>NC_073313.1:291008734-291325400 GCF_027595985.1 Sorex araneus | reverse complement strand
TAAACATTTTGTGAGACTAAGTTTCCCAGAAATCAAAATTCTAGGGAAGAAAATCTTGGTTGGTAAAAAAGAAAAGTAAATAGGAAGGGTCTTTTTTTGGGGGGGGTGGGAGAAGTGTCACACCAGCAATGCACCAGCAATGCACAGGGGTTACTTCTCCTGGCTCTGCACTCAGGAGTTACCCCTGGTGGTGCTCAGGGGACCAAGGGATGCTGGGAATCGAACCTGGGTCAGCCGAGTGCAAAGCAAATGCCCTACCCGATGTGCTATCGCTCCAGCTCCAGGAAAGGTCTTCTAAGAGCCCTTGAGGCACTCCAAAATAACTATTCTTTCCCCTTATGGACTCGGGATGGGGGGAAGGGGCAGGGAGTCTTTTACTAGGCAAACTCACTGAAAAATTAACAGTTTGAAAAACCCAACAGATCCTTTTGACACCTATTAGATTCTATCCATCACATTTTATAGGTTTTAAAAGTACTTAGAGATATCCCTGTACTAAAATAATAACAATGTTACTTCCCAAAAGATTTGGGAAATGATTTCACATAACTTCAAAATATATATGAAGGGGATAGAGGGGTGAGAATCAGCCTTCAGCCTATTTGGTATTTTGGGACTTCATGGGAAGTATTATTGCATATAGAAAGAAAAACATTCATCTTTCTTAACACATGTAAAGAATAATGTAGGTATTCCACAAATTACTTCGAAGGCTAGAAGACTTTTACATTTCTGGTTAATTCTGGATATTTCAGGAAATCGTATGTCACAGTGTAAAAGACTTACCTGCCAACTGTGTAAACATTCTTTTGCCATTTGTAGAACTATTCTAATGCCTAAAGAGAGTCTGTGGTAAAAAATCTTTAACAGATCTTCCAGAACACAGACTTGTAATGTAATTGAGGATAAAATTTAGTGCTTTTGGGAAAAAACACAGGTAAAAATTGTAGAAAATCAAGCGTTTCAACTAGGACTAAAACGACCAAGTATATAATTCTTTCTGTTCAAACTAGATGCTTTACTCTACAGATTTTAACAAGTCTTTTTTTTTTTTCACCTGTGACCTACAACAAATAAGTAAACTGCATCTGACTATGAGTTAAAGTGAAGTATTTGCTTTTCTCACTTCTTGACACCGTTCACGTGTTTTTAATACTTCATGGCAATGTCTTGTTTGCTAAGATATGGAAAAAAAACTGGTTATGTAACAAACTTTGCAAAGGGTTCCAGGCCATTAACCGGGTGCCAAAGTGGCCCTTGGTTACTTTGAAACCTCGAGTGGGGAGTGATAACCCCAAACACAAATGCTGTAGGTGGGTCTTACAGCACCCTGGGCATCTGTCAAACAGCTTGGCTTAGGCCCTTCAATGCTCTCACGTTCTAGCCTGTGACAGCTGTCATGCTCTCTGTGGGGGACTCGATGATTGGGGCAGGTGATCACCCCCTGCCAGCTCCAACATCTCTCCCTCCAGGGACTCTCAGAGAGCACGTGACCTAAAACCAAACCGCTTGAGGCTGTATTGTAGTCTGGGACATGGTGCCCTTGGGAAAAGCCACTTTACCTGATCTGAGGACATTGAAAGTCACAGGTTAGAGAAACATGCATTATGTGCTCAGTCCCTTACTCTGTCTACAGAACATGACTGGCCACTTTTACAGAAAGTAAATTTAATATTACAGTAATGGTTAAAGTGGAGAGAAAACTATGCTTCATTTCAGAAACACACCTTTCTGCATAAATCAGATTTCAGTTCCACAGAGGAATAATGAAATTCTTACCTAAATTCCAAAAATTAAAATCAATGACATCCTCACTGAAAACCCAAACCTCTCTTCTCCAAGGCAATGACAACGGTGGCTTGGGGACAGCAAAGTGGGAGAAAGGAAGTGAAAGCTACAGGATAAGCCTACTCACACCCATGGATTTAACCTGCAACCAGATTCCAGACAGCCTTTATCCTGAGTATTCACAAAGGCATCACTACCCCTGTCTATTTCCAAATGTAAATGTCAGGGTTTTTCAAGAAAAATTGCCAGTGGGCGACCCCACCCCACACCCCCCATACTTCCGGAAGACCTGCCCACCAGCCACGCCCAGTTAAATATTTAACTGTCCAGTTAATTACCCAGTTAAATATTTTGGATTTTCTGGAGAGTGAAGCCACACGACATCTCTGAATTCTACAACGACAACATCCCAGTACTTGCCCACCAGACTGGATGGCATGTAACGCAGAAGCCAACCAATGTCGATTAAGTAAACAGGAACACCGAAGGTTTAACTTGCAATAATAACTTAGTAAAACTTCAGACACGGACTTAATGTCCCCATGGTGAGATACAACAATTTTCATAAATTTTCTTCTATGGAAACAATTTTTTGATCATTCTTTTAGCCATTTAGTGGTAGCAACAACATAAAATAAATTGCAGTGGGCCTGCTGTGGGGGCAGACTTGAGGGGTGTCTGGGGAAAATGGTGACAATGGTGGAGGGAAGTTGACAGTGGTGGTGGGATTGGGGTTGGAATATTGATTATCTATAACAAATCACCATGAACAACTTTGTAAGCTATGGTGTTTAAATAAAGGAGGAAATAAAAGAAAAACTGCCAGATTTACTTATTTGTATGTATTTTTAACCATTTGACATATATACTGTTCTACCACTTTTATTAAGCACCTATCTTTTAAGTGCATTACTGACCGTTTTTCAATATTATCCCATAATTTCATCCCAAAGATGAAAATTATGGGATAATTCATATAAGCCCTGCATCTTGACTCCTTCCCAACAGTACTGAGATTTTTAGAAAAACAGACACCACACTGTGGCAGAACCAGCTGTAGAATCAGATCTCTTCCCTACTATACCACTAATGCCATTAGCAGAAACAGAACTCAAAGCTAGATAAATCACCAAACTAAACTCAGAAGACTTCAACCTGTTCTCAGTGTTCAAAATTTTCAAACTGAAAGTTAAAGACATTACTTCAATTTGACATGCTAAAATACCAACATGAGAAAAGTTCCTAGTTCCTAACTTAGGTAAAGACTTTATGACTCTGTAGATGATTCTGAAGGGGAACAACTACTCATTTCAAAAAGAAAAAAATAATCTAGAGAGCTCAATACCCTAACATATGTCCTTTATTCTCCAGGGCTGCTGTCTACCTCAAAGCCACACACTAATGCCCACAATCATTCCAGTTTCTATGTTTTATTATTTTATTTTATATTTATTTATTTATTTTGCTTTTTGGGTCACACCAGCAATGCTCAGGGGTTACTCCTGGCTCTGCACTCAGGAATTACTCCTGGTGGTGCTCAGGGAACCATATGGGATGCTGGGAATCGAACCCAGGTCGGCTGCATGCAAGGCAAACGCCCTACCTGCTGTGCTATTGCTCCAGCCCCTCCAGTTTCTATGCTTTAACACTTTGCTTCCCTGTCCCCTCAATGTCACCCAGTCTAACAGTCCTAACCCAAGAAGACCCATCACCCACTCCAGCTCCACACTCTTCAAGGATTTTCTCTGAGTTCCTACAGCAGTTAAACATTTACCAGCTGGGTTTATATAATTTTTGTCTCATATTGTTTGCTCATTTCATTTTTATCCCTTAAACATACAAATTCTTAGAGAATCAAACAAACTGCTCAGATCCACACCAACTTTATATAGCGTGGAGTACAGAGTAGTAATAAACACTCAAGTGTTTGATGCGATAGCTTTATACTAGTTTTATTAGTTACAATTTAATGACTTACACAAATCATGTCAGTGACTTTCAAGAAACTAAAAGTTTAACTCAGCATGCTGAAAACACAGATGACTGCTTAGTCCTATGAAACTTGCACTCAAAGTCTTACCACAAAATATGCTAAAAAAAAATAAATTAGTTGTTACACTTAGCCTTTTCACAGATCCACATTTTACAATATAAGAGGAATGAAACTAATTTTATCACAGTGACAGTCATTCCCTTAAGGAATGATTTTCAAAGCTTTTGCTTGATGGTAGAAAACTTTTCTCTAACAAAGGGCACAGTAGGATTCTATCATATAAAGAAAAGTAGAGCTGACCTTTCTAAAATGGAAGGAGGGACCTATAGCTCTGCCTCCACAAGTTCTCCTCAAATGCACATCAGCCCTTCCCTGGTCCTAATCCCCCAAGGAAGTAAGGACTTCAGGTACCTCTCAACCATATACCCACCAACCCATCATAAGTAGAAAAATACTGCAGAATGCTGTAAAATTTCAAATGTCACAAATTATAAAATTAAAACTTACCCATTTCTACTGAAAACTCTTAGCCATGCTTTGATGTTTGGGCCTAACAAACACAGACAAGGAATAGTGGTAAATGTAGACAAAGTAACCGCAAATAAAAATGTTTCCAACACCAACCTAAGAAGAAAGAAACCTTTCATTAAAATTTTTAATTTCCAAAAGTGTACACACACAAAATCTTTGAGACTTCCATAGATTTAATGTAAAAATATTTTCTTACACTTTACTTTGAAAGTAATATGAGTCTGACCAACCTGATAACTATATTTATTATCAAAATACAAACTATAAAATATAATCTAGCATACATCTTACTTTTACATTCTGAACAGTATCATACTATATGATTAATCCATAACAAAATTCTCCATTTTCAAAAAATCCAATTCTAGAAAGTGAACTTCTTCCTCAACCACCTCTGGAAATTTCTCTACAACTAGTGCTTTAACATTAGCTTTTATAAAAACCACTTAGACAACTGGATAAACTAAAATTAGGATGGGACAGCTCAGCTATTATTTTTAGGTCCAAGGATTTGTATTTGGGTAAAACGCTAATGCTGCTGGTTATAAAGCTATACTTTTGACAACTGTTACCTCACTTACTCATTCTAGTCTAAATTAGATTAGACAGAACGTACTATTTTCCATTACAAAGGTCTTTCTTCCCCCCTCTCCAGAAAGTAACTTATTAGTTTGTGCTTTCTTAACTCAGTTACAAACATAATGCATATCTCTATATATGTTTATGTGTCTATATATATACATAAATATACATGGTTTCTCATCTACCTCTCCACTGTATCCCCGATACAATTAAATTGTAGAAGGCTAGCAAATAGAAGAATACAAAAGCGATTAAGTAACTAGCTGTGAAATTAAGTCAATCTGCACATCACAAACCATATGTTTTTTATTGTGAATAATGCCATCAAGCAAGGGAAATGCTGTTAGTATTCTTCCGTGATACAGTAAACACATCACCCAGGGTTTTTCTCTAGTCCCCACAGCATTTTGTCTCATAAAGACTGCTTCAGGGGTCTCGACCACTTGCCCTATTCACAGCCACGTGAGTTCAATACCTGCACCAGGAGTGATCCCTGTGTGTAAAGCCAGGAGTAAGCCCTGAGAACCACCGGGTGAGGCCCCCAAACAAAACAATAGCAATAAAAGGCTGCTTTACATTATAATTGCCTTACCGTGACAATTTAAAACTTACTCTATTAGTGGTGCTCCATATAGAACAAAAATAATATGAAAGAAGCAACAAGATATAAGAAAGTAGACACAGCACTTCAAGAGCCTGGTTATCTAAAAAAAGAAACAAATCATTTAAAAACTCCAGAGAATACGTAAAGGACAACAAAAGCTTCATTTTTATTCTCAAATACAAGGTATCCCCACAATATGGGATGCAGTGGAACATTCTCTGGGCTCAGGCACACCGGTGTCAGATGACAGAACCAGTCCAGTTAGGAACTGCGGACTTGAACATGGGCCGATTTTTAAAAGCCTCTAAGGCAGGAATTAGCCCCTTGCCCCACCCTCCCAACCGAAACCAGAAGCAGAAACGTTCTGTTGCTCTCACACATATCCCTCCCTCTGTACTGTTCATCAGGATTAATGAAATATTCAAAGTAAGAGTGCTCAAATAAAGATCAGAGTATGTGCTATGATATCAAAAGATGCCAAAAAATGACAATGCTTTGTTTCACTTAAAAACAAAACTCACAGGGAAAGTGAGGCAAATAGGCACACTAAATAATTCACCAAATCATCTTCATTTAACTCTATGAACCATATGAAAAAGATCTCTATGCCTAGAATACAGTGCAGGGCCTACTTGATTTGGAGTATAAGAATGATTATAAAAACACACATTGGACTTTTCAGTCACAGAGAAGTGAATGCACTTTAATTTAAATTATCAGAACTTTTACACAGTCCTAAAGAATCTTAAGTGAGGATACATTAATTTAAACTAATCATCAAAGTATTACATTATGGTGACTATTACTGAAAATATAGTCTAATGTCAGCAAACTTTATTTAAGGAAAACCAGGTCTGAAACGAGACTGACAAAGTAGGCTGATTTTATGATTAAAGACAAACAAACATATAGTGTCTTTTGAAAATGCAAAAATAGATGAAGACAACAGGGATTTTGAGATCTTATTGCTACCTGTATTTATCTTCAATGTGCAATAAAACATGGTCAGATTGACTCAATACTATCTATCTATTGGAGACATCCAAATTTCAATCAGATGCCTGGCAAGCATCTATCAAACGTTGTGGACAGTCTTTCAGCAAATAGGAGGTTACTAATGTAAGAAGCATTAGACTCTCTTTGCTCACCATAAATCAACCAATGTGTTCTTGACTAGTACTTCATTCTTCCTGACAAGAAACGTAACCTTAATCTAAAAATGAGGTATAAAGAAATAAGCCTTACCTTGTATGACAATGAACTTCTTTTAGAGGACACATTTGGTTTCACAACTAAGTATAAAACTAGATTCACGGCAGTTACAAAAACAGAACAGAAGCCCAACCAAGTCAAGTGTGTTTCCAATATCGAGAAGTTCTCCAAGAAGAATGATGGAATGAAGATGCTTAGGATAATTGAAAATATGCATAAAAGATGAGTATACAGTAGTCTCTTGATATCAGTATCTTTCATGATGTTTTCTTGAGTGGCTATCTAATGAAAACATTTAGAAAAAAAAAAAGAAAGAAAAGCATATGCAATAATGACTTTCCATTCTCCTAAATGCACTGAAAAATAAGTCATGAATCAAAATTTTCTTCAAGTGATAACATGTCAGTTTCAGAAGCAAGGACAATGTGTGCATGTAAACTGCACATATAGAGGAGAAAAGCAAACAGCTCCCAGCGACGCCAAAAGACAAATTTAGTAGTTTCTTAAATACATGTGTCTGCAAAAGGCTCATGTGCTAGGGCCAATGTAGGAGCAACTGGGTAGTTCCTACTCCTACCTGTGCACACGTGTGAAAGGCCGAGGGGCTACAATAACAGATTAAAAACAAATTGAATGGATTACTGGTATGTCCCTGCTAGAAAGGAAACTTGTGCAATCCAGGAACCCTCAAAGTTTGATTAACTTAATCTTTTTATGTTTCCATTGTGTGTCTAAACAACATGACATTCATATCTTCTATCAACTGACTTCTGACACCAAGTGTACAACCGAATACACCAATGTTGGCCAGTATAATGGACATAGTATGGATGTACAACATTATGCTAAACTAAGGAATCCCAGGTCGCCAGAACTGGCAATGTCTTGGTATAAAGTGCTAGACTACTATCGAGCTAGGGCATGAAAGGAAGGCAGACACGTGATGCACAGTTTATGTTTATGAATTACTTACTGCGAGCTTATACATGGCACAGACTAGTTCAGCCAAGACCTTATTGACAAATCCAAACACGTTTTTTGCAGGCAAGCACAGAGGGCACCTAGTGGCGCTAAAGGGCAGATCCAAACCTTATCCTAACAGCTTCCTAACAACTCACACTGTAATTTCCAAAGGCAAACAGTTTATCGATAAGGAAGAGTCGCCTTGGCGGACTAAGAAGTCCAAACTCCACAGCTAGGAGCCGCTAGGCCCTTTCTGGGCCAGCCCCCTGCTACACCAGCGAGGCACCGAGAAGGAGGCGAATGGCACGAGGGAGCGCAGCCCTCGCTCCCGGCCCGTCTGCACCCCGGGGAGCCTGAGGGGCTGGGGAGGCGGATCCTGAATCCACTCCCACAACGCACACCCCGACTCTCGCCTGGGAACGCCACCTGGCTCGAGTGGTTCAGCCCCACTCCGAAGTTCGCAGAGCGGATGAATGAGCGAGCAGGGGGGAGCGGGTCCCGGACAGCAGCCCGGGGGGTCCCGGCGGGCTCCGGAGCACGGTTCCCGCGGAACCGGTGTCGGTGTGCAGCCGCGGGAGCACCTGGGCAGCAGTGCCCAGGAGCACAGGGCGCCGACACGCGGAGAGGGGACAGACACGGGTCTGCGGGATGCCCAGGTGGAGGGCGGGGCGCACCTGCGGGCCACGGCCGGGTGCCTGCGCCGGAAGGCGAGTGAGCCAGGGGGCCGAGAGGCTCGCGGCCAGCTGCACTGGACGCCGAGCGGCGAGCCCTGAAGGGACGCGGTCGCGCAGGGCTTACCTAACTCTCCCGCCAGGAGCAGGAATGGGAGGTCCCCAGGTACACCATCAGCTCGACCCGCCGCCCTGCCTCGCGCGCAGGCGCAGGCCTGCGGGGGCGGAGCCGCGAGGCCGTACAGCCAATCGAAGGAGCGGAGGGGCGGGCGAAGGCGGCAACCCCGCCTTCCCTCTCAGGTTCCTTCCCCCTGGTTGGTTTCCTGGAGGCGGGGAGGCGGGGCGGCGCACCGGAGGCCGGAAGTGGCGCGGCCGGCCGGAAGGCGATCGCTGCCGGGGCGTCTGGGCTCTGCGGGCGTCTGGGCTCCGCGGGCTGCGTCCGGCCAGGATGGTGTGCGAAAAGTGTGAGTACCGGGGGCCGGCCGAGGGTGGGGTCGCCCGCAGCTCAGGCCTTTCTCTTCCGTCGGCCCGGATCTCCGAGGCCAGTCTCTGTCTCCCGCCCTGCCCTTTGCCCCTTCCTGCCCCTCCCCGAGACCGTCCAGGCCTGTGTGTTTTGCCTTCGGGAGAGTTTCCACCTTCTTTGTTTATCCGCCTCGCCCCCCTCCAAGCCCCAGTTTCTGCCCGCACCGAAAGGTTGATTTAAAGCTGCCAGGCGGGAACGGTCACCAGGACAGGATCTGAAGGTTCGAAGTATGTAAAGGGATAGTCTTGGTAACCTTCAGTAACAATGTTGCAAACCACACTGCTCCAAAGGGGAGAGAGGGAGAGAGACAGAGAGAAAGGGAGAGGGACAAAGAGGGAGGGAAGGGGAGAGGGAGAGGGGAGGAGAGAAGAGAGAGAGAGAGAGAGAGAGAGAGAGAGAGAGAGAGAGAGAGAGAAGCACCTGCCATAGGGGCAGACGGGGTGTGTGGGGGGGGTGATGGGAGGGAACGTGGGGACACTGGTGCTGGGAAATGTACACTGGTGGAGAGATAGGTGTTGGAACACTATGCCAGAAACCTAATCGTGAACAGCTTTGTAAGCATCTATCTCATAGTGATTCAATGAAAAAGTTAAAAAATAATAATAATAAAAGTTGTCAAGCAGAGCAAACACTTCAGGCCTGGTTAAATTTGAATTTCAGCTAAACAGTGAGTCATGCTTTAGTATATGTATGCCCAAGGCAAAATTTGGCCTAACGCATTTACTTTTAGAACATAGTTCACTCATATATTTATTGTGTACATTGAGTGGGGGGCAGAATTACCATTTTTATTGAATCATCAGGATTTATAATAGTGTTAATTATACTTTTCATGCAGACATCATTGTTTGCAGTTTCACTGGGTCAAACGCCGTGTACCATGGGTGTCCTGAGTGCTTTTAGCCAGCCCCTTGAGCACTGAGGCCCGAGTGAGGGTTAACCCCACCTTCCAATCTGGTCTCAGGCTCTTAGAACCCACCCTCTTAGTCCCTATTCCAGTTCTAATGCAGATTCAAAATTTCTAGAAAATAGTTTGGCTTTTTTGTTTTGTTTTGTTGTGTTTTGTTTTTTGAATCCACTGACTGTTTAGAAACAGTCCTGTTTCTAAAAAGCCCTGCAGAACTTGCCCCTTCAGACTACAGGTTCAAATATTCTTCTGCGTTTACTACTGAATTAATGTAATCTAGGTGGCATTTCCCTGAGAACTGAAACTGACCACACACCCATGAATTCACAGGTTCTTGTACTGATTGGACTCTTGAAGAGAGTGAGTTCATATTTCTTGGTCTCGTTTTTTTATCCAAAAAACGAGAACCCAGAATTGGTAATGTTCCGCTCGTGAGCAGTTTGATCACTGCTCCACGGTTAAATCTCTGAGCTGTTTTATATGCTGTTTTATAAGGGCTCTCCAGGAAGTTGCACAAATGCACCAATTGGTCCTTTCTACTACTACAGCATTATAGTTCCTAATCTCCAAGATCTCAGTTCATCAGTCTTCAATCATCCTTCCTCACTAGTTCCAAACCATCCAATAACTTTTTTAACTTATCCTACCCTCAGCTATTTCATCCTCTACTGAGAAGAAAAAAAAATACCTTCTTGGGGGCTGGAGCGATAGCACAGCGGGTAGGGCGTTTGCCTTGCACGCGGCCGACCCGGGTTCTAATCCCAGCATCCCATATGGTCCCCTGAGCACCGCCAGGGGTAATTCCTGAGTGAAGAGCCAGGAGTAACCCATGTGCATCGCCGGGTGTGACCCAAAAACCAAAAAAAAAAACAAAAAACAAAAAAAAATACCTTCTTACAGGCAGAGGAAAAGGTTATCACATTATCATTTCTTACTGCACCTATAAACAGATCTGCATTTGTACTCATCTCTCCCTTTTCATTTTCAAGGCAAATTTCTGTGTTTGCCTTTGTCACTGTTCATATTGCTTCCACGTCCACCTCCTTCCCCCAAATCAGGGCTTCAAAGAGCCAGACAAGGGGCCAGAGCGATAGCACAGAGGGAGGGTGTTGGCCTTGCATGCAGCTGACTCACTTTTGATCCCCGATCCTCGACGTCCCATAGGCAGCCCATATGGTTCCCTGTGCACCGCCAGGAGTAATGAGTCATTGCTGAGTCAGAGCCAGGGCTACCCCTGCACATTGCCAGGTGTGCCCCCCGCCCTCCCCTCCCCCCAATAGAGAGCCAGACAAGTGCTACATCCTGGGCACTCAAGACCTATGTTGTTGCTTTTCTTTTGTCTCCATTGGACTCTTTAATCAATTCTTGCAGATAAAACAAATAAAACTGCTCCGTTAAACCCAGACCTTCCCTCTTGCAGCTTTATTCATGGAGAATGTATTGTATTCTTAACAGAGCGCTAGACACCAGGACCAGTGATAAGGACCTTACCTTACTGTCCTCATTATGCCAGGACATGGCTGAGAGTAAGCATCACCAGTGTCTAAATTGAGTATAGTAGAGGTGTATTGTTGATCTGGGAAAGGATCAAATTGTATCTTTACTTGGAATGACCTGAGTAAGACCTCAGTCAGGATTATTTGAGGGGTATATGCTTTTTTTTTTTTTTTTTTTTTTTTTTTAGGATATGTGCTTTACCCACTTTGCTTTTGTCCTCTTTCTTCATAGTGTCACTACCACATAGCCAAACTCTGTTGCCTTTGTCAACACAAGTTTATAAATTCAGATGTTATTTCAGTTGAATGGTTCTTGAAAAAAAAATTGGGGGGATGTGGATTTCCCTGAGCCCTCCCCCAGAATCAGATGAAAAATAAACTCTAGTAACAAAAACAATATGGGTAAGTTGCAGCTTCCTGTCCAGGTAACTTCCAGCACTCTCCCATGAAATCTTGTAGAGACTACATTTAGAGATCTCAGTATACTATAAGCTCCTTGAAATCTCGGACCTTCATCTGTTTATCTTTTTTTTTTTCTGCATTTTTATACAGGCTTATCAACCATAGAAGCGTAGCAAATAAGAAATGAATAGTTTCGTCAGATTTGTTTAAAATATGCATGCATGTTGGAAACAGTCACAAACTACATATAAGTTTTACTCCTAGTCAGTTATCCGTGCTATTCTCCTATCACTTTTTGCCGGCAGTTAAAATTTCAGGTTCACTAGCCCTGACCTCCAAATTAGCTGGTTTCTTTTCTCCTTTGATATTGATATAATTTTGAACCTTCAACACAATGTGGTTGGTTTAATTTTTCCATCTTTTTGTTACAGGTGAAAAGAAACTTGGTAGAGTCATCACTCCAGACACGTGGAAGGATGGTGCCAGGAATACCACAGGTATGTTTCCCTTTAGAAAAAAATGCATAAAATAATTCCTGTAAGATTTTATTTGAGATAAAATTTGAAAAAAACATCAGTGGCTCTGATTTTTATTGGGGTTCCCTTATAGTGATGTTCAGGTTTATTCTTGCTGCCCTAGTTTATGTATCTTCGGCTCTTGCCATTTGAATTACCATTTCTCTTGGTATTTTTTGGTTTGGAGTTATTCTGACGGGAACTCTGAGCTTCCTGGAGCTCGGTATCTGTCTTATCTACAAATTAAGAAAGTTTCGGTGTAATTTTTCTCACCAGAACTACTTGCCCAGCCTCTCCTTTCCTTCTGGGACCCTAAATTCAGATGTTATTTGTCTCCAGCTTGTCCCATAGATCTCTGATGCTATATGGATTTTTCTTTATTTTCTCCCCCTCCTTTTCTCTCTGGATGCTGCAGCTCATCTTCTAGCGTGCTGATTTGCTCCCCCTCGTCTGTCTGTCTCTGTTGGGGTTTGTTTTTGGTTTGGTCTTAGTTCTGTTACGCCCTTCAGACTGGAGGTTTCTGATTAAACTTTTCTTATA
This sequence comes from Sorex araneus, assembly GCF_027595985.1. Classification (NCBI taxonomy): domain Eukaryota; kingdom Metazoa; phylum Chordata; class Mammalia; order Eulipotyphla; family Soricidae; genus Sorex; species Sorex araneus. The sequence goes on along the minus strand of NC_073313.1, from coordinate 291,312,673 downwards.
CTTCCCCTTTCCTCTTGAAGCTCTCTGTTGTTTTCTTTGGTTCAGTCAACAGCCTAATTGACTTCACTATGAAATCCTCATCTGGGAGATTAGAGTGATTTTATGTGCTTGGGGTCCCCGAGGCTTGTCCTGTTCCTACTCCTTTTGTCTTGTGCCTGGGAGCGGGTGGGGCAGGCTGCTAACTTTTATCTCCTCGAATTTATAGTAGTTAATTGTAGGAAGTCATTACTTTGAATCTGAGTGATACCACAATTGCATATTTTTGCAAATTTGAATGTTCCTAATAAATATGGGCTGATTTTTCTTCAGTGTCTTAAGACCCTGGAGATTAAATAAGGGTTTTTGAAATTTTTCATGTAAACATAGTCTGTTGATTGGAAGACAAAAAGTGAACTTACAGACTGATTGTTTTTACATGTATATGTTAATATGTGAAATGTATAGATAACAGGACCCTTTACAACAAGCCCCTAAAATTTGTGTCTTTCAATACAGAAAGTGGTGGAAGAAAGCTGAACGAAAATAAAGCTTTGACTTCAAAAAAAGCAAGGTAGGTGGGGGTTGGGAGGGGTCATCCATAGAGCTGCCCTATGAATTCCCACTCTTCCTTAATATTGAACCTACTGGAGTAAATTCGGTGTGCACCGTTCCCTTTGATGAAGTAAGACTCAAGCAGTGCCTGTCTGTTATCATCTGCTGCCTTCGCTCTCTTCCTCCTCACTGAATCAGTGTACAAAGAAACTAGTGCCCTTATCTTTTCATAACTTCACCAGAACACATGGATTTTACTTTTTGCTTCTTCTTAATTATCCTGCAAACCAGGGGCAACAGAGAAATGTAGGGCGACCATAAGCCCTGGAATCAGACCTCAATTTGAATTTTCCTCTGTCATTATGGAGCACTGTGGCCTTAATCAAATTAAGTCCATTTCGAGGCCGGAGCAATAGCACAGCAGGTAGGGCGTTTGCCTTGCACGTGGCCGACCCGGGTTCAATCCCCAGCATCCCATATGGTCCCCCAAGCACTGCCAGGAGCAGTTCCTGAGTGCAAAGCCAGGAGTAACCCCTGAGCATCGCTGGGTGTGACCCAAAAAGCAAAAAAAAAAAAAATTAAGTCCATTTCTTAACTCTCCGGAACTTGGGTTTTGTTTTTTTTCCTCTGAAAATGACTGTAAAACTGTCTCCCACCTTCCAGTGGCACTGCTGCCTCACACTTGGGCGTGTTAGGTAACATGTCACAGCGCTGGCCTCAGTATTTTAGTGTCAGGCTTTGATACCATGCTCCATCGTATCTTAATCTATAAAACTCCACAAACCCTGCTCCCCTATTTCCTTGTTCCCTTTACAATAAGTTTTTAAAATCCTATCTAGGTATGTTTTCGATACCCTTTTGTTTCATTTTCTTTCTTTCTTTTTTATTCTCCCTGGCAAGCTACCTGTGGCATATTCGATATGCCAAAAACAGTAACAAGTCTCACAGTGGAGACATTACTGGTGCCCGCTCGAGCAAATTGATGAACATCGGACGACAGTGCTGCAGTGCAGTGCTTTTCATTCTCCAGCCTTTTGACATACACTCACGCACACGCGCATACATGCACGTGCGTGTACACACACATGCACACACACACATGCCACACACTCACAGCTGTGGTACCCGGGGCTGTGGTTGCTGCATATGTAGTCACTGGCCGTTGCGTCTTCAGCTGCGCATCTGCACATTTTGCTCACAGGGCTCTTTCGGGACCATAGGCCTGACCATGGTGCTCACACACTGTTAGTCACGGTGCTTGTCAGGTCCTGGGCATTTAGTGCCGGCATCAGGAATTCCGCACATCAGTGTCTCTGGGATGACAGCGCGTGTCAGTGCGAGAGATCCAGCTGTCATCCTCAGCCTTCCAGGGCAGGGGCTTTGCCACAGCTGGTCCCCCTCATCTCCCTTCTCTTCTTCAGCCATTCCAGTCAGGCTTTTGTTTCCACCATGCCCTGAAACTAACTGTAAAGGTCACACGTGACTTAAAATTGATCATGAACTGCTTCCCTGTTCTTAAACCTCTCATCATCTCTTTTGCCTTTTCACACACACACACACACACACACACACACACACACACACACACAGCTGCCTATCTAGTACATTTTCAGTGCCCTTAAATTTTTCTTTTTTTATTCTTTGTTTTTTTTCTTTTTTCATTCTCACATTCTTACTTCCTCCCAGCTCATTTCTCAGCTGAGATCCTCTGGACTTAATCTTAGATTTATTTTTCTCACATAAATTTATCATTTCTTCTCCACTGACTTTAATCCAACGTCCTGAAATTCAGACTGTGTGTCAGTGTTTCCCAGATGTCCGTCCTAAGTCCTTACTCCCCAGCCCTCCCCCGCCCCCAGCCTCAGACATACGCTTGCGTGTACCTGACTCACTTTGCCAGCCCTTTGCGTAGTGGGCCTCTGTCCAGTGCAGGTGTGCTCTGTCAGCTACAGCTCGATCCCTCCCACTCCCTCCATCCCGTATCTGTCGGCAGAATCCTCATCTGCCGCCAAACTAGAACTTGCATGTGTGCCTGCTTCTGTTTGTGTCACTATGTGACCCTCTTCCAGACTCCGGCTACTTCTTCCTAAGCCACAGCAGTGCGTGTCTACCTTCCTGCTTCCTCTCTGTTGAACCTTGGTTCACTCTCATGGTGACCAGGCTGCTACTTTATTTAAAGAGCATACGGCTCCTTTGCTCCAAACCCTCAGTTGGTTTTCTTTCTCACATAACATGTAAGCCCGCCACCATGTTCTTACGAGGGCCTTCAGGATCCAGCACTCTCACTCTGTGACTTCCTGTCCTCCCAGCTCCTGCATGAGACTAGCCAGCCCCACTCTGTGGGGAGCGACTCGGGCTCCTGCTCAGCCTCATAGCTGACTCCTCCTCCATACTGCGGCCTCAGCAGAAATGTCCGTCCTTCAGAGCTGCTAGTCGGCATCCACACGCATGCCTGTTGGCAACCTCACATACTACTTGGGAAACATTTGTTTTAAAACGTGTTTCTTTTGAATCTCCTCTCACTATAAAGTCAGCTTAATTAGGGCAGCTTGTCGTCATCAGATTCCTCTTTGGTATTTAGGACAAGTCACAGATACTAAGTTGAATGTATAAATACCTGTTTCATGACATTGTCTGTGGGCTTAGAAGTTAAAACAAATCTGGGGCTGGAGCGATAGTACAGAGGGTAGGGGTTTACCTTGCACGCGGCTGACCCAGGTTCAATTTCATATGGGGGACCAGCATCCCATATGGTCCCCCAGCACCGCCAGGGATAATTCCTGAGTGCAGAGCCAGGAGTAACCCCTGTGCATCACTGGGTGTGACCCGAAAAGCAAAAAAAAAAAAAAAAGACAAATCGTTTACTTCATATGGTACCTTGCACATTAAGGTGCTCAGTAAATACGGGTGTAAAAATCAACACAGCCACAGAAGACAGGGGAGGAAGGAGGAAGGTGCTTGCCTTGCATGTGGCCACCCCGTTCAGCCCCTCACTGAGCTCAGCACCACCAAGTGTGGACCTAAAACCATAAAACAAACCCTAAAACAATTTGACAGACTTAACCTTCACTGCAGTGTATCACACTATACTTCATTGACTAACTTATTGATGATTCCTTTTAAGACTGTTCAATTATTGAACATTGTTGTATTTAGATTGCAGTTTAAGTTTTTATTAGTGAAAATCACCGTGAGGGTATAGTTACAAACGTATGAACTTTCGTGTTTGCATTTCAGTCATACAGTGATTGTTTACCCATCCCTCCATCAGTGCCCATTCACCTCCACCAATGTTCCCAATATCCCTCCCACCACCCCCACCACCCCCACCACCACCCCACCCTGCCTCTGCGGCAGGGCATTCCCTTTGGTTCTCTCTCCTTTTGGGTGTTGTAGTTTGCAGTAAAGGTATTGAGTGGCCATCATGTTCGGTCTATAGTCTACTTTCAACACGTATCTTTCAACCCGAATGGGTCCTCCCAACATCCTCTACTTGGCGTTCCCTTCTCTATCTCAGCTGCCTTTTCCCCCAGCATGTGAGGCCAGTTTCCAAGCTGTGGGGCAGACCTCCTGGTTCTTATCTCTACTGCTCTTGGTTGTTAGTCTCCCATTCTGTTACTTTATACTCCACAGATGAGTGTGATCTTTCTATGTCTGTCCCTCTCTTCTAACTCATATTACTTAGCATGATACTTTCCTTGTCCATCCACTTATAAGTAAATTTCATGACTCCATCTCTCCTAACAGCTGCGTAGTATTCCATTGTGTAGATGTACCAAAGTTTCTTTAAGCAGTCATCTGTTTTTGGGCACTCTGTTTTTTTCCAGATTTTGGCTATTTTAAACAGTGCTGCAATGAACATACAAATGCAGATGTCATTTCTACTATACCTTTTTGCCTCTTCGGGATATAATTCCCAGCTGGGTCAAATGGGAGCTCAATTTCTAATTTTTGAGAATCATCCATATTGTTTTCCAAAAGGGTTGAACCAGTCGGCATTCCCACCAGCAGTGAAGGAGAGTCCCTTTCTCCCCACATCCGCACAGAGACTGGCCCACATCCAATAGATTGCACAGTTATTGATAGATCTGGCTGCTTTATACTTTAAAACTTACTCCATTGTTATCTAAAAGTATTAATTTGGGGTATTTTAAAATCTCTTTTTGGAAAGGACATTATGTTAAATCTGCTACTGTAATGAGGTACATCATTACGTGCCTTGATCAGTCATTCATGTTGAGAGAAGACCTTTTGCAGCTGAGTGTACTGACAAAAGAATGTTTCATTTTTCTACATAACCAGGATGTGTGTGAGGTAACTAGGTTTGCGATTAAGTAGAACGTTCTGTGGCAGCATGCAGCTTGCCTCCCAGGTTCTGAGTGGGTAGGCATTTCAGAGAGTAGCCAGCTAAAGAGGGCCAGGCCTCTATATCGTTGAGTTTGACAGGAAGAGTGGGGAGAGTGGATAAAGCCCATTTGCTTTAGTAAGGTTCTTTAAAAGAGTTTCTATTATTCAAAACCTTTTTCCCTCCTTCTAAAAAAAAAAATCTAGGTTTGATCCATACGGAAAGAACAAGTTCTCCACTTGCAGAATTTGCAAAAGTTCTGTTCACCAGCCTGGCTCTCATTACTGCCAGGGCTGTGCCTACAAAAAAGGTAAATTCATCCCACTTTCCTGCTTTTGTCGAGTCTAGCTCAGTCTGCACTGATTTAAGTGACTTGGAGAAGGGCTAGCTTTTTATAAACTCTACTAGTCAAAGGCCTTTTTTTAACCTAGAATTTGTTAAAACTTTTAAAACTTAGAATTTTTTAAAACTTAGAATTTGTTCAAAGTGTGTGTGTGTGTGTGTGTGTGTGTGTGTGTGTGTGTGTGTGTGTGTGTGTGTGTGTGTGTTCTAGTCTTAAATTACGTTCTATTTCAGGGTGGCTTAAACAGACCATTGGTATTAGATATTTGATGTTATTGGTTGATGTTAACTTGACTGTTTGTGTTTTCTTTTGTTTTAGGCATCTGTGCAATGTGTGGGAAAAAAGTTTTGGATACCAAAAACTACAAGCAAACATCTGTTTAGTAGTACTGATGATGTTCCTGGCTTTCTGTATGATTTTCTGCTTTGAATTGTCAAAATAACTTAGATGCTCAAGTTACAAAAGAAAACATTTTATGACAATTATGTTTTTCCAGGGTACTTGATTGATCTTCATTCTTTTACTCTGAAGAAGTTGGGAATAGTTGCAGTGTAAAGTCTCTGCCTGAAATCATTTTCCCTCAAAAGCATTTTATTGGACTGGAAAGAGTGGCAGATTTAACAAAAAGAAATGTTGTCAGTTCTGTATGCACTTTTTATTTAATATTATTCATATAGTTCTTATCTTCTCTATAGCTAATGCAAAAGTCAGGATATTGTTGGTCTTTTGCTTTGAATTTGGCATTTAGATCTATAATTTGTCCTTACCCTAGTTGGTTGAGTGGTCCTTCGAATCAGCAGGGGTTTGGTTAGTTGTAGTTTTATGGGGTATTTAAATATCTGAGACCGTTATTACCAAATGGTTTTACAGTTATTACCTTGGACCCAGTGAAACACGTTATATTAATTAACCTTTAAAATTTGTTCTTGAAACCAGAGTGCCAGTACCTTTCATATTGGTATCAACAAGAAAATAAAGGATGCCTAAGTGAATGCACTGGATTTTTAAAAAAATGTTATGTGTATTACCTTAAATTCAAAATATCTTGATAACTAGGAGGACAGTGTTCTTCCACGATGATGCATAATGAAAATTTATCACCACTCTCTGGAAAAGCTCTTTTAAACAGAACCTAAACTTATATTTTACCTCCTCCTCTACGCCTTTTCATCCCCCCCCCCCCCCAGAGAAATAAATAGATAAAGAAATAAAACAAATATTTTGAGTCTTTTCAAATATATAATAAACTACTAAGTTTAATGTTTCAAACTAAGATTGTTCCTTTCTTGCCTTTAGGGATTTAGAATGTAGACCTTTAAAACCTATTTTGGAAAACCAAAAATGTGTTCATATAACCAAGTGCAGTATGTTTGAGTGTGTATCACAGTAATAGAATGGACAATATGGTCTGCTTAGTATTCTTTACTCATATTTGTCCTAAATTATTATAGAAAGTTTTTAACATTTTAACTGTTTATCTGAAGGTTTTCAAGTGTTCTTCTAGGATGCTTTGTTATTAAAAGATCACAAAAATACTGCAAAATGGAATAAATAGCAATGGCTCTGAGGACAGGAAGCATTTTCTCGTGTGTAAATCAATTTTGGATTTTTGTTTTTTCCAATTAAAGTCAGCCTAAGGGCCTGGAGAGATAGTACAGAGGTTAAGGACCTTGCCAGAGACCCTAGTTCGATCTCCCATCACTACATTTGGTCCCGAGCACAAGGAGAGATCACCAAGCACAGAACAAAGGAGTAAGAAGCCCTGAGCACTGCTGGGTGTAGCCCAGACATGCCGCCCCCCCCCCTTAATGTAACTTAAGGGGGCAGTAAAGAATTTAGATAAACAGTGGTCCAGATCCCCTAGAAGTTGGTTTGTTCAACTTTGGGAAATGTACATTTGTTAGGTATTAGCTAGGATTTGTACCTAAAGAAAGCTCCCAAAGCAAACATGAACTTAATCCATAAAAACAATGTACTGAGATGACAAAATTAAGGCCAAACTTAGCATTTATCAAAATAAATGTAAAAGTAATAAAATACAAATTTTTCAGAATTTCAGATTGTGTTTGGCAAGATAATACAACAGACTAGAGCATGCGCTTTGCAAGCAGGAGCCTCGGTTTGGTCCCCGTGCCGGAAGTGACCCCAAGCACTGAGCCAAGAGTAGCCCCTCAGTGCTGCTGGCTATGGCCTCAAAACAAACCTGACAATAGACTCTCACTTGAATATCTATATGAGCAAATACTAATAGAACACTCCTGGATACTGATCATTAGAAGGTACAGCTGTCACGTGCATAAGAATTACGTATGCAGGCGTTCTGCGTGTTTAAGGGAAACGGAGGCTTTTAGAACTGTGGCGTGGAATTGGAGGTGGAGGGGACTGTTTATAGTGGTCAACCGCCTAACACCTTACCTGGGGGAGCTGGAGAATACTAACTGTAGTATCCTATATGTATATATATATATGTATATATGTGTATATATATATGTACACACACATATATATGTACACACACATATATCTGCACGTCTGTGTATTTGTTTTGAGCATTTTAAGAAATGTAGACATCTTTTTGCACTCTAACATCTGGATTGCTCCTCATCCTTGCTCTACCATATTCTCTTTCTGCATCCTTTGACCCATTTGAGACTCTGTTGCACACACTGAGATTTCTGTTGCTCAGGGCTCACTCCTGACAAGCTCTAGATCCCATGGATCAAACCTGAATCAGCCATGTACAAGACAGGCACCCTACCTGCTGCACTATCACTCTGGCCCCTTTACTCTGTTCTTTAATACATTAATCATTTGTCATTCATTACCACATTTTCAGTACAATTACCAAATTTATAAATTGAGCGTTCAATACTTTCACCTAGTCTTTCACCTAAAAACTTCCTCATTTTTATTGCCCTTGTTTTTATTTCTCATTGATGTGGCATTGGATTGGAACATCATATAGGTTCCAGGGATGCATCATTACTAATTAATTAATTATTACACCATGATCACCTTTCCTGTTACAGTTTCATCTGTGCCCTTGGTAATTTTTGTCAGCTGAGCAGCCAAGAGTGTATTCCTCATTAAAATAGTTCCTTCCTTGACCTTTCTTTTGTCTTGTAGTATTCATTTATTTAAGGAATACAGAACAAAGCAGAAAAAGAACATCTTTCATTTTGAGGTAGGCATTTTATGCAGTGGGGGCTGATTCACAGTGATATTTCCTCCCACTGTCCCATCCAGACTCAGAGAAAAATCTGCTATTTGTCTTTATTGATGACGTGGATCCTTAAGATGTCCATTGTCCCTCCTGCAGAGTTCCTGTTTTCCCTTTTGCAATTAGGATAATTTGTTAGGAGAGATGTTGAGACCTTGTGGTTAATTCTGTTTCTCTCAGACCTGCTTCTGGTAGATTTAGCATTCTTTGGTGATTCTTAGCTAATATAATTTTGCTAAATTGCTAACAAAATTATCACTTTTCTAAGTATATCTTTGTTAGATGTCTTTCTGCTCTAGGTACTCGGGTTCCCTTTATCAGTTTAGAATAAGTGCCTTTTTTTCTGACCGCTGGATTGTTCATTACAGATAAGGTGTTTCTTTATCCCAAAATAGTTATTTCCTGAGAATAATGATCTAGTGTTACAAAATCATAGCACAGTTATCAAAAAATCATAAAACTTAACCTTAGTGCAAATACTATTCTCTTATTTCACCAGTTGTAGTAATGTAGAAGAACAAAACCTGGTCCAGGACCCAATCCAGAGGAAAGGTCACATGTACTCGCCACACCTGGTCTTTGTGCCTTTCAGAAAGGTCCAGGCTGTGAAACAGGTAAACCAGTTATTTTGTACAATGATCCTGTGTTTTGAGTTTTGCTGAAATTTCTTCACAATGGTCTTGCGTTTAAATGCCATTTGGGGCCAGAACATCATCTGAGTGAAGTTGCGTACTGCTCAGTGCTCAGAACACGGCAAAGCAAGTCATTTGGGAAGCTTATTTCCAGTTGCGTCTGCTCGATTTCTGCACCATAGAAGTTCCTTTGCAGTTGAGGCGTTGTGATCTACGAGACTGTCTTTGGTAGGGTTTTATACATGCAGCGTTCCAACACCACACCCTGCCCCAGAGTGCAGCCCCCTTCATCCCACCCTGTCTCCACCCCCATCTCCTGCCATAATAAACTCAGTTCTGCAGAGCAGTTTCCCAGTTCTGTTGCCTTTGCCTGTTTCTTATTCCTTTACTACGTTTCTTTATGTCCAATGTCGAAGAGCTCATTCTACGTCTCCCTCTCCTTCAACTTCACTTATGATTACTCTCTGCAAAAGTTTCTTTTCTTTTTTTCCATTAGTAAGAATTTGGTGGGAAGATGCTTTCACTCTAAATGTTCTTTCAGCAAACTTTCACACACAAACATCCAGTGATATTTCTTGGCTGAATTAATTGTTATTCTGCTGCCTGCCAACTGGTAGTGGTCCAGTTTTCTCCTTCCTTCTACATTTATGAATTGGAATTTTTCCATAAGGAAAAACTTTCTCATTTTCTCATATTAGTATGAGCTCACTGATTTATATTAGCCTGATGTGCATCTTTGTGTTGCTGTCAATTTTTTTTCCCCACTAGGAACCCTTTCACACTGATTCCCAGTCTTTTTGACATGTTCTTATTGTTCCTTGAGGGATTTCTTGATTTCCGAGAGGAAATGTTCAGTTACCTTTTCTTCCCTGCCCTTTGCCCAAACACAGCGCTGGAATTAGCCAGTTCCTCAAATAACCCTGGTTTCTCTAGGGGTGAATGGGATTTAGCCCCTGAGATAAGGCCCTTTTGGTTGTCATTGCCTCGGGGCCCACTAGGCAGAAAGAGCTAGAGATCTTATGTCAGAAGTCATCCATTTTATAGATAACTCCAAGTGCACTCTGCCCCACAAACTGGCCTTTCCCCATTCCATATTTGTGCTTTTTTCCATGGTGAGACTCCCAACTTTATCCTCCCCATCACTCACCTGCAGCACTCTTAGCATGTTTTTCTACACATGAATGCCAGTTGCCAACCTTTAATATAGAGGAGTATCACTGTTGCTGTCATCCCGTTGTTCACCGATTTGCTCAAGCGGGCACCAGTAACACCCCCATTGTGAGACTTGTTACTGTTTTTGGCATATTGAATACACCACGGGTAACTTGCCAGGCTCTTCCGTGGGGGTGGGATACTCTCGGTAGCTTGCCGGGCTCTCTGAGAGGGGTGGGGGAATCGAACCCGGGTCAGCCACGTGCAAGGCAAACACCCTACCTGCTGTGCTATTGCTCCAGCCCATTATAGAGGAAAGGTTTGGAAACTTCTGCTTATGCTGCCCCCCAGGCGAATGTGCCAAACAAGACAATGTACAAAAGGAGAAAACTCAGGACTGTTTCAGGTCGGCTCTGAAGGGCTAGAGTGACTGTACAGGATTCCAGGTGCTCGCTTTGGCCTGCATGCGCCAGCTTTGGGTGTCCTGGGGCACTAACGGCCCCAGAGGCCCTGAGCACAGCTGTGGTGTTCCCTGCTTTGTTCTCATTTTTAGCGAGCCTGGTGTTATTGAATTCACATTTCTGCTGCAAGGAAGAATTGGATAAGGAGCACATCAAACTGATGAAAAATTAAATGAAGGTGGAGCAATAGGAACAAGGGGCATGTATTGAAAGACAACAAGCAAAACACCCCAGAACTGGGAGTTATACTAAGATGGCACGAAGATCATAGAAGGGGAGACCGATTTTTTTAAGTATGGTAAGAAAAAAATTGGTAGGATGTTACTGAGTAAAACCAGGCAGCCCTCTGTCAGGTGTTGTAATGCTGTGTGTCCACCAGGTGGCAAAGTTGCTCTTTCTCGGGTTCTGGTTTTCCGGCCTAGAAGATTTTTTTGGTAGCAACACAAAAGGCCAAATAGGGGCCAGAGCAATAGTACAGCGGGTAGGGCTTTTACCATGTACACGGCCACTTGGGTTCGATCCCAGCATCCCACATGGTCCCCCAGCACTGCCAGGACTAACCCCTGAGCATCACCTTGAGTTTCCAATAGTATTGTCAACATGATGGAGAAACTTAACCATTCCATTAGAAAAAAACCATGGAAAAGACATTTACACACAGAAACCTATGTAAGTTTATTATAGGTAAGTAATTTTAGAATATGAGCGTGGTTAAACTGACAAAATAATGATGATCCTCAGAGGGCAGAAATCAAGGAAAGGAATACACTTAAAGGGGAAATTAGCAGCAAACCCAGTGCTTGCCTTCAGGAATATCTGTCAGTCTGTTGGGTGAAAAGCCCACATTTTGAAGAGCATCTAATGCAGGGCAGACAAAGCCCTGCATCTCAACAGTGGATAAGGCACTTGACTTCTATGTGGCCAATCTGGGTTCAGTTCCTAACACCACAAGCAAACTCCTGAGCCCCTCCAGAAGCCCTGAGAGCAGAGCCAGGAATAGGCCCTGAACACCGTGGGTGTGACCCCACCCCACACAAAAAAATCTCTAAACCCAAAGATCCAGAGATTGAAAAATATGAAATAGAAATTAAGACATAAAAGGTAGGAAGAGAAGCTCTCATCATACATGCAAAGTTCCAGACCATTATATTTTGTAATTTTTATAATAGCTCTATAAAATGAAATACATTTTAGGCATTCTAATGAGTTTATAACCAACAGATTCTTAGAGGGCATTCCAAATGGTTTGCTTCAAGAAGAAAGTGAACTTTCTATCTTCTTAGGAAATACAAAATGTGAAAAGGGATGGTGAGTCACAGAAACTGAAAAATAGGTAACCAGGTACACTGGTTATTAGGTGGCATCTAATAAGTATAGCTAATAGGAGTGAAAATACTACAAAATAAAGAAAATAACCTTTTCAAATTAAATATTCAAGAAAAAGAAAAAAGATATTAATATATTTCAACTTGGTCATGTTAAAAATACATATTTAAATTTCTTAATAATATAGTTTTATAATTTCCAAATTAGGTTTATGTGAAATCACTGTATCACTGTCATCCCATTGTTCATTGATTTGCTGGAATGGGCGCCAGTAATGTCTCCATTTGTCCCTGCCACGTGCTAGTGTAGCCCGATGGCTTATAGGGGACTCTTTCAGGGTTGGGGAATAAAGACCATCGTTGTTACTGTTTGGTGTATCGAGTACACCATGGGTAGCTTTTCAGGCTCTGCTGTGCAGGCAGGATACTCTCGGCAGCTTGCTGGGCTCTCCGAGAGGGACGGATCCTTTGGGGGCAGCCTCTAATCGCCTTTACAAGATTTATGTGAAATAAGAGAAAATATCAATGAAAAAGCTTTCATCAAAGTAGAGAGTATGGAATATAAAGAAAAGAAGGAACAAAGAATGACGGAGTCAATAAATCCAAGACTATCTCGAATCACAATAGGTATGGGTATAATAAAATTTCCAAGTAAAGGATGCAAATATTGTTACTTTGATTTTATTGTTTTTTATTTAAAAGTCCAACATAGGCTAAATGTACGTTTACAATAAATGGATGGGGAAGTATTTTAAGCAAATACTAACAAAGATTATATTGAGGCCTTCCGCCTAGACGAGACCTGAGTGGCCGCACACGAATGGCTCCTCCATTCTCGAGCGACCATGATCCCGGAGGCCCACTAACTACTTTAGGCACCCAGTGGCTTCTTGCAGAAATGCCTCTAGACTGTGAACTAAGCTACGGCCCCATGCTGCCCTGGGAGGGAAAGGCTTTTCTCTCTCAGCCTTTCCTTTCACTGGCAGCGTGGCGACCGCCATCTTGTAGACCCCACTAAACAGAAGTACGAGCTTGCAGTGATCCAACTTCTGGCAAAAATTTCTCTGGACTTAATTACTAAATACCAGAAATCCAAAACCGTGTGACCGCATATGCTCTTCATTCTCAGCAATGGAAAACAAATTATCAAGTGATGCCTTTCAGGCAGGTCTGATTGTTGGGGGAAAATTCCAAATAATCATAGTGAGTTTTCTGTTGAAATATTGAATGTAATCAAAGTAAAGAGAGATTAAAGTGAAAATCATCAGCCACACAGGCGGGGGGCGGGTGGGGTGGGAGGTATGCTGGGGTTCTTGGTGGTGGAACGTGTACAGTGGTGAAGGGATGGGTGTTTGATCATTGTATGACTGAGACTTAAACCTGAAAGATTTGTAACTTTTGTCATGGTGATTCAATTAAAAAATAATAAAATAAATAATTTAAAAAATTAAAAAATAAGAGAATATCCTTCCAAAAAATAAGAAAGATTATATTGAATGGGCTAGAAAGATAGTACAGCATGTAGGGCTTTGCCTTGCATGTAGCCAACCTGGGTTCAATCCCTGGCATCCCTTGTGGTCCCCTGAGCCCCATCAGGAGTGATCCCTAAGCACAGAAGCCAGGAGTGAGTCCTGAGCACAGCTGGGTGTACTTTCCCTTGCCCCGCACAAAATCATTGTATTGAGTCAGGGACCTAACTCAGTGCTACTGTGTCTTGTATATTTTGGGTCTGGCCCAAAAAAAAGCCGGAACAAAGTCAAAGTGACTTTGAGAGAAAACAGTATGAGGATGTGGCTTTGGCCTTGTGTGCTCATTGCAACACTGTGAGTAGTCCATGCCTCCAAGTAGCAGCACTCCTCAAAGCCAGGTGAGCACCGGCCTCTCAGCACCACGGTCCTCGAGCAGGCCCTGTGCATGGAGCAGAGCTGAAGGCCACTGCTCACAGCTTGGGAGACCAGCCCTCTGCCCCCCCCCCCAGCCTTCTCCCCCCCACCACACACACACGCCCCACAAAAATAGGTTGTGGAACTCAAAAGAAATCCCAAGTTTTTCCCCAGACACTCATAATTTTCCCACATCTATGCAACCGTTTGAGATTGAGGATCAACAAACTATGATCCACAGACCAGTCACCTATTTTGCTAATAAAGTTTCGATGGAACCCAGCCATTCACGAACAGATTGTTTTTTGTTGTTCTGGGTACAAGAGCAAAATTGCAAAGCCCAAATTATTTACTGACTGGCCTTTGAAGAAATCCTGTGATGACCCCTATTCTAGAAGACCCTAGAGATAAATGTTCAGTATGTTCAAGAAAATGTTAGGCTAATGGAAACTCAGTCATACTGCAATGTTTCCTCAGGCCCTTTTTGTTGCTTCTTAACATCATCATCACTTTGTGGACAAAACTGAAGGCTTATATCACTCAGACATCTTGAAATATGGAGTTTTCAGGATGGAGGGGTGTTAGCACCTTGGTGGTGGATGTGGTATGCGACTTTTGAAGAGGTACGAAAAAAAAACCCTGAAATATATACAAAGATGTAATCCAATGTTATCTCAATTTCTTTTAAAAAGGATTGTTTTATTGGCTAAAATGGTGCACATATTATTCTATGCTCAGGAACTTTAAACTATTAAATAATTTGGTCTAAATCATTGTTCACAGTTTAATGCAAATGTTCAGTCTGTTCTGGTTATTTACTCAAGGATTCTAGTTTCCTGCTACACTCACTCAAGAATAGTAGTATGCAGTTACTTCCCTTGTGATCTGGAATGTCTGAGTTTCTCCAAATGCAGCCAAGTTGAGTTGTTTTTACCATATGCAGTTGGCCTCTAGGTGACGTGGATAGTAATATACAATCAGCAGATATTGACTTTCATTCTTCACAGCTGGAGAAGTATATTCCATCATTCAGTTCAGTGGACCATGCTCCCTTTATAAAATAAATGCTAGCCCAGTGTCTTTGTGGCACCTTGGCAGCAAATCATGTTTCTAGGAACACATCTCAATGAGTGTCCTCAGTGAAGGGCACACGTGAGCTTTAGCCAGAGGGTTAGTGATTTTAAAATATTGCTGCTAAAGTTGGCCTTTGGCAGCCTGGTGCCTCCGACATGGCTCTGCCAAGAAATTCACCGGAAGCACAGGACCATTCAAGTCAGCTGCCTCTTTCCAGGGCTGGAGGGGAGGAGATTTGTGCTGTTTGTGTTGGGAGGGACCCTCCACCCCAGGATCACCCCGTTCCCTGATTCATGAGCAGGAACAGGGAATTGTCCACCTGCTCACACAGCCCTTCGCTCTTTGGAACAGAAACGACACGTGCTCATCATCACCAAGTCAGAAACATGTCAGCACTGCTGCTGGGAACTTGGGTCTGTTTCAGCCCGATTTGTTGTTCTCCAAGCCCTGTCACACCTAAGAAGTGTCTTGTCCAAGGACCCCCCTTCAGGCCCCCCAGAGCCTGGTGTTCCTTCTCTCTAGCTCTACCTGTATCTTCTTGCCCCGTGCAGGAAGCCTTCTCTGACACCTCACACATGGCCAGTGTCCTCAGGTCCCCTGCACCCTGCATGTCCCCATCCTAATCCTGAGATTGGCTTGTCTTCCCGGGGCTTGCCCCTCCCTCTCCCAGCCTATTCTTTCCTGAAGTCCAGAGACCTTATGTTTAGCTTCAACAAGATTCTTGGCTCAAGTTGGCTGAAGTACAGTTTCTCATGCACCAACGATAAAGTCCAGCAGAGAATTCAGTGGGTGTGAACACAAGAATAAGTGAAGGGGGTCAAGGAGACAGCAGAAGGGTCAGGGATATAGAGTATGCCGTGGGTGACTCTGGTTCAACCCACTGACCGCAGGGTCCCCAAGCACCACAGGGTGTGACCTGCTTTCTCTGTGACACCTGATGGCAAGGTCTTGAGCAGTCTTGGGACCCCAGCACTGAACTGGACAGTCCAGTTAGCTCAATACTGCTGAGAGTGGTCCCTGGATACCTGAATACCGCTTTGGAGGCCCCATCCTAATGAAAACAGTAAGTGAAAGGACTACAGACCTGTCCAGAGAAAATGTGTCAGAGTAAGAGACAGATACCTTCCCTCAGCGCTTCCAGAGGCCCAGAGGACAGAAGAGCTTGCATGTGGTGTGGGGAGCTGCGCAGCTGAGCCCTGTCCCTGTCTCCCCCCAGTACACGCAGGCATGCACACACACACACACACACACACACACACGCACATGCACACACGCACGCGCACACACATGCACACACAAATGCACACATACATACATGCACGCACTCACATGCATACACACACACTTCTGCTCTCAGAGTCCATTCACG
The DNA here is from genome assembly GCF_027595985.1 of Sorex araneus. NCBI lineage: Eukaryota > Metazoa > Chordata > Mammalia > Eulipotyphla > Soricidae > Sorex > Sorex araneus. The sequence goes on along the minus strand of NC_073313.1, from coordinate 291,296,338 downwards.
GGTCAGAGAGCCTCCAACTTCCTCGCTGGTGCTTTCACTGCTCGCCTATCATCAGGTAAGACTCTTCGTGTACGAAACTCACCTTGTGTTGTAGACCAGGAAATTGCCTAGAAAAACTGTACCCTGGGGGCCATAGTAGAGTGGATAGAGTGTTTGCCTTGCACATGGCCGGCCCGGGTTTGAGGCCTAGCATCTCATATGGTCTCTGGAGCACCGCCAGGAGTAATTTCTGAGTGCAGAGTCAGAGTAACCCCTGAGCATTGCTGGGTGTGACTCCAACCCTCCCCCACTCCAAATAATGGTACCAATTTAGGGCTTATTCTAATTCTTCTGTAAAGAGAATTATATATAGCACCTGATTTCACATGGGGCAACTTCCTCCCCAGCAGGCTCGATGCAGGAACTGTGGATGGTAGAATACCACCATCAGCTGGTCTTTGCCCATGCCCACCCTGCTGGTCCTCTGCCTCACTGGGAGGCTGGTTAGCCACAGCCATGCTACTGAGCTCTGCCAAGGCTGTGACAGTGAGCACCAGAGAAATGAGTGTCTTCTGGCCTAGGGTTTCAGAAGCTGCTCCTAGGAGGGGAAAAAAAAAAAAGGAACATGAAGAAAAATAAACTGGAGGCATAGACAACATATCAGGAAGCGAGGAGGAATAAAAATAGGAAAGAATCCCCTATTCCTGAGGATGCTGCTGAAGAATCCGTGGGAGAAAACCCCAAGAGCAAAGAGGTCACCAGGTCTGCCCAGAGAAGGGGCAAAATGCCGCTATCTGTTTGAGGTCTGGGAACCTAGGATAATTCTGGTGTCCTTAGTGAGCTCCTAGAGAGTTTCTCCTATGGGACCCCATGTGAGGTCTCTGCTGAGGGGTCCCCCAGGCCATGGTTCAGTGTCTCAGTGAGACACAGAAGCTTCTCGCCTGTTCCCGAGGACACAGGGAAACAGAGAGATTCTGTTCATGTACACAGGCTCAGTCAATAAGAAGGTGAAAGCATGACCTCAAGGACCAGATTCCTTACACCCCCTCCCCACCACTCCTCAGTACATGCCCAGGCACCTCCAAAGCCCCTGCCAGAGACTAGCCACAATTCCCAAAAAAGAGGAAGATGGACTCAATGAGTTCACACAGACCCAGATTCTAAACACCAGTGCCAGAGCGATATTTCAGTGGGGTGGGGGTGGGGTGTAGTGCTTGCCTTGCATTTGGCCAGCCCAGGATCTATCCCTGGTACCCCATATGGTCCCTCAAGCCAGGAGTGATCCCTGTGCACTGCGCGGTATGACCCCAAAACTCCACCCAACCCCAAAAACACTAGATCCTAAACATCACTCAGAACTGGGAGCTCGACATTAAAGAGGAGGTTTAGGTCTTCCCTAAATGTGTGGGTTAAGAAACGCATCCCTTGCTCATAACATATATGCTGTGGTGACATTTCCCCTAGGGGAACACGCTGTAATGCATTTTCCCAACTGATTTTAAGGCTTCAGAAGCCAAAGAACGAGTAACTCTCTGACATATGGTATGAAAGCAGAGCCAAGAACTGGGGGGAAGGTTCTCTCCTAATGATGAGGTGTTCATTTACCCAAGAATCAGGTCAGCTGATCTGACAAAGGTGAAGACCATGTCAACATCCACAGATAATTCTACCCCATTAAATTCAAGCATCATATCAATTCTACTTGAGTATCAGAGGATAAATAGGGTGCAGAAAAAAAAAGGTAAGGTATTGTCCATAATCTTGCAAGCTAATTTCTTGTCTCATCACAATTACCTTGATGCAGATGTTCGAAGTAACCCAGGTGGCTGTGGGTGAGTTCCTGTTTCACTCCTTGCTGCATTCAGAATATTCTACAGGCTTGAAGATCCTTTGAGAGAATCCCCCGGGTCTTAGGAGTCTGGCCTTCTGGATCAATAAATTTGAAATTGGACTCCTTGGGAAAATTCACTATGTAGTATGGTAATACCTGGTAGAAATATCTCTTCCTGTATGTGAGTTCAACCAGAGATAATAGATTGCTGCAAAGCAGATCTCTCTTGTGTGTTTGCAAAGTCTTCATACCAGCTGAATCACAGCTTGCTTTTCACTTCTCATAGCACCTTGCAACATCACAAAATATTTGCTGGAGTTTGTGAAGGGCGGCTACAGAATTAGTAAACTGAAAGGATCCTGCCTGCATTCCTACCGCTGTTAGCACCTTCTGTTCCAGCAGACTGAAAGGCTGCTGGAGAACTCAGTTTCGCCAGATTAAGTCAACTCTTGGCACCGGGACCCAGGGCACGAATGAAAGCAAGGGGTAGAGAGTTTGGCAGGTGCCAGTGCATAGTGCTGTCACTTTACTGAACTGATTTATAAAGGACTCCATGAAGGTGAGTTACTATGGTAACAGTCTTCTCAACTCAGATCTCTAAGGATAATGTGGGCCATTTCCATCTGAGGATATTTAATCTGGGCCTGATGAATAATCACCCATGTTCTCACTCCTGGTTCGCTAGGCTCGTATAATGCAGAGAACATTAGCAGTGATCTGGCCCTGCCTTCTGGGTGTATGGATGAGAAGCTCATCCCTCGGGAGACTCAGAAAAGTAATGCTACACAGCCAACACGTCAGACCTAAGTGCCTGGTTCTTCACCTCATTCTCTAGTGCCCTTTCCTTTATCTCATCCTCCTTTCTCAATGGACTCTTCCAACATCTGGGACTGAAAAAGAGAAATGGGAACCCCATTAGACCTGGGACCTCCATCACTTCTTGTTGAGATGATAAATGAAATCTTATCAATATGCTGGTGTTTAAGTCTATACTTTTCTAGATCAGAGTTTTGGAATTCATATCCAACAACATTCAATTACCCAGAATGATAGAAGAACAGCATGGAGAGAGAAGGAACCAAGGAGGACTGGCACAGTTGGATGGTTTTATCATCTACTACACACTGATTAGCAAGGAATGAGAATGTACCAGGGGCTTGGAGAGATGCATAGTGGGTAGGGAGCTTGTCTTTCATGCAGCCAAGCCAGGTTCAATGTCCTATATGATCCCATATGGTCCCCCAGTACTGCCAGGAGTGAGCCCCAAGTGCAGAGCCAAGAGTAACTCCCAGGCATCATTGGGTATGGCCCAAAAACAAACAAAAAATAATGAGAATGCACTGAGCTTTGGTCAAATGCAATCCTTTCATGATGCAAAATTTTAGGATTTTTTAAGGTCTCATTTTTTGAACAATATATATCTCAATAATTTTTACTGCTTAAGTACATAAAAGGTGATTTGGTATGAATTTTCTCCCAATTACTGATAAAGCATTAAGCCACAGCAAAGTTAGCTATTAAAAATATTAATGGTGCTGAAGGCCACTCTCCACATGCTCAAACGAGCCTCATGAATGACGGCAGAGGAAGGCAGGTATGTGGGATGGAACCCATGGCTGAGATCTCCAAGCCTGCTCAGATCAGGATGCCTTTTTTTTTTTCTTTTTGGGCCACACTCGGCAATGTACAGGGGTTACTCCTGGGTCTGTACTCAGGAATTACTCCTGGCGGTGCTCAGGGGACCATATGGAATGCTGGGAATCGAACCCGGGTCTGCCACATGAAAGGCAAATGCCCTACTCACTATGCTAACACTCCAGCCCCTCGGATTGGGATGGCCTCCTTCACCCAGATCCCCAGTTTTCCAGTAGCTTGGCAGTCACACCACACCCACAAACTGTCTCCCCCCGCCCCCCTCCACAACACGTAATCTCATCAACGGCCAAGATCCAGAGACTATAAAACAAAGCTCCCAGAAGAGAGTGATGCAGTATTTCCGGTGCATATGACCTCTTACTGATGTACCTAAAGCAGCACATATGTCTTGGGTTTTAACATACTTGCTTGTATTCTCTTATCACTGTATCACTGTATCATTGTCATCTCATTGTTCATTGATTTGCTTGAGCGGGTGCCAGTAACATCTCCATTCATCCTAGCTCTGAGATTTTAGCTGCCTCTCTTTACTTGTCCTTCAAAATGGTGCCGTATTGGAGGTCTTTCAGGGTCAGGGGAATGAGACCCATCATTGTTATTGTTTTTGGTATATTGAATATGCCACGGGAAGCTTGCCAGACTTTGCCGTGTGGGCAGGATACTCACGGTAGCTTGCCAGGTTCTCTGAGAGGGAAAACTGGACTATTAGAGGTTGCATGCCACACACTTCCGGAGCTTTGTTTACAGTCTCTGGATCTTGGTCGTTGATAGAATTACATGACATCGGGGCCAGTTTGTGGGTGTGACTGCCTAGTTACTGGAAAATGGGGGATCTGGGTGGAGGAGGCCCAGTCTCGATCTGAGCAGGCTTGGAGATCTCAGCCCCACCTCCCCTCACACCTGGGTTCCTTCATGCATGAGGCTCATCCGAGCCGGTGGAGAGTGGCCTTGAGCATGGCTTTGTCTGGTTCCGGAGGTCTTTATCTGCTGGGGCTCTGCTCGGGTCTGGGAGGGAAACTCAACCAGCCCCACTCTGAGGGACCCCAGTGAAGAGAGCCAGGCATGGGGGCAGGAGACTGTATTAAGCTCGTTTACTGGCTTAAATGGCCCCAGAATGAAATACAACAACCTTCACACACTTCCCTCTTATTGTGGTGGGAAGATGCTCACTGGTGGAATGGGTGTTTGAATGTTATCTGTGATGAACTATTGTGAACTACCTTATGAAAATAAATGTATAAAAATAAGAAAATCTTGATGGTTTTTTTGTAGAGGCAGAAGCTTTGAAAAATTAAAGGGCATTTATTTTTTTTAATTGTATCACGTGAGATACATAGTTACAAAGTTATTCATGTTTGGGTTCCAGTCATACAGTGTTCCAACACCTCTCCCTTCATCAGTGTAAATTTCCCACCACCAATGTCCCCAGTTTCCCTCCTTCCACCCCCCCCCCGGTCTGCCTCTATGGCATGTAATTTTCTTCTCTCCCTCTTTTTTTCTCTTACTCTCTCTGTCTGATCCTCTCTCTCTCTCCCTCTCCCCCCTCTCTCTTATTTTGGGCATTATGGTTTGCAATACAGATACTGAAAGTTATCGTGTACATCCCTTTACCTACTTTCAGCACTCAATTCTTGCCCAGAATGATCCAATAATTTCCAACTATTATTGTCATAGTGGTCCCTTCTCTGTTCTAACTGCCCTCTCCACCCACTGGTGTCAAGCTTCCAACTGTGGACCAGTTCTTCTGGACATCATTTCAACTGCCCTTGGGTAATAATCTCATACTATGTTTTTATATCTAAAGGGCATTTTAGAGATTTTGTTTTTTTGTGTGTAGCTGTTTGTCTTTGTTTGGGGGGTCATACCCAGCAGTGCTAAGTGCTTCCTCCTGGCTCTGTGCAGAGGGGTCACTCCTGGGAATGCTTGGGGGACCACAGGCAATGGCAGGAATCAAACAGGGTCAGCTGTATGAAAGGCAAGTGCCTTAAGTCATGAACTGTCTCTCCAGCACTATTATTTTAAATGGACAGATGAATTCAAGTAATTAGTCCCTAAAAATCTCGAAGATGTGTGAGTCACCTGGAGATCTCATTATACAGCAGACTCTGGGACAGAGAATCTGAGCGGAGCTGAGTTTCTGCATTCCTAACACGCTCTCAAGAGTCATCAGTGATGTTGGCCCTTAGTCTGTAGCTTTAGCGGAAAGTGTCTAATATTTAATGTCTCCATAAATGGTTTTCTGTGAAGGTTAACCTGATTTTCAGTCTATGGCCACACTGCAGGAATGGAATCCTTTGGGTCTCTGACTTCCTTTTCCTGTCAGATATATATCCATAAGACAGTTTCCTCTGTGCATTTCATGCTCTGCTTACATGTCTTAGAGTCTCCAACAGATTGTAAGCCCATATGTGTTTGCTCAGTCTTGCATGTGCCATAGGCATGCAACAAAAATGATTGATGGACTGAAGATTTCTTCCTCCTTCCTCTGAACTCTGCCATGAGCTTATCAATGAGCTCAAGACTTAAATGCTTATTATGATGCAGCAAGTCTCATAATAAGGCATTATGCCCAACATAAAAATGTGTTGATTTTTTAGAAGTCAGAGCTCTCAGAAGTGTTTGCGATGGCCATGTGATCAAAGAATTAAAGACTCTGAAGGAAAGAACTAAAAAGGGGCACATCACAGCAGGCTTAGTGCATGTTTAATGATTGTATAGACTGCCAGGATGGAAGTGTGGACCACTGCGTGTTTGTTGGAAGGAAAAGGGGGCATAGAGGCCAACAGGCCTGGAATCAGAGCCTGACTCCAGTGGACAAAAGTTGTCTTTAGAAATGTTACTCTGAATTACTGGAAGTTTATTTCTTCATGTCTAAAATAGGATGCTTCCTCCTGTGGTTCTTATGAAAACTATAATTGATGGATGCCTATAGATAATTGCTTAGTGTGTGTTCACTAAACGTCATCATCTCAGCAGCATTACTTCCAGTACACTTAGGAAGTTGTTTCTTTCTCCCCTGGGAAACTTAGAAGCAGGGTATTCACTCCCTCTAGTGGTTGCCCACGGTCTAGGTGTCCTTACAGAACCATGTCTTACCCCTAGGTACCCCTGCCCGGAGTGACTGGCGCAATAGCACAGCGGGTAGGGCGTTTGCTTTGCACGCGGCCGACCCGAGTTCGATTCCTCTGCCCCTCTAGGAGAACCTGGAAAGCTACTGAGAGTATCCCCCACACACGCCAGAGCCCGGCAAGCTACCCGTGGTGTATTTGATATGCCAAAAAACAGTAACAAGTCTCACAATGGAGACATTACTGGTGCCCTCTCGAGCAAATCGATGAACAAGGGGAGAACAGTGCTACAGTGCTACCCCTGGCCGGCTCTCGGATCAATTTTTTCCTGCCATTCAGCAAGCACGTGTTGGACGTCTCCTGTGCATTGGGAGCTCATTTCACTGCAGCAAGGGGAGCAGTGAGCAAGAGACATGGTGTCTGCCATCAGGGAATTGGTGGCCAGGTAGGGAAGACGCAGGATTTTGAATTTGAACAACGAAAAAGCAGCACAAAGAACAGGATCTGCAGAGTGGACTTCCCTGAGCAGTGGACTTGGGTTCCTGGGTCCTGCCATGTCCCAGGAGCCCCAGTTGGAACCCTGACAAATTCCATCAGCCTCTTAGCATTGATCGCCCCCCGCTATACCTGTCTGGCCTGAGTATCCTTTCACAGACTCTCTTAAGGAAGGAAAAGCAACTTGCACCAAGACTGGTCTCCACCCAGATCTTTCTGCCCTGCAAGTCTGTTCTCTCCTTAAGCATCCCCCTGACACCACACCCAGATCTCTTTAGGCTGCTGGCGTCTGACTGAAACTGTTAGGAGAAGAACTTGGGGGAGGGTGGCATGAAAAATGCGAAGAAAAAGAACAGAGAATCTGGGTGGGGCATGAGTGGAGCGCAGGGAGGAAGCTGCCAACGTGAGTAGTTGCACCCACCACCTTGGGTTTTTTTTAAGTCATTACACCCAGAGATCTTCTCCCTCGGGAAACTAAGTCTCCCTAGTAACATTCTTCAGCTCTTGTGACTTAAAATGTAATGCAGCTGTTGCTAAATTAAACCGATCAGGGGATCCTTTGGAGAAGAGATTTTTTTTTTTTTGAGGCCTAGAGGCAGACACCAGGATTACTAGAGCAAAAGATCACAGGATCAGAATGATGACCCCTAGACGAGGCATGGTTAACACAGGCTGTGAAAGGTTTTGGAGATTTTCATAAAAATGAGGCTCTTTTGGAGCCAGGGTGATAGCACAGTGGTTATGCCTCTAGCTGCCAGCTCTGGTCCGATCCCCAGCAAGGCGTGTATTCCCCGAGCTCCTCAGGAGTGACCTTGAGCACAGAATCAGGAGTAAGCCCTCAACAACACTGGGCATGGCCCAGCTTTTCTGGGCAGTCCATGATAGCTAGTCACCTTAGAGGTGGTCCAATTGGGAGGTCGGATGGAACCCAGAAACTTGGCCGTCATTGAAACCTGGATTCTAGCAAAGGGCTTGATCATAGACCAAGACAGAAAAAGTGAATAAAGATTATATCAGTTCTTCAGTTAAAGTTCCTGTGCTAAGGGCTGGAGTGACAGCACAGTGGGTAGGGCATTTGCCTTGCACACGGCTGACCCAGGTTCGATTCCCAGAATCCCATATGGTCCCCCGAGAACTGCCAGGAGTAATTCCTGAGTGTAAAGCCAGGAGTAACCCCTGTGCATCAGTGTGTGACCCAAAAAGAAAAAAAAAGAAGAAGAAAGAAAAAGAAAAAGAAAAGAAAGAAAAAAAAAGTCCCTATGCTAAATCCCTGGGTTACCAGCCCAGAGCCCTGGCTGGGGATCTGAGGACAAGTCTGGTTGGCCTCAGGCCTGAGAGAGGGCCCAGGGAGAGAATGGAAATTTAATGGCAGCAAGCGGCTGGTCCTCACCTTCGTCTCCTATTTCTTTTGTAGGGTGAATCCAAGTCCCTTCCTCCCAGAGCTGTTCGTGCATTACCGTGTGTAAAATGCTGAGATAATGCAGGTCCAGGAGACACAGTCTCTCAGGGCAGGGCCAGCCATGGCTCAGTTGATGGAGTCTGTGTGTAGCTTGTGGTGAACCTCGCTGCTGGCACCACCATGAAGGGGAAAACAACGTCTTATCTTGGAGTTCTCAGAAAGAGAAGCTGCAGCGTGGTCCTGGCCTGTTATTTCCTCCATTGTGCCATTTCCCTGTCTTTGTAAAAGTGAATCCTGCCAACGCTTTGAGAAGAAGCAGAACAGGCCAGATAGATAAGGAAAGGGGACATGGGTGACAGATTTGTATATGCGGCACACAGGCCACCTGGGTCCCTCCCAGCTCTCCTTTGGATGTTCATTTATGTTCAACAGCACGTGTGGACCCGATGCTGTTCTGAGCCCTTTGCCACTTATACCTCATTTAATCTCCAAACACCTTATCCATGAGGAATTGCTCAGTATCCCATTTTAGGGATGAGGTGACTGAGGCACAGGCAAGCTCTGACTTGCTGACTCGGATGAGGTGCTGGGATTTTGGACTCTCTATTTACATCTTTTTTACTGAGTTCCCTCTGGAGAAAGTAAGTTGGCATGTCTAACTCCTAGCCCGTCATTTGCTGAGGTGACGTTGTCTATATAAAGCACGTGGTGAGAGATCGGGGATATAGAACCTCACTGTGGAACTGGAGTGGCCAGACATACTCTCTGCTACAGTTTTCAAAAACATACACAAGCCAGAGAGATAGCACAGGGTGGCAGTGCCCGACCAAGCATCTCTCAGATACCCCCAGCACTGAGGGGCGATGTAGGCAACCCCCAGCACACCGGGCCCTGGCGACAGCACACCCTCGGGCCTCGCCAGATTCTGGGTCCCCTAAGTATAACCTGGAAGGCCTCCCTGAACCCTCAAAAAATGTATGTGGTCATTTCTAAAAATAAGTAGTGGGGTGGGGATACAGAGCACTGTAGCACCGTCATCCCATTGCTCGTCGATTTGCTCAAGCAGCACCAGTAATGTCTCCATTCTGAGACTTGTTGTTACTGTTTTTGGCATATCGAACACCCCACTTGTAGCTTGCCAGGCTCTGCCGTGCGGGTGGGATACTCTCGGTAGCTTGCTGGGCTCTCTGAGAGGGGCGGAGGAATTGAACCCGGGTCCTCTGCGTGCGAGGCAAACACCCCATCTGCTGTGCTATTGCTCCAGTCCAATTCCCATTACAATAGTCAAGAAAATTGAGGTGTAGATGAATTAATTTAATTAAGATAATAGTTCTAGCTTAAAGGTTTCAAATAATGCTCCATGAGACCAATGTTCTAAATACCTCTCCAACCACCAAATAAAATGTGGTTGGAGGTCATGTGGGGGAAGGGTGATGCGGGCCAAATACAGACTAGAGACTGAACACAATGGCCACTCAACACCTTTATTGCAAACCACAACACCTAATCAGAGAGAGAGAACAAAAGGGAATTCCCTGCCATAGTGGCAGGGTGGGGTGGGGGGAGATGGGACTGGGGAGGGGGGGAGGGATGTTGGGTTTACTGGTGGTGGAGAATGGGCACTGGTGAAGGGATGGGTTATCGAACTTTGTATGGGGGAAACATGAGCACAAAGATGTATGGATCTGTAACTGTACCCTCACGATGACTCTCTAATTAAAAATAAACTAATAAAAAAATAAAAAAATAAATAATAAATAAATAAATAAATACCTCTCCAAGATATTTTTCTTAAAAATGGATACAAATCCATAGGGTTTATAAGAAAGGAGGAATATACTTTACAGATCAAATAATAGCACATTGCCATGATAAATCATGATCTTCCTCCTTCCCAATGAAATGAATGTGGCCATTTTGGTAAGATTAGAATAAGAGGCATCTCTGTTTTGAATGAGGATTAATCTGTGTTTACTTTTAGTTTTCAAACATTTTTCCTTTCCCCAAATTCTAACTAAGTTTGTGGAGAGATGATAACCTTTCAAGGCCTTCTCTAGTCATTTATAAAGTATGTTTTTTACTTTAAAAAATTATTTTAGGGGGCTGGAGAGATAGCACAGTGGGTAGGGCGTTTGCCTTGCACGCGGCCGACCCGGGTTCTAATCCCAGCATCCCATATGGTCCCCTGAGCACCGCCAGGGGTAATTCCTGAGTGAAGAGCCAGGAGTAACCCCTGTGCACAGCCGGGTGTGACCCAAAAACCAAAAAATAAATAAATAAATAAAAATAAAAAATTATTTTAGGTGCAATGACTTACAAAACTGTTGTTGGTAAGCTCCTACAGAGCGCCTCCCAGCCCCACACCCTCCTCCAGAGTGAGCCCTTCTTGCATTGTCCCATTGGCTCCTCCCACCCCCGTCTTTGTGATAAACTGTAAAAAGATATACACGTGCGCATGAGGAAGACGTGTGTTTGAGGGCTCTCGAGATGGCTCTCTCTCTCTCTCTCTCTCTCTCTCTCTCTCTCTCTCTCTCTCTCTCTCTCTCTCTCTCTCTCTCTCTCCCTCGCGCATGCGCGCGTGCCACTCGCGTTCAGTGCTCTCAAGCCGCTGTATATGGACCAGATCGGGATGGCTCCTCCTTTGTGCTCCACTTCTGTGTGTGCTGCCGTGCTCTCTTCTGTCTGTCTCTCTACCTCTGATTCTGTCTCTGTAGTCTCTCCTCTGGTCTCTCCTCATCTCTCTCTCTCTCTCTCTCTCTCTCTCTCTGTCGTCTCTCCTCTAGTCTCTTTCGATCTCTCTTGCTTCTCTCTCTGGACCCCTTCCTCTTCTCTCTCTGGAGCGCCTCTGCCCACAGATCTCTCTCTGGATACATTAAAAAAAATTAAAAATTTAGGATGGGAAAGGCAACTAAGTGATCTTAGTTGAGTGGGAGAACTTGCGGCCTTGGGGAGCAATACCGAAGAGCACTTTCACAGCTGCCCCGAGGCCAGGTCTTACTTTCATGAACTCAGTGGGACATGACCTCTGGTGAGAAGTCCTTCACGGCCACAGTTGCAGGATTCGAGGGACTGGGCCAGGGCAAGGTGTGTCTTTCCTCCTGCTGCAGAGAGCTGGGCCCCCGCTTCCTGTTCTGCAGCTGGACTCCCCGCTGCCCCAGTCCGCGTCCATGGCTCCATCCGTCTCCTCTCACCTTGGTCTCGCTGGACTCTGCCCTCTCCCTGCACCCAATCTGTATTGGTTGTTCCTCCTGGTTCCAAACCAGGGCCATCACCCCAGGGCCCCAAGTTGGGGTGTGGAAAAGAGGCTCTTTGGGGACAAAGGTTGATGAGAATGGACTAGGCAGAAGGACTCTGAGAAGAGAGGCAGTCCGAAGATGGCCAGTGCCCTGGACTGCCAGTCCCAAGCTCTTCTGGTGCCTCACAGGGGGCATGTCCACTTCCTTCCAGAAACCCCGAGAGGGCCGGAGTTGTCGGGGAGAGTGCAGTGACCCTTCCCCGGGGCCAGCGTGCAGAGCAGTAAGAACCGGGACACACCTGTGTCCAGCCAAACCTGTGGCCGGAGAAACTCCTCCTCACGGCATGGCTGAGGTCCAAAGGGATTCTCCTACTCCCCAGGTCTTTCAGGAGATGGCTGCACTGGACTGTTGCTGGTTTGCATTTCCATTCCCCTCCCTGGACGCGGCCTTCCCAAAATCACTAGCCTCCGGAAGTGACAAACCTCATCTACCCTCTTACCCTCGAAGTTACCCACTTAGCCCAGGGTCCTCACCTTGGGGCTCCCTACCGGGGGGATGTTTGGGACAATGCTCTGACCAGATGGTGTCTGATGGGATTTTATTCTTCTTGGTTTTTTGATTCCCACCTAAGCAGTGCTCAGGGACATTACTCCTGGAGCAGGGCCTGGGGCTGCTCCCAAGGATGCTCAGATTTTAAGGTACTCCAGTCCATTGGGGTCTCTCACACGCCCAGTGTTTGACATTTAAACCTGATTTCTGGGGTCTTGGGATGCGGGCAAGTTGCGGCTGAAGAGAATGCAACCAGGAAAAGATCCACCGACAGGAGCAGGAGAGAAGCATCTGCAAACACTGGTGGTCAGAGCGGGGTAAGCAGCTCCCCACCAGCCTCCTGGCCTGAGGAACACAGGCAAGATGCCAAACTGGTGCGTGCAGTGACAGCATCTGCACGAGACAGCAGGATAATGGAACCACACAGTTTTGTTTTGTTTTTCTGTTTTCTTTGTTTTGGGGCCAAGCCCAGCAGCGATGCTCAAGGGTTACTCCTGACACTGTGCACAGGAATTACTCAGTGGCTGCGAGGGCACCCTATGGGATTCTGGGGATCAAACCCCGGGTGGTCGCATGCAGGGCCAGCACCCTGCCCACTGGACTATCGCTCTGGCCCGCAGATGAACATTGTTATCTGTTGCCACACCCACAGGCTTCTCCCCATAGCTTCACAGTCCTGGCATGGCTGTGGAGACTGATCCCAGCGTTGTTGAGTGGCTCTGGGGTGGTTCATGTCGAAGACTGGGGACACTTGCCCCTACTCCAGACACAGCCAGGTTGGGGTGGGGGAAATGAGTCATTCCTGGGCTCGCATAGCTCTGCAGGAGGCTGGTCTCTCTCACAGACTGTGATTCACTCCAGAATTGAAAGTCAGAAACTTAGACCCTTATGAGTAGCTTATTCTGCTAGAACTTGTCAGTATTCTGGGGCTACATCAAGACTCTATGGGTCAGTTTCTCTGAACTCAGAGCATGGCCTATACAGGCAAGAGGAGCACAGGCAAGATGCCAAACTGGTGCATGAGAAGTCATAAATCTGAATTTAGGAAGAAGGTCAAAGCCTCTTCTGATCACCATCCCTGCCCAATGCTCCTAAATCCACCTCCATACACACACACACACACACACACACACACATGCACACACGCACACACGCACACACGTACACACGTACAGTACTTTCATGAGCAGCCACACCAAAGGAAAACAGATGCTTTGAAGCTATTGCGTCTGTGTGTTTGCGCATGTGGACACCGAGGCCCACACACAGACACACATTGGGGCAGTTGTGACCTGGGGAAGTCCACCTGAGTGTTTTCATTTAAGTCCCCTCTCCTTTGGCCCTGCCCGCATCTCATTTCCTGTCCTCTTCGTTCCAATCCCAGTGCTCTCCAGTACCCAGCCAAGCAGCTCTGTGCCGTTCGCCTCAATTTATAGGGTGCTCCTCCCTGCATGGCACGATGCCAGGGTCGCAAAGTCATGCCAGAGCCGGGCTGCTGCAAACACTGTGAGCTTGTGCTTCTGGCCCACAACTAAGGCCCACCTTAGAGGGAGAGGAACAACGCTCTCACGTGATGAGGAGCTCAAGTGAAGACTCAAAATGAGGCTCTTCATTCAGACTGACAAAGCCACCTGGCCATGTTTTCAGTGTAAATGGAAGTTTAAGGCTGCCTTTCACCGTTCTTGGGCTTATCTGCTCTCATCGACTTTTTTACATAATTTTTTAATAAGAGTCCCAATGCCATTTGATGGCAGCATCTGAGAGGTTATTTTCATCTTCATTTTTATTGATGCCTATGATTTGTGAGGAACGAAGAAGGCATCCACTGACTAGCCAATTTACATGAGAATATACACTTGAAGGCCACCGCATGGCCCTCCCTGATCACTGGGGTAATTTCCACGCTGAAATGGTAGCCGAGGAGTCCCTCGTCTCATTTGGTCCCATGTGTTTGCTGGTTGATTTCCATTTGGCCCTCCTGATCTGTTCTCCAGCCTTCTCCATTCAATCTATGAGGCTTTCCTGGGTGGTCTATACTGGGGGTTCCTGAGGGGGCCTGTCCAGAGTGAAGCACTTCCAGGAGGCCTGAGGGTGACGAGAATGAGGTTAAGTGACTGCACCCTGCTTCCATCCTGAATGGGCCAAAGACAGGGAGCCCCTCCAGATGGCTATTTCCTCCCTGCCCACATCTTCCGACTCCTTCTAGCCTAGGGGTGGGAAAGGAACAAGGAAATCCTCTCTTTCTGTAGGTGTTTAGATTGCACCTGTGCTCAGGAATCATTCCTGGTGGTGCTCAGGGTTGGAGTTGGGGGTCCAGCATGCAAAGTCTGTGCTCTTGCTCTTAGAGCAGTCTCCCAGTTCTGGCATGTTCTTTGTGGTTTTCCCACCAGTTCTGTGTTTCTCCTTTCTTTTACATTTTCACCTCCTCTTAGCAGCTTTTCGAGAATTTCTTTCCCTAATCATCTTCCCTGGGCTGGAGTGATAGCATAGCGGGTAGGGCGTTCACCTTGCACGTGGCCGACCTGGGTTCGATTCCTCTGCCCCTCTCGGAGAGCCCGGAAAGCTACCGAGAGTATCTAGCCCGCATGGCAGAGCCTGGCAAGCTCCCCGTGGCATATTCGATATGCCAAAAACAGTAACAACAATTCTCACAATGGAGATGTTACTGGTGCCCACTCTAACAAATTGATGAGCAGTGACAGTTACAGTGAATCATCTTCCCTGCCTGGAAATGTTAACCATGGACATACTATATCTCTGTTATGTGATGTGCATCTCTGTATTTTCACCGATTTTTACCCCTTTTGGTGTGTATGTGGAAGTGATATTACCCTAAGAATGCACAGTTAGTTAGGGAAGTAGCTCAAACCATTACCTTCCATTCAGGAAATCTGGGTTTGCTCTCTGGAACTTCAAGAGAAAAAAAAAGACAAAATATGTTCACCCTATATTCAACCCAACTTACGTCCTTGTAGAATCCCTTTTAAAATTTTTTCTCAGGATGGAGAGATAGTACAGAATGTCAAATGCTTGCCTGGCACATGGTGGACCCAGGTTCAATCTCTGGCGCCACATGTGGTAGCTTTAGCCCCAATAGGAAAGCCAGGAGTAAGCCCTGACCAGCTCTGGTGTAGCCTCCAAACCCAAAGAAAACAAAAGGCAGAGAAATTGTCCTCAGCCACCTCATTTGATTAGCGCCAAGGCCCTGATTAGTACGCTTCTATGCCCCAAACAACAAATTTATTTTTTGCGTTTCTGGTTTTGATCTTTGCATATGGGAAATGTCAGTGTTTCCTTCTGTTTTTTCCTTCTTTTTGTCCTACTTTTCTCATCCAATATTATGTGTCATGTATGTCGCTATTCTTCATTTTATGTGTTGCATAGTACTGCATCAAATGAACATATCAACATGTATATGTTCATTCACTGTCAACAAATATTTAGGTCAGTTATTCTGAACATACGGTACAAAACATTCTTATAATGTCTCTAAGTGTAGCTGTAGATGTGCATATAGACGTAAACATATGCTCTGGTACATATCTGGGTGCAGAATTGCTGGGCTATCATGTTGTTCCTAGCTTGTACCTTAGCAGGAAATGTCACCTGGTGCTATTATATCTGTACCAATCTGGACTCACGCTGATAAGAGTGAGCATTCTGGTTGCTCCACATTCTTCCTAGCATTTATTTTCATAAAACTTTTCCATTTTGCTTGAATGGCAGGTATAAAATAGGTATCTCACTATAGATTTGATATGTATTTTTCAAATAACTCTATTAATTATCCCTTTATTAGGGTGTTTCTTCTTGATTATTGGTGTTCTCCATTTTTCCCTCTTATTCATATCCAGCTTCATATGCTGCAGGTATTCCTTCAGACTGTTGCTTGTCTTCTATAGCTTATTTTTGGGGCGGGGGGGGGAGTTTTTTAAGTCACACCCGGTGATACACAGGGGTTACTCTTAGCTCATACACTCAGAAATTACTCCTGGTGGTGCTCAGGGAACCATATGGGATGCTGGGAATCGAACCCAGCACAGTTGCGTGCAAGGCAAATGCCCTACCTGCTGTATTATCTCTACAGCCCCTGTAGCTTATTTTTAAGGTGAGTGTTGATGAATAGAAGTTTAATTTTTTTATGAAGAAAACGTATTAATAATTTCCATTATAGCAATTGCCTTTGGTGACTTATGTAAGTTCCTTTTTTCTAATTTGCATTTATAAAATTATTCAGTAGTTTCCTTTAAAATATTTTAAAATGCTACCTTACATTTAAATTCTTACTCTATAAGAAATTTATTTTTATATATAATAGGAATTCATCTTTTCATAATAAGAAAAACCAATTTTCTAGTACCACTTAATGAATAAGCCACTTTATGAATCTCCTCTGAGTTCTATAGTACCGTCTCTATCATGTAAATGGATTTGGGTCTGGTTCTGGGTTCTCTTTCTGTCCCAGTGGTCTGGTCATATATCCTGTACCATAAACAGATTTAATCTCCCTATCTTAATAATCAATTTGATATATTTTAGGATAAGCCCCTTTTCTCTTTTTAAAAAATATCTAGACTTCGGCCTTGGCTCTCTGCTGTAAAAATTTTGAATGGTTTATCAAGTTCCAAAAAAGAATCCAGTGGGCAGCATCCTGGGTAAGGAGGAGGGGTGGTTACCTAAGTACAGAGCAAAGAAATGGGCAGGGTAGGACCCGTCTGTGAGCCATGATGCCGTGATTCAGACTAGTGATACCAGGGACTGAAGCCCAGGGTCAGAGCCTCTGGAGAAAGACCAGTGAGTGTGGGAAAGTTCAACAGGGATCAAAGGCCACTGATGTGGCTCAAGTGGTAGAACTCATGCCTTCCTGTGTGGGTTTGGTCCCTAGCAAAGGAAGGAAAAAGTTACAGACACACACATGCACACACAGATGGTTTCAGTCCAAAGCTGTGTTCAGTCTGGTATTGCATTTGGATTTTAGGCAGCTCTTACTAAGCATTCACTGTGGGCCCAATTCTCTCGAAGGCTCTTACTATGCATTTATTGATTTAAATCCCACTCCTCCACCCCTCAATTAGTCAGTTGGCATGTTCTCACAGGAAATAGATTACTGAAGAAAAAGTAATCTCTTTTCTCTGTACTTAGGTAATTCTCTTTATGATCAAATCTTTGATAACCACTCCCTGAATGGACTCTCAAATCCTCCCTAGTGGATCTTACTTGTTGGACCTGAATGGAGACAGGAAGAATCAGGTTACCCAGTTTAAAAACAGAAAGAAGGGCTGAGCAGAGAGTACAGGGGTTAAGGCATTTGCCTTGCAGGCGATAGGTCCTGGCTCAATTCCCAGAATTGCAATCCCAGTTTCCTTGAGCACCTCCAGGAGTGATCCCTGAGCATGGAACAAAGAGGAAGACCAGAACACTGCCAGGTATGACCCAAGGGTGCTCTCCACCAGACAAGTCAGTGAAACTGAAAACAGGAGCACGGGACTCCTTTTCCTCTGTGGAAGCAGGCAGAAGAAAGGGAGAGGGCAGAAGAGGTTTAGAACAGATCTTTGCAACTGTGCAAACCAAACCTGGCCTTCTGCTCCGGGCCAGTGTGAATCCACGGTGCCAAGTGCCAAAACATTAAGGATTTTCCACCAAGGCAGCACCTGCAGTCGTTCATGGAGCAAGACAGACTATAAATAGATCTATAAAAAAAAAATTTTTTTTTAACTGGAAGGTTTAGCTCTTCCTCCCTTTTAGCTTTCCTCTGCTCCACTTTGCCTATTAAATCCCTGCTACCAGGCAGATCCACCTGTCTCTTAGCCAATCGGCTGCAGCTGCCTCCCGAGCCAGGATGGAAACCAGCTTCTCTGCCCACTTCAGGTTGTGACCTTGCTTGTGTCAGAGGCAAAATCGTCCCATCTTATCTCTGGCTAATTGGGCGGGAGGGAGAGGAGGCAAGCATGGATTGGCCCCTGCTGAGTCAAACATGAAAATATCCATCTCAGAGGCAGGCTCTGCAGGGTGCGGGGGGCGGGGGGCTGCGGAGGGGGGCAGTGGCTTGGATTTGTGTGCACCGAGGGAAGATGAGCTCTGGCAGCTTGCACCAGAAGATCAGAAGACTGGCAGTGTTCCCGGCCAAGTCATCCGTGCCTCATGGCTTCTGTGTGGGCATGCGTGTGTGCGCGCACGTGTGCGTGCCTGAAAGAGAGAAAGAGAGAAAGAAAGACGCCTCTTGGAATAGAGCCTTCCAAGCGTGGCAGAGACTTAGGAATGATTCAGCCCTCTCCTTCCCCATTGTCAGGGCATGTAGGCCTTGCCTGATACTCAGCAAAGCACAGACCAGACCCTAGGTTTCTGCTCCCAGATCTGCATCATTCGTTCGGGGCTAGGTCTGATATGTGTTTCTCACGCTCCGAGGGGGAGCTGATACTGCTTGCTGGTCTAAAGACCAGATTTTGATGTCACGGCGGGAATAGGGGCAGGGGGACCCTGAAGCTCATCGAAATGTACATCCCATATTGGTGGTGGGGAATGTGCACTGGTGGAGGGATGGTGTTTGATCATTGTGAGATTGTAACCCAAACATGAAAGCTTGTAACTATCTCACGGTGATTCAATAAAATTTAAAAAATTAAAAAAAAAAAAAAAGAAATGCACATCCCAGACTGGGAATAGCCAGGCAAGACCAGATATTTGCGGCTCCCTCCTTCTGTGCTCCCCTCACCCCTTCAGGCTGGTGTGTTCCAGGGCCAGGGAGGTGCTGGCCCAATAATGAACATGTTCTCCTTAGGGCTGAAGATCACAGTCTCTGCATTAGTTCTTCTCCCATCCACGGTCCCCGGCCTTGCTGCTTTGGTGGATAAACAACCCAGCCCAACGCACTCACCCCACCAGCCACTGGATTTGGCATGGGTTCAGTTCTGCCAGAGCCAAGTGCTTTCTTCCCTCCCTCACGTCCTTACTGGTAAGGGAGTTGAGTGTCGGGGTTACTGGCCACTGTCTGACTGGCCCTGAGGTCACTGGCCACTGTCTTCCTGCGCCCGCCTGGAGTGAGAGGGTGGACACAGGTGGCTCTCATTTCCTTCCTTTATTCTGCCTTTCGACTAACCGTACACTGAGGTGGCAGTTCCACTCCATAGGGCCGCCAGCATTCCCTGGCAGTGGAGCTGGCCTGGGTCCGAATCGATGGATATGTCTTCCGGGTCAGGAGCAAGCCTCCCTGGGACAGATGTCCACCCAGAGGTCTTCTGACCCTGGCTGCTCTTTGCTCTGCTCCAGGGGCTGTGCTCTGTCGCCAGACTGTAGCCCCGAGCTGACGGTGACGTGGCCTGGAGCTGCTTGTATCTCTAGCACTTGCCCTTCCATGCCAGCTTCATGTCTGCTTGGTTGCCAGCCCCTTCCTACTGAAGATTCCCTGTCACTGAACTAGGGTGTCTTCCCTGCAACTTGAAGAAGGGATGCAACTCATGGTTCCAGAGCCTCTCTTCCCTAGCAGGCAATGTTGCTGATACCTGCTTGCAAACCGTGAGCAAAATAGCTTGCACAGTGAGCTGATAGATCCTGGAGAGAAGGGCTGGAGGGAAGGAGCGTGACAGAGGATCCTGGGGACAGACAGAGCTGTGGGAGGGAGGAGCAGTAGGCCTGAGACCCCCGTTGATGTGGACTGCTGTGTCTGGGTAGGTAACAGGCCCCCTTCCTTCATCTGAAAACTGAAACGTCTGCAGGGCTTTTGGAGTGGGAATGCAAGAGGAAGAGACCAGGGAGGGCACTTGGCTCCCCTGGGCTGACCCTTGGAAGTGATTCCTGGATCCGAACTCTATTCAGACCCAAAGTGCAGTTCTGGGTTGGTCTACACGGCAGATGGCAAGCAGGGCTAAAGCGGGGCTGGGAGAAGCAGGAAGAAGTGTTTGATGCGGAAGCAACGGCAGGAGACACGTCACCATTTGGGAAACACTCTGAGCTCCCAAGGCCACTCGTGGGGGTTGTGCTGGGTTATCCTGGGACTCCTTGTCCCGGGGCTTGACCATCTGAGAGAACCAGCCTGAAGCCAGACTCCCAAGACTCTCTTAAATGGGATCCAGCTAATTTGGACCCTGACTCCAGGGTTCAAGACTTCAAGGGAAACTGTTTTGGTTATCTGTGAGGAAATGCTGCAGGAGTGCAGATTAGCAGATAGGAAGAATGTCCAGTCTTTGTCAAGAAACAGTTCATCGAAGAGATTTTTGTTTGTTTGTTTGTTAGTTTGTTTTTGGGTTTTGGTGTTTTCGATTTTTTGTTTGTTTGGTTGTTTCTTTTTTTGGGGGAGTTTTTTGGTTTTTTTGTTTGTTTGTTTGTTTTTGGTATTCTAACAAAGTACAGAATGATAATTAGCAAGAAACAGTTTATAGACAGTTGTGGTTGTTTTTGAAAATTCTTGGATTTTTTGGTTTTTTTGCCCACACCTGCTGATAATCAGGGCTTACTCCTGCTCTGTGCTCAAAGATCAATCCTGGCAGTGCTCAGGGGACCAGAGAGGGGAGTAGGAATGAAACCGAGTCAGCAGCATGCAAGGTAAGCTCCTGACACCCTTCACCATCACTCCTGCCGCAGGCTATGAGTATAAAGACTTGCATCACTAGGAGATGATCTAGAAAGCCAGGTTGCCATTATTTTTTGCAGGCCCCCCACCTCCCTCTCACCCTTTCCCCTCCCTCTACTGTTCTGCGGGTACAGGGAACTGTTCCCAGAGACCCTTGACTGAGTAGTGCACCCCTCATGGTTCAGAGGTTAGACTCAGCAATGCTGCTGCTCAGACTCAGGGGTACTCAGGGGCCCTGCAGTGGCAGAGGTCAAACTCAGAGTCACACATATATGCCATTTGCTCCCTGACTTGAACTCTGTCCCCAGCCCTCTGCTGGGATCCTGGATTGGGGAGATTTTTCTTTCTCCTCTCCAAGTTAGTGCTGATCCCCAAAACTAAAGTTGATGGTCAGAATATGGCTGCGGAGGACTAGCAGAACCCTTCCCTGTCCTGTGTTCATTCCTGATCCAAGAGCTGCTGGGAAGGATCGCAGAGCAAACCTTTGTCCTTTTCCTAAGAAAGACAGACTTAGAAGCAGGTCTTGATTGTGCCTCTGCAGAATCTGAATTATGAAAGGAGACAAAGAGAGGCTTGCAGGCCTCTGACTAGAGAGCCCGATGGATTCAATCCAAGCCTCAAACAGACCTAAAAATCTGTCATGGTGCCTGGGCCGTGTGGAGCCGATCTGGACAATGCATTCCAGATGGTTCACTTTCCTTCCCCAGCTTTGGGGCCAGTCAGAGCTCCTGGGCGGTCTCCCAAGGTAGACCCCCAGGGAGCTCAGGGAAGCTGTCCAGACGGGAGGGAGCAGGCAAGAGATCTTAGTGGCAGACTCCAAATGAGAGGGAAGGCTCCCCTCCTCTGTGTGGGGCATCTGGATATCATTTTCCAGGCTATTAAAAAACACTAACTCTATTCTGCTAAATGCAGTCAATTTGTTGAAAATTTTAGATAGATAGATAGATAGATAGATAGATAGATAGATAGATAGATAGATAGATAGATAGATAGATAGATAATAGATCACTGTATCACTGTCATCCCGTTGTTCGTCGATTTACTCGAGCGGGCACAAGTAACATCTCTATTACACTCAACCCTGAGATTTTAGCAGCCTCTCCTTACTCGTCTTTCCCAATGATTGGAGGCTCTTTCAGGGTCGGGGAGATGAGACCTATTGTTACTGTGTTTGGCATATCGAATACGCCACAGGTAGCTTGCCAGGCTCTGCTGTGTGGGCGGGATACTCTCGGTAACTAGCTAGCTAGATATAGATTTTTTTTTAAAGCATTCAGGAAACAATTCCAGCCCCAACAGATACCCCCACCCCAAATTGATCCAAATGCTTTCAGGCTGTGTGATACAGTGGAGCTCAGAGAAGGGGCTTCCACATTCTGATATGCATGCACCACCATGCCGCTGACTACAAGGATGCCAGGGCAGTGCCAGGGCCTTGCAGGGTATTTTATTCTGTGTTTCTGTTTTATTTTAGCTGGTGCAAAGTGTACAAGGCAGATGGAGAGGATTTTCTTCTATGTTCAAGGCCTTCTGAACTAGGTTACAGAAAACAAGCTTGAGGCAGAGAGAAGGGAAGGGACTGGGAGAGTGTTCCAGAGAACCCAGAAACGGCTACCAGAAATCTCCTTGCTTTCATGGCCTGTGGATCAGTTCTGGCTATGATGGAATTTGTCTCACTCGAAGGAGGAGGCCTATTTCACTGTGACCCTACTGTGCCCGTATGGTTGGTCAGTCCCTTGAGATTGATCCACTGAACAATAGTCCCTACCTCGAAAGGGCCTGGGAGAGGAGGCAGGAAGTGAGCAGGAGTGAGTCCCTTGCATGTACAAGGCTGGGTCAGAGAGAGCTGAGTCCTGCTCTGGGGAAATCTTGGCTAATGAGGCAGTGAGCACAAGTATGAGGAAGATTCTAACTTCCTAGAAGAGACTCATGACAGAGAAGTAGGTGATAATCCATCTCCAGGTAAAGGAGTTCCAAAATATTCAGGGGATTTCATGAAGGAATGAACAAGTTAGGGGCTTTCAGAAGAACTTTTAACCCATTTCAATAGTCTAGCACCAAGGAAGCTTAGGAAAAAGGCTGCCTATAGCCCAGCGGCTATTTGTTGTTTCTGGAATTGTGTTTTAGTGAAAAGCACAATATGATTTGGGGCATATTTCCAGGAGGTAGATATCAGAGAATGAAAACTTTATCCATCCAATGAATTCCCAAAGTCACCTCGTTTGAGGAGTAAAAAGCTTTAAATAAATATATGTACATTTATGTGCATTATCTTTGAACACTCTCTGATGGTATAATAACACCATCTTTAAAATTCTCAGTCTGAGTGAAGAATTCTGGCCAGCAGGCAATGCAACACCAGAGAATGCTCCGGGCCCCAAACCAAGCCAATAACACTTGGAGACCCCAGATGGAGAAGGTGCAGTCTCCCCACCTTCTCCAGATAGAATCCCAGAGACCATGAGCTTCTACAAACATGGCTCTGGTATCTGGGGACCAGGACTATTTCTCCAAACCTTTCTTGATATACAAAGTGAGCAATGGAAAATAGATGATCTAGCATCTGCCCCTAGAAGGCAGGCTTGAATGGTGGTGTTGAATATCGAAGCAAAATATAATGCCCAAAACTACAGAGAGAGCCCCAGAGACACACAAACCAATTTTTGAACCCAGCGGCTTCTTGCAGAAATGCCTCTAGACTGTGAACTAAGCTACGGCCCTATGCCACCCCAGGAGGGAAAGGTTTTTATCTCTCAGCCTTTCCTTTTGGCAGCGGCGGCATGGCAACCACCATCTTTCAGAGCCCATTGGATGGAGGTACGAGTTTGTAGTGATGGGACACTCAAAAAATTTCGGGATGTGGGGGAAGCACTGGCACGACTCCCTGCCCAGACAAGACCCCAAGTGGCCGCCCACAAACGGCTCCTCTGCTCCTGAACGGCCGTGATCCCAGAGGCACACAAACTTATTTCAGAACCCAGAGGCTTCTGGCAGAAATCACTCTGGACTTAATTATTAAAATACCAGAAATCCAAAATCATATGCTCTTCATTATCAGTGATAGAAAACAAATTATCAAATGATGCCTTTTCAGCAGGTCTGATTGTTGGGGGAAATTTCAAATAATAATAGTGGGTTTTCTGTCCAAATATTGAATGTAATCAAAGTAAAGAGAGAGTAAAGTGAAAATCATCTGCCACACAGGCAGGAGGGGCGTGGATAGGGGGTATACATGGGTTCTTGGTGGTGGAACATGTACACTGGTAAAGGGATGGGTGTTTGATCATTGTATGACTGAGACTTAAACCTGAAAGCTTTGTAACTGCTCTCATGGTGATTCAATAAAATTCAATAAAAAATTTTTTATTAAAAAATTCAATAAAATTTTTTTTTAAAATAAATAAATAAAATTTTCTGTCTCATCCACATCGGGAAAAAAATAATACCACTCAGGATATAACTGTGTGGCATAAGTAGCTATCATTACACAAAAACAAGATGCTCACTGAATCAACATACAGCTGATTTGTGTGGCATACCATACCTGGCATAGCCACATGCTCTATTCCTAACATTTTCCTCTCCCAATGTCCTTCAGAGTCAGGCACAAACCTGTCACTCAGTGATCTCCGTCAAGCTGACCTAATCTGCCCCGGTTCTCTTGGTGCCTCATGATGCAAATTTACAGCCTTGATGCTCAGGCATTCTCCTTCCTTCCCAGGGCTTTTCTGGGCCACCAAGCAACTCCCCACTGTATGCCAAAGCATTATTAATTAATGTTGATCCCACTCATGGCAGCTCTACCATGAAATGCCTATCTGAATAATAACAGCTCACCACTGGCTCTGTGTTTGTCTTCCTGAGGTCAGACCTGAGTCCCAATACCTATCCTCTTTTCTAATACTAGAACACTGATGGTCACTCAAGGGTCATAAACAACAATTTTCTGAGACTCATGATAGCAAACTTGTGGTCACCTTGTGGTAGCCGAAACTTATCATGAGCACCAGCCAAGCCTTCTGAAATAGTATTGTTGTAAAGAGACAGCTACACAAGGAAATGGTCAGTATTTTCCCCCTCCAGACGTAAAGGAAAGTGTTTTTATGTTGTTTCCCAGACTGGTAGATTGCTCTGGCAGAGAACTTTTCTTAAAAATGTTTAAAGATGTTTCTTTCCCAAGGGGTCCAGACAAGAGTTTCTCCATCTCTTTCCGGTCCTCCCCATGCTTGACGATGTTGGAAGCACTGCTTGCTCATTAAGTCAAGTTCATGAAGTTAGGTTCTTTCCCACCATGTTTGGATCTCTCCCCTTTTGACTTCTACTTCTCTGAGATGTGGTGGAGATGGATGGGCTGAGGCAGCCAGGGATTTTCTACTCAGACACTTGAGACCGGAACAAGATCATTTGCCTAATAGTGACAGCTGTGAACAGAACGGGGGCAGAGGCAGTTGGTACAGAACATCTCTGTCCAGCTCGAAATTCCATGGCCACCCAATCCTCATCTCTTTCCCCAGAACTGCCTGTGAACTCTGCTTGATACAGAGGTCACAGGGTTTACTTGGGACAGTGATGCTTAGGGAAACACTCCATGATGAAAACAGGCTGTAGAGGCTCTGTCTCACTGCGGTTGGGTCTAGATTTTCTAGGATAACCCACTGTCTTGGGGGAAATGAGCCTAGCTGGTCACTGACCTGACAGATGGTCATGAGTCTGTTCAGGAGAGCCAGGGAAAATCCCCCCAAAGTTGGCTGCTCCTCTCCACAGCTTTGACGACAGTGCCACGTACACAGGTGCGTAAGACTGGTCACCGTCTCGTACCCGAAGAGTATCAACACTCAAAGAAGCCACATTTCGTGGTATCTTCCCAGGGGATGTCCCTGTGGGCATCTGACCTCACTTGAGTCAACAGAGAAGAATCTGTCAAACCATATCTTGCTTGGGAAATGAAGGACTGTTTTTAGATACTCTGATCCAGTGGAAGCCAGCCTAGAACCTACAAGCAGAGAAAAGCTGGCTGAAGAGAGCAAGACTCTTCCAAGAAGCTAGAGTGGAGGCACACTCATCCTTCCTGGGCAGCCTGCTGCCAAAGTAGATTGGCTCCAGGTAAGTCACTGGCAGAGAAATGTATATGCCTTCCTGCTTGGCATTGGCAGCCAGTGCCAGGTCAAGAGCTGGGGGACAGTGTAGAATTGGAAGGACGCTAGAAAGCTTTTGCAATCTGATGATATTGCTGGGGCTCAATGAATTCTTTCATTCGATCTCCAACTTCCAGAAGGCTTCTTCTCCTGGCTTCTCTCCAGGTGCTGTGATGGGCTTTCCATTTGGTATTGAGCAGCTATTTCCACACTGTCCCTCCCGATTGCCATCTAAGAGACTCTGTTGGATTCTTGGCTGACCCAGGTGATCACAATCTGGTCTTTTGATTCCTCAGCTTCTTTGACTTGGGACTGAGAAATGAGATCCCTGTGCTTTAAGTGCTCTAGGAAGATAGTGAGTAGGTTTCCTGTCACCACGTGTATATAAGCATACTTCAATCCACAGTAATTCCTTCGAGGGGGGGAAGGCACAGAAGTTGTCACTTCTGAGAATTTTCCTCCTCATGGTTCTTCATTCTAACTCATAGAACCAAGTGGGGACTAAACAAGTGACCGCCAGTTGACAGATAAAGACAATACAATTTCCTAGTGACTGGCTCAGGGAGCCCAGAGAAATAGGGACGATGTTCAAGTCTTGTCTTCTGAGTTCCACTCTAGGGTTATTTCTACCAATTTTTTTCATTTCATCTTTCCTCAGTGTATCAAGGAAAATGAAAAGAAGCCTACTACATGCTATGGGAGAAACAAGTTTCTAGTTCTATCTCTCACAGCCCTCCCACACAAACCACCTGTCCAGACACACCAAAATAGCATTGCACTTAAGCCTCTGCACCTTTGTTCTGGCTATGTCACTCGCTTAAATTGTCCTTTCCCAATTCTCTGCATAATGAAATTTAATCATCTTTTAAGCCCAAGCTCAACTGTGCTCTCTTCTGCCTTGCCTCCTGACTATTGAAGCATGAAGTAATTTCTCTTGTTCGAAACACAGTTAATCAAAAAGGAGGCAACTTGAATGTTTCGAATTTAACATTAAATTAACAGGTAAATTTTCTCTCTCCAAGTAAACACTGGGCCCAAAGACACAAAGGAGGTCCAGCAATAGGAAAGAGTGTGGTACAAAATCAAAATCAATTTTTTCATACAAAATTATTGAATGAACCAATGAGAATGGAGGGTGGGGGGCAGAGAATATATTTTCCCAAGACTCGATTGACACAAGTCCAGAATTTGATCTTCATGTTTCTTCTACCATATTAGGCTGAAAACAATGTTGTTTTAAAATATAATTAGCTTGTTTCTTGGCCAAGAAATAGTTCGAATGGGCTATTTTGTATGGTTCAATCTAATAGAGTGTAATTCTAAAAGGGAAGAATTATTTCAATGGTTGGGTTCGGAAAACTAAACTTCCTGTGCTGTTGGCTAGCATGAAACGTGTAGTCATTTCCCAGGTTTTCCCCCTATTTCACAAATTCTAAGTGATTTTTACCATGAGTCAATGTGAAAATAAGTGTGGTGGTCATTGAAATATCTTTGTGGACCAAACAAGGAAGAGAATGAGAGAGCAGCCCATGATTTTCTTCTCTCAGTCATCCCATCACTGTGTCACTCAGTGTTGACAAGGCTCTAGATGATTGAATTCAGACATAACGCAAAATCTGCACCCTGTGAGACATCAAACTAGTGGCCAGATATAGCCATTGCAAGTAATTTAGATAAGCAATCAAAATTTACTAGATAATGCTGTTCCTTGTTCTTTTCTTCTCTCATTTAAGGGTTAAATTAAGGGCAGAACACTAGGCATGATTATGAAAATAAAATGTATACTTGTCTTGTATACTGAATCTAATAAAAAAAATAAAAAATATTCATGTTACTAGGAACCTTTCAGAAAGAGATGGGAGATTCCCAAGTGGCCTTTGAGATCCCAAGACACTATCTGAGTAATAATAGAAGTGCATTTGCCTGCCTTCCAAGACGGGTGGGGTGTGTTAGTCACTGTCATCTTCCTCTGGACAGAGAGCTAAGTTTGGGTCCGATGGACATTGCTCAAGTCAATAGAAAAGAATCTAGCCAGATTCTTTTTCTCTTTGTGGTTGTCAGACTGTCTTTAAATAAATGCAAAGCATATGTTTTAAATAATATGGGTTTGAACCAATACCAATAGGACTGCTGTCTCTTGATGTAGTCTTATTTTATTTTCCTTTAGTGTTTCGGTGTGCTTTTTCTTGTCAAAGGAAACAGACTGCTCTTTGAGCAGGAACAGAAGCCACCTAGGAACTCAGGAGTCTCAACCCAGTCTTATGCATTGACATTCTATTGTGAATAGCAACTCATTCTGTTTATTTTTAATAATAATTGTCTGTACCACTCCAACGAGTCCTTTATCCAACTTAAATATTAGCGTAATGGGTCAACAATGTCTGTTTTCTGGAAGTCATACCTCTCTGAAGTCCAAGAGAGATTCAGAGAATCAAGCGAAGGGCAGCATTCTATTCTTACCAGTGGCTGTGGTTCTTCTGGAAGACTAATAAGAAAAATGAGAAGTGCTTTTTTGTGAAAAGATGAAAATAATCTTCAGTACATCAGCTTTGCAAAATTATGGACAGTTCCAACTCATTTGAACAATTCGTTATGAGTTATTTATCTATGTAGTCACCTAAATTTCTGTAGCATTTATGTTGTTCCTTTCTCTAGCCCTTCTTGGTATGATGAATTTATAACTCAGAAAGTACAATTTCCTCTTGCATGTTCTAAAATTACTTCTTTCAAAAGTCAAGGGCTCTTTTTCCCACCCCCTCCTTTAGTTCAGCATTGAATAAGCATGTGAATCATTTCTGGTTATACACTACATAAACTCCACATTTTCATAAAATTTAATCATCTTCCCATTCAGTCTTCTTTCCAGCATGCTTTATCCCCTACAGTTAGTCCCCACTCACTTTGCAGACCTTTGAGAAAGTTTAATTGCTTATCCTGTATTCATTAATGACTATGATTTTTAGAAGACGGAGCATATAAGGAGCAAATACCTCAACCCTGATATACATACACATATCCAAGTTAAGGGCTATGCAATCCTTCAATAGTAAGCATGTCCATATTTCTCACAACCATTTGTCATCTATCCATTCTTTCTTATCTGGACATTTCCTTGCTACTCAAACTTCCTTACTGCAAAAAACAAACAAGCTAGCTGTTATAAACACCTGTCTAGAATATCCCTTTAAAACTACTTGTCTGCTGTTGCACTCCTCTCTGATTTGGGTTTTATTTACACTTGATCAGTCATATCTTTTATCAAAATAAACAAGCTAAAAGAACATACTATTTCCCCCTCCTACAAAATACCCAACAACAAACTCTCTCCTTAGTCCCTTCCCATTCCCGATTCCCTTGAACCCATTTCTACTTTCTCTTTAAACTCCTTCTTCCTTCTGACCTGTATGGCTTCTTATTTCATCTCTCCACCCAGACATAGGACACATATTAAAAGCACAGCAGCAAAAACTTTCATTCCCCAACTACTGCATAACTACTGCTAAGAGAAATGGAAGTCAGAAAAATCTCATCAATGAAATTAATGGGAGTAGTTAAGAGTGTCTTTGTAGGTGATTTAGAAACAAAGATTTTGACATTTTATGTTTGACAAAAGTCAATTGTGAAACTAGCATTTAAGTACTGTTACATTGAAACTAGATTCCATAATGTTGGGTATAATTTAGAATCATGCCTTGTTATAGGAAATGTATACTAAATACCTGTCAAAGGTTTACCCTAGTAACCACATAAGAAAAATGCCTCGATGCTAGAGATGTTTCTCAAATGTCCTTCAGTGGTGGCTCCTTCCAACCTTTTTTTCCTTCCTGCGACCCCTGTCCTTCAGTTGGCCCCCTAGTTTAGTGCTGTGCCCCCTTAATTATTCTATTTTCACCTGTGTTCCCCCTGGATTATCCTGATGTCCCATGAAGGTGGGCCGGGGAAGATAAGGCTCCCAGTTGAGAAACACTGCTATAAATTAAACATTTTCATTTATTTTTGTTTTGCTTTACAATTTTCATTGTGAGAGATTATATTTATTAAAACAGATGCCTGGTGGAAACTACATTGGTTCTATGAATATACTTGTTTTTGTGTTTTAATGATTGGTTTTTGGGCCACACCACATCATGCTCAGCTTTAATCCTTGCTCTGCATTCAGGGATCATGTAGTGAAAGCCATGCATTTAACAACTTTGTTAGATCTGTGATAAGTGCTCAGCAGATAATAAAGGACTTGGGATGTAGCTCAGCAGTTGAATAATTGTCATGAAAGTATGAGCTTCTGGGCTTACCACACACACACACACACACACACACACACACACAGAGTTCAGAGTTCCTGCTTTCGTAGTCTTTATTTCAATGGAACATGCAAATAAATATTTTCTTCCTCCATTCAGATAGTTTGCCTACTGGCTAAATAATCTGGGTTCATAGGAAGCATTTGAATAATGTAAATAAATAGAGCCATTTACTGATGATTCTAAGACATACGGATCATACAGACTTCTGAAGCATTTTTTCCTCTGCAAAGAAAATAGTTTTGGCCCTAAAGAAAGCACTTTATTATTTCTATGTTATAAAATTAAGGGAAATAAAACCAATTGATGTGGCCGGCCATTTTTTTCTATATTTTATTTTATTTTTATAGTTCATAATAATTCATTACATTTAATATACAGATACAAATACTACCACCATTGTACTTCCCACCACCATATTTCGAATGTTTCCACTCCAAATCTGAAACTGTGTCCCCCAAAGCAGAACAAAACATTTTGTGTTGCTTCTTATGAATAATCAGCTACAAATGCTCCAATAAGGAAAGTGTGTGAAGATTGTTGTATTTCATCCTGGAGTCATTAAGCCCTTGTATAAGATATTACAAACGTGTTTGTTAAACCCCATCAAATTTTGTGTACTGCTCTTGGTTCATCAGTGGTGTAGAGTATGAGAGGTCATGAGGCCACCTATGCAGCAAGCCATTTTTCGATGGCTCCCAGCAAAACTGCTACCGGTGTTCAGTCTGTGCAATCCCTCCCATTAAGGTGTGAGCTGGTTTCAGTACCTTGATTATAATTAGCAAAACGCTGCAGTAAATTCAGGGGTGTCACTTCTGAGATTAGGTCGCAAAAGGCTGTGGAGTTACTCACCTCACACACTCCCATTTCTCTCCTCCATCTCATTTGCCCTGAGGAATACACTAGATTCATGCCCATGCAACTGAGACTGTCTTTGGTAAACAGTGAGGAATTGAGGTCTTAGCTCGGCAGCCTGCTGGGAACAAAATCCTACCTATGGCCATGGAGGGAATCCAGAGACCAAGTCTGGTCTCAGGTAACTCCGTCCTAGTGCTGGCTCTGTTGCTTTCTCAGGATAGATCCAAAGCAGAAGTCAACTAAGTTATCCTTGGACTTTGAGACAGAAAAAAATAAGAGAAAATGAAGATTATTGTCTTAAACACTGAATTTTGGGGTTGCCATAGGACAATATGCGCCTGACAGAATACATCTGCCTTCAGAAGTAGACCGCACACGGCAGGAGGGTAAGTTGGCACACAGGAAGGTGTATAAAGCCACGGTGATTTTTAGCACATGTTCTCACCCGTGACTCTTTGCTCGATTTCAACTCTTCTCATTGCAGCACTGAAGACTCCAAGTACAAAATGGACTTTTTTTGGTTTGTTTTGTTTTCCTGCCATATCAGGTAGTGCTAAGACAGAATCTCCTGCCCACGCGCCAGGCTGTCTTCATGAGGGCCCCTACTGAGGGGGGTGGGTTGAGTTTCCCTGCCCACCCCAAGCAGAGCCCCGGCAGCCGAAGACCTCCAGAACCCAGCCACAGCCATGCTCAAGGCCACTCTCCACACTCTCGGATGAGCCTCACCCATGAAGGAACTGGC
The DNA here is from genome assembly GCF_027595985.1 of Sorex araneus. Classification (NCBI taxonomy): domain Eukaryota; kingdom Metazoa; phylum Chordata; class Mammalia; order Eulipotyphla; family Soricidae; genus Sorex; species Sorex araneus. The sequence continues at coordinate 291,264,523 of NC_073313.1, read as the reverse complement.
AGAGGAACCCAGGTATGTGGGTCCCGTGGCTGAGATCTCCAAGCCTGCTTGGATCAGGACTGGGCCTCTTCCACCCAAATCCCCAGTTTTCCAGTAGCTAGGCAGTCACACCCACAAATTGCCCTGGGCACCATGTAATCTCATCAACAGCCAAGATCTAGAGACTATAAAACAAAGCTCCCGGAAGAGAGTGATGCAGAATCTCAAACGGTAGAGCATGGCAAGCTACCTGTAGCGTATTCAATATGACAAAAACAGTAACAATTATGGGCCTCATTCCCCTGACCCTGAAGTCGACAGGAATTAATGGAACCATTACTGGCGCCCACATTAGAAAATCAATGAGAAGTGGCATGACAGTGACAGTGACAGTGACAGTGAAAAGGTAGTGCTGAAGGGTCACTCACAGCTGTACTTAGGGGATTGTATGTTTCTGTATTTTAGACTTTTAAAATTTTATTGAATCACCATTGAGATAGTTACAAGCTTTTATGTTTGGGTTACAATCTCACAATAATCAAGCACCCATCCTTCCACCAGTGCACATTCCCCACACCAATATCCTGGGTATACCACCCTCTTTCCACCCTCCCTCTGCCTCTATGGTAGACAATATTCCCCATACTCTCTCTCTATTTTTGGACATTATAACTTGCAACACAGACACTAAGAGGTCATCATGTTTGATCCATTATCTACTTTCAGCATGCATCTCCCATCCCAATTGGTTCCTCCAGCCATCATTTTCTTAGTGATCCCTTCTCTGTTCCATCTGTCTTCTCCCCTCCACTCATGAAGCAGTCTTCCAGTACGGGGCAATCCCCCTGGCCCTTGTATCTACTGTCCTTGGGTGTCAGCCTCATGTGATGCTACCCTACAATCCACAGATGAGTGCAGTCCTTTTATGTCTGTCCCTCGCTTTCTGAATCATTTCACTTAGCATGATACTCTCCATGTCTATCCATTTGTAAGCAAATTTCATGACTTCATCTCTCCTAACAGCTGCATAGTATTCCATTGTGTAGATGTACCAAAGTTTCTTTAACCAGTCGTCTGTTTTAGGGCACTCGGGTTGTTTCCAGATTTTGGCTATTGTGAACAGTGCTGCAATCGATACATAGGTACAGACGTCATTTCTACTGTGCTCTTTTGCATCCTCGGGATATATTCCCAGAAATGGTATTGTGGGGTCATATGGAACCTCAATTTCTAGTTTTTGAAGGACTGTCCATATTGTTTTCCAGAAAGGCTGGACCAGTCGGCATTCCCACCAACAGTGAAGGAGAGTCCCTTTTCCCCCACATCCATGCCAGCACTGGTTGCTTTTGTTCCTTTGAATGTGTGCCAGTCTCTGTGGTGTGAGATGATATCTCATTGTTGTTTTGATTTGCATCTCCCTGATGACTAGCGATGTGGAGCATTTTTTCATGTGCCTTTTGGCCATTTGTATTTCTTTTTTGAGGAACCTTCTGTTCATTTCTTCTCCCCATTTTTTGATGGGGTTGGAGGGTTTTTTCTTATACAATTCTACTACTAGTGTCTTGGATATCCTGGATATTAATCCCTTGTCAGATGGGTATTGGGTAAATATTCTTTCCCATTCTGTGGGCTCTTTCTGTATTTTGGTCACTGTTTCTTTTGAAGTGCAGAAGCTTCTTAGTTTGATGTAGTCCCATTTGTTTATGTTTGCTTCCACTTGCATGGTCAGTGCTGTTTCGTCCTTAAAGATGCTTTTAGCTTCAATGTCATGGAGAGTTCTGCCTACATTTTCCTCTATGTACTTTATAGACTCATGTCTGATATTGAGGTCTTGAATACACTTTGATCTGATCTGACTTTTGTGCCTGTCATTAGACAGAGGTCAGAGTTCATTTTTTGCAGGTAGCTATCCAGTTTTCCCAGCACCACTTGTTGAAGAGGCTTTCCTTGTTCCACTTTGCATTTTTTTGCTCCTTTGTCAAAGATTAAGTGGCCGTATATCTGGGGGTCTGTGACAGGATATTCAACTCTGTTCCATTGGTCTGCAGGTCTGTTTTTATCCCAATACCATGATGTTTTAATTACTACTGCTTTGTAGTAGAGTTTGAAGTTGGGGAAGGTGATGCCACCCATCTTCTTTTTTCCAAGCATTGCTTCAGCTATTCATGGGGGTTTATTGTTCCATATAAATTTCAGGAGTGTTTTGTCTATTTCTTTAAAAAATGTCATGGGTATCCTGATAGGGACTGCATTAAATTTGTATAGTGCTTTGGGCAGTATTGCCATTTTGATAATATTGATTCTCCCTATCCATGAGCAGGGGTTGTGTCTCCATTTCCTAGTGTCCTCCTTTATTTCTTGAAGTGGTGTTTTGTAATTTTCCTTATATAGGTTCTTCACTTCTTTGGTCAAGCTGATTCCAAGGTACTTGATTTTCTGAGGTACTATTGTGAATGGGATTTTTTTAAATGTCTCTTTCTTCTCTTTCATTATTCGTATATAAGAAAGCCATAGATTTTTGGGTGTTGATTTTGTAGCCTGCCACTTTACTATATCAACTTATTGTTTCTAGGAGTTTTCTGTAGAGTGTTTAGAATTTTCCAAGTATAGTACTGTATCGTCTGTAAATAGTGATAACTTGACCTTTTCCTTTCCTAGCTGTATGCCCTTGATATCTTTTTTTTTGTCTAACTGCTATGGCCAGGACTTCCAGTACTATATTGAATAGGAGTGGTGAAAGCGGGCAACCTTGCCTTATGCCCAGTCTTAGAGGGAAGGTTTTAGTTTTTCCATTGAGAATGATACTTGCCATGGGCTTTTGGTTGATGGCTTTGATTTTATTGAGGAAATTTCCTTTGATGACCATTATGCTGAGAGTTTTCATCAAAAATGGGTGCTGAATCTTTTCAAATGTTTTCTCTGCATCTATTGATATGATCATATGGTTTTTATTATTTCTTTTATTGATATGATGAATTATGTTGAATGACTTGCGAATGTTAAACCATCCTTGCATCCCTGGGATGAATCCTACTTGGTCATGGTGTATGATCTTTTTGATGAGTCGTTGGATTCTATTTGCTAATATTTTGCTGAGGATCTGTGCGCCTGTGTTCATCAGGGATATCAGTCTGTAATTCTCTTTCTTTGTGGTATCTTTGTCTGCTTTTGATATAAAGGTGATATTTGCTTCATAGAAACTGTTTGAAAGTGTTTTTGATACTTCAATTTCCTGGAAAAGCTTAAAGAGAATTGGGAGTAAGTCCTCTTTAAAGGTTTGGAAGAATTCACTAGTGAATCCATCTGGGCCAAGGCTTTTGTGCTTGGGAGACTTTTTATTATCATTTCAATTTCCTTGATGGTGATAGGTCTGTTCAGGTATTCCAGGTCTTCTTGGTTCAGCCTTGGGAGGCTATAGGAGTCTAGGAATTTATCCATTTCCTCGAGGTTTTTGTGTTTTGTGGCATAAAGATTCTCAAAGTAATCTCTGAGGATCCTTTGTATTTCTGTAATTTCTGTTGTAATGTCCCCCTTTTTATTTCTGACTCAGTTCATTAAGGTTTTCTCTCTCCCTTTTTTTGTGAGTCTTGCTAGAGGTTTATCAATCTTGTTTATTTTCTCAAAGAACAAGCTCTTGGTTTCATTAGTCTTTTGGATTTGTTTTTTGGTTTCCATCTCGTTAATTTCTGCTCTGAGTTTTATTATTTCTTTCCTCCTGTTCAGATTAGGCTCTTTCTGTTGGTCATCTCCAAGTTTTTAAGCTGTGAGGCTAGGTGACTTATGTGGTCTCGCTCCTCCTTGCTGAGGAATGCTTGTAGAGTTATGAACTTTCCACTTAACACAGCTTTTGCTGTGTCCCATAGGTTTTGGTAACTGTGTTCTTATTGTCGTTCGTGTCCAGGAATCTTTTGGTTTCCTCTTTGATTTCCTTTTGAAGCCACTCAATGTCCAATAGTGAGCTGTTTAATTCCAGGTGTTTGATTTCGTTTTCTGTTTGTGTTTGTGATTTATTTCTAATTTCAGCGCATCCTGGTCTCAGAAGATCGTTGATACAATCTCTATTTTCTTAATTTTTTGGAGGTATGTTTTGTGACTCAGCATGTGGTCTATCTTGGAGAGTGTTCCATGCACACTTGAGAAGAATGTATATTCAGCATTTTGAGGATGAAGTGTCCTGTATATATCTATTAAATCCCTTTCTTCCATTTCTTCCCTCAGATGCAGTATGCCCTGGCTAAGCTTGAGTCTGGTTGATCTATCAAGAGGTGATAAAACGGTGTAGAAGTCTCCCACTAGTATTGTGTTGCTATCAATGTCTTTCTTCAAGGCTATGAGTAGTTGTTTTAAGTACTTTGCTGGTCCCTCATTTGGTGCATATATATTTAGTATTGTTAATTCTTCCTATTGTACAGATGACTTTATCAATAAGAAATGACCTTCACTATCTCTTGTGACCTTCTTCAGTCTGAAATCAATGTGGTCTGATACTAGGATGGCTACATCAGCTTTTTTATGGGAGTTGTTTGCCTGTAAAATTGTTTTCCAGTCTTTGACTTTGAGCCTGTGTTTTCTCTGACTGTTGAGATGTGTTTCTTGCAGGCAGCAGAATGTTGGGTTCAATTTTCTAATCCATCCTGCAACTCTGTGTCTTTTAATTGGTGTGTTTAACCCATTGACGTTGAGAGAGATTATTGTTATGGAATTTTGTCCCATTTTTCTGCTGATGTTTGGTTATATGAGGGTCCTGTCTTGTCTTACAGTAGCCCATTCAGTTGTTCTTGTAACCATGGTTTTGAGTCTATGAAGTTTCTGAGCTGTTGTTTATCTGTGAAACTGTGTGCTGTTCCTTCTGTTATGAATGAGAGTAGCCGGGTAAAGTATTTTTGGTGAGGCATTTATTTCATTGAGTTTTTTCACTATATCACACCAATGTTTTGGGGCTGTGAGGGTTTCATCAGACAAGTCAGCTGTGAATCTTAAGGATGCTCCTTTATAAGCAATTTCTTTCTTTGATCTTGCTGCTTTCAGGAATCTGTCTCTATCTAAGTTTTTGGTCATTTTAATCAGGATGTGTCTTGGGGTATTTTTATTTGGATTTCTACTAGCTGGTACCCTTTGGCCTCCTGAATGTGTTCGCATGTTTTCTTCAGCTCTAGGAACATCATAGCAATGATGTTTTTGATAGTTTCTTCTTCATCAGGGTTTTCTTCATGTCCCTCTGGGACTTCAATCATTCTTATATTACTCCTCTTGGCTTCATCACGATCTTCTCTTGCCATCTGTTCCCGGATTGTCAGTTTCTTTTCCATTTTCTGTTCTTTTCTAGAGTTTCTGGACTTCATCTTTGAGCTCACTAATTCTGTCCTCAGCAGCTGTTACTCTGTTGCTGAGGCCGTCCAATGAGTTTTTTAATTTGCCTACCAGGTTTTTCACGTCTGACATTTCCTTTTGTATTTTCCGTATCTCTACCTTCAAATCCTCTTGTATTTTGTTGGTATTGCTTTCCATTGTTTCTTTTAGCTCCCTAACCATCCTCAGTAGCTCCTTTCTAAATTCCTTGTCAGAGAGGTTGTATAGCACTTCATTGCTGTTGGGGTCTTCTGGGCTCGCCTCTTCCACAAGTAAGCTTGGTGGGGATCTGCGTTGCTTTACCATTGTGACCTATGTGGCTCAGCCCTTCTCACTCACTGTTACTATTCTGTTTATGATGCAATATTAATTTAGGTTGACTTAATGAGATATTGGCTAATGTGTTTCTGTTGGTTTAGCTAACCTGTGAAAGTTCCAGCTAAGAGTGTAACTTTTGGTTCTTGTGGGATATGAAGGGGAGAGAATACTCATATGTGGCTCCGGGCAGGAGCCCTGACCCGGGCTGGTACTTGGATAGGGTGGCAGAGGGTACTCGGGGATTGTATGTTTCCAAGGATAAAAACTGGTGTTTTCTCATCCAAAGTATGCACTTCAGCCCTTGGAACCATTTTTCCCACCCTCTCATTTTCTATAGTCCATTATTTTGATTTTTTTTTTCTGGAAATGGGTTTTTTTTCTAATCTCAGACTTTGTTTGAAAACCGCAATTTAAAGTGGTTTCATTAGAAATCACTCCAGATTCTGATTTATTCCTATATGCACTTAGTATTTTTATACTGCTCTACGTTTCTCTCTTATCTGTGTCCTGACTTTCTTTAGAGCTTCTCTATGTTCTTTCAACTTTTGGAGCATAAGAATCTACTTCAAAAATATCTCATTTAGTTTCGTATTTCATCTTTTTTTTCTTTTTTGATTAGAACTGCATTTTTGGTTTTACTATTATAGTTATTGCTCTGAAAACTTGTACATGACTTCCTTTTATTTCTCACTTAATTCGGAATGAAGGAATAGATTCTATTTAGAGAGATACACCACCTGACTATTTTTAGTAGTTACTATTGGGAGAATAATTACTTGCAACATTTTCAGAACACTTAGTTTTCAAATAACAGGTAAATTCAAATTTGGGAAATCTAAATGGGTGGGAGATCCCCCACCTACTTTGACAACTCAACACGTCCCACCCCTTAACGTCCCTCATTGCTGTCTGGACTATATGAAACATTCTAGAAAGTGTAGTCAAACAAATATTTCGGACACCATTTTACTGTGTTCTAAGTCCTAACAAAATCTCTTTTGTGTGAATACAAAATGACCTAAGGACCAGGGACTCAGGATCAGGGACTGAAGACTCCAGGCCACATGGAAGGGGCAGGAGGCAGGAGGGCAGTGGGGAGTGGGGGGATGGCCGCCCCTTCCTGTCTCCCCACCCTCTTGGGGTCCTGGCTGTTATGCCCACAAACTGCTTCCGGGCACATCAATGTCCTTGGTCCAAGGACTACAAATGAATCTCAAAATGGATTAGCTCCTTACAGAGATGTCTCCAGACCCCGATTATCTACAATTTTAGGAACACACGGCCACTTTTGTGGCTGTGCAACCTCTCATGATATTCATAATAAATAACAGAAAATAAATTATCTAGCATCTGCCTGTGGGGCAGGCCTGAATGGTGGTGGGAAAATTCAAAATAATGGTGGTGGGAAGGTGTAATGGTGGTGGGATTGATGTTGAAATATTGAATGTAATCAATGTTAACAACCTTTTAAGAATAAAATTTTAAAATTAAAAAAAATAAACACTTAGAGGCTGGAGAGTGAATATAGTAATAAGGTAGCTTGCCTCACATGTGGCTGAGCCAGCTTTGATACACTCCAGATGGTCCGTAGTCTCACCAGCCACGACCCCTGAACAGAGGCAGGAGTAAGCCCTGAGCACAACCAGGTATGACTCAAAACCCCCAAATAAGTAAATATTTACAACCCACCAAAGTTGAGGTGGAAGAACAGAGTAAGCTAGAAGTATGAGTCTATACTAACACAAGAGATTCTGGTGTCAATAAAATCTCCAAGATTAAAAAAAAAATGACCCAAGGATTATTTTGACTATCAAGGATATAGTGTTTAAAGCCATAAACAAACTACAAGGGTTAAAGCACTTGCCTTGTTTGAGACTGACCTGGGTACAATTCCCAGCAGCACCTTATAAGGCCCCACAGGCCCCCTCAGGAATGATCCCTGAATCCAAATCTAGGAGTAAACCCTAAGCACAGCCAATTATGGTCGCCAAGAACTACAGATAGTCAAGAATACAAGCCGTCTAAATTATGTGTTTTTCTCTCTATATAACAACATAAATATTTATATAAACATAACTTAAAAGAACATACAATACAAAAGAATAACGAAAGAGACAAAAATATTTTACTTTCTTCCAAATATTTAAAGAGCAAATAAGCCATCACACACAAAAAGGAGTGTGATGAGAAAATCATGGCAATTTATGTTTTTGACCCAAAAAGACCCAGGAAACACCATCCAAATGTGCTTTCGGAGGTCAGAACACTGGCAGTCTGTCCTAAAAGGTTTCCATCTACTGTCAGCATTTCCTGATCCACACTCCTTAAACAATTATTGGGCCATTCCCCCATCAAACAACAGCAGAAACAACAAGGCAAATCAGTTAAAAATTTTTTTTTAATTTTTAAGTTCATTGTGTTTTGTTTTGCTTATTTTATTAACAGCTCCAAAGAGGTACATGGTTGCTGACAAGTGACTCTACCCTCTAGTTCTGGGGGTTATTCTGACTGGCTTCCTGGGGATGTGAGCTTTATATATTTGTACTGGGAGGTAAAAAATACTCTTTTCCAGCTTCGAAGAAAATATCTAGGAGCTTGAAAGAGGGCACAGGATATTGTTCAAAGGACCAGCAGCCTTTCTCAGTAAAACATCCCCAAGGAGAAAAACCTGGGGCCAGAAGCGACTGATGTAGGGGAAAGTCCAAAAACAGCAGCCAGAGTCATTTTGTGGAGGCCACTTCCAAGAAAACAGATCTACAATGGACAAGACGTACTTAGGCTTCGTTCTAATAAACATCCCAGAGACACAGATTAAACTAATGGTTGCCTTACCACTTCTGGGTCCTGAGAGTTTTTGAAAAGTATCATCATTTGTTTTAAACTTTCTGCCCCCTACCCCATGCTCTTGAGTGGACAGGAAATTCAGCAGGGGTCATTTGTCCAGTTTCTGTGTGCGCTAACCCAGGGCTCTGGCAGGACTGAAACTTCTTAACAAGCACCAGAACATCTGGAGGCCTTTCCCATGTAATTCCACCAGAGTGAGACCCAATCTGCATGGTCCCTTGGGACTGAGCCCGCTGTTCTTTTCTGAAAATGAGAAACTCAGGGAAGGGGGAGGGGGAGGAGAAAAGGAAGAAGGAAAAGGGAAAAAAAAAAAACAAACCCTGCTTCCCTGCCCCAAATTGAGTAAAAATATTTCCAAGAAGCCCAGCGTCATCAGTGAAAAAAACAGAATCTTTCAAGTCTGGGAAACACTACCTTCTTCAAATTCCCTTCCCAGTGAGTTCACCTTAAATTAAACATGGAATTCCAGCTATCCTTCTCTCCTGAGGTGAAGACGCACAAAATCAGATGAGTGAGAAAAAGGAAAAAATACAAAGAACACCCATTGCTGTTTCAAAAGCGTTTCTCACCAAATTGAGTTCATTTTAAGTGAGTTGAGGGGACTGAAATCCGGAATAGTGATGGAGGCATGCCACAGTTCCTTGGCAGGGCTGGCTTTTTCTGCCCTAGTACAGGGCTTCTTTCCTAATTTCCAGCCTCTGTCCTATTCCAGATTGCCCTGGTTAATTGGCACTGAAATCTCTGCACCTAGAGTTTTAGATATATTTGGAAATTTCTTGAAGCACGCTGATCCCATCAGGGCTTGGGTTATTTGTGACAAGAAGAGTAACTCCACCCTGGGGGATATCCAGCTAGATGAGCTATTCCAAGAAAAAGCTTTTTGTGTGCCACTCTTCCTGGCTCTCAACGTTTACACACAGGAGAAATCAGGTTCCTGAGAGTGTAAGAGAGTCCCCAAAAGACCATCCTGAGGGTGTCTGCAGAGGAAGGCAAGCAAGACTCCCATGGGCCTATCCACCCTGAAAGCACAAACGTTAGGATGACCTTGGGGAGCCTGATTCCTCCTGCTGCAGTGTTGTGTGTGTAGGCTGGGTGATTCTGAGGAGGCAGGGTAATGAGCTCTTTGTGTTGTTAAGTCTTGGGTCTTTCTTGGCACCAGCTGGTAAGATTCTGCCCGTCTATCTTTGCAAGTCCAGGAGGGGAGGGAAAGAAGGGAGTGGGGTGGTATCTAATTTTAAGAGTAGTCATTACTGTTTCACTGTGCAGATGACATCTTCCAACGGGTAAGGCAGGGGTGTCGGAGATTAGTGAGATGCCGTGTGTATCAGAAGCATTCCCTAGTACTTCCTCAGGTTCTTTCTTCAAATGATGAATTGCAAGAGAACCAGATGTTCTGTCGTGCTTTATAATTCAGGCAAACAATACAGAGATTGGCTAGCATGGTTTGACATGATTGGCCGCCTTTTTTTTTTTTTCAAGTCACTCTGGCAGAAAAATCATTAAGCTATTGTGAGAGTTGCATTGGTCCTTCCAAAATTTTTCTGTCTAGTCCATGAATCAGCAGCAAAATAGTCAAGGGATCACATGAATGCCCAGACTGGGAACAAAGCTCCATCATTCCCTTTCTGATAGATTAAAGTGAAAGTCAGTGTTCAATAACGCTTAACACTCCGGGTGCCCACAGATTACTCAGTAGGAGAATAAGGACTATGTTAAGCAAACAGGGACCTTGGAACACTTTTTTTTCCTTGTACTGGGAGGATGGTGAAGGTAGGGAGAGAAAAACTAAATCTCTATGTAAAAGCTAAAAGAAAATTATTGCCATTTGGGCCCTCTTGTCACGGGACACTTTCATTTCCTGATGCCTTTGCCTCTTCTCTGTCTTTGTTTGCAAGTCAGGTTGCCTCAGAAAGCCACCTCTGGTCACTCTCTCCTAGCACCCTTTGCCTAACCCCCCCTCCCCACTTCCTGCCTTTACAGATTTTATGAGCAGTAGAAGTTTTTGCCTTTTCAGATTGCTCAAACCTCCCTCTCTCAAAGATTGTGAACCCAAATCCACCAACACTCTGAATGGTTTGTTTCTAGCAAAATACACTCCACAATATTCCCCTGTCACTTTCTCTGCATATCTCCTTTCCAAGACTCCCCGATTTCAAGTGTTCCCATGAAGAAAAAGATAACACTCTTCCATGCAGAGTAGATAGCCTTCCATGGCAAGTATCATTCTCAATCGGGAAAAACTGAAAGCCTTCCCTCTAAGATCGGGCACAAGGCAAGGTTGCCTGCTTTCACCACTCCTATTCAATATAGTACTGGAAGTCCTGGCCATAGCAGTTAGACAGGAAAAAGATATCAAGGGCATACAGATAGGAAAGGAAAAGGTCAAGTTATCACTATTTGCAGATGATATGATACTATACTTGAAAAACGCTAAAGACTCTATAGAAATGCTCTTAGAAACAATAAGTTGATATAGTAAAGTGGCAGGCTACAAAATCAACACCCAAAAGTCCATGGCTTTCTTATACACAAATAATGAAAGAGAAGAAAGAGACATTTTAAAAAAAATCCCATTCACGGAGCCCTGGCGACACTGAGCAGCAACTAACACGGCTCCGGGATTCGGGACTGGGACACATCCAAGCCGCTAGGCCGCTAGTGCACCCGCTCGACCTTTTCTAAAACCTGAAAACATACAATCTTTTAATGGAAAACTAATTATCAAACGCTTCCTTAGTAGGGTTATCTTGTTTGGGGGTATAACTCCCACAACAATAGTGAGTTTTGTGTTGAAATATGGAACGTAATCAAGGTGAAGAGAAAATGAAGTGAAATTCATCAGTTATACAGTTGGGGTGGGGGGCGGGGGGTATACCGGGGATTTTGGTGATGGAATATGGGCACTGGTGAAGGGATGATGTTTGAATATGGTATAACTGAGACATAAACCTGAGAACTTTGTAACTTTCCACATGGTGATAAATAAATAAATAAATAAATAAAACAAAAAAAAGATGTGATAAAGGAAAATAAAAATAAATAAATAAAATAAAATTGGAACATCAAAAAAAAATCCCATTCACAATAGTACCTCAGAAAATCAAGTACCTTGGAATCAGCTTGACCAAAGAAGTGAAGAACCTATAAGGAAAATTACAAAACACCACTTCAAGAAATAAAGGAGGACACTAGGAAATGGAGACACATCCTCTGCTCATGGATAGGGAGAATCAACATTATCAAAATGGCAATACTGCCCAAAGCACTATACAAATTTAATGCAGTCCCTATCAGGATACCCATGACATTTTTTAAAGAAATAGACAAAACACTCCTGAAATTTATATGGAACAATAAACCCCCATGAATAGCTGAAGCAATGCTTGGAAAAAAGAAGATGGGTGGCATCACCTTCCCCAACTTCAAACTCTACTACAAAGCAGTAGTAATTAAAACATCATGGTATTGGGATAAAAACAGACCTGCAGACCAATGGAACAGAGTTGAATATCCTGTCACAGACCCCCAGATATACGGCCACTTAATCTTTGACAAAGGAGCAAAAAAATGCAAAGTGGAACAAGGAAAGCCTCTTCAACAAGTGGTGCTGGGAAAACTGGATAGCTACCTGCAAAAAATGAACTCTGACCTCTGTCTAATGACAGGCACAAAAGTCAGATCAGATCAAAGTGTATTCAAGACCTCAATATCAGACATGAGTCTATAAAGTACATAGAGGAAAATGTAGGCAGAACTCTCCATGACATTGAAGCTAAAAGCATCTTTAAGGACGAAACAGCACTGACCATGCAAGTGGAAGCAAACATAAACAAATGGGACTACATCAAACTAAGAAGCTTCTGCACTTCAAAAGAAACAGTGACCAAAATACAGAAAGAGCCCACAGAATGGGAAAGAATATTTACCCAATACCCATCTGACAAGGGATTAATATCCAGGATATCCAAGACACTAGTAGTAGAATTGTATAAGAAAAAACCCTCCAACCCCATCAAAAAATGGGGAGAAGAAATGAACAGAAGGTTCCTCAAAAAAGAAATACAAATGGCCAAAAGGCACATGAAAAAATGCTCCACATCGCTAGTCATCAGGGAGATGCAAATCAAAACAACAATGAGATATCATCTCACACCACAGAGACTGGCACACATTCAAAGGAACAAAAGCAACCAGTGCTGGCATGGATGTGGGGGAAAAGGGATGCTCCTTCACTGTTGGTGGGAATGCCGACTGGTCCAGCCTTTCTGGAAAACAATATGGACAGTCCTTCAAAAACTAGAAATTGAGCTTCCATATGACCCCACAATACCATTTCTGGGAATATATCCCGAGGATGCAAAAGAGCACAGTAGAAATGACGTCTGTACCTATGTATCGATTGCAGCACTGTTCACAATAGCCAAAATCTGGAAACAGCCCGAGTGCCCTAAAACAGATGACTGGTTAAAGAAACTTTGGTACATCTACACAATGGAATACTATGCAGCTGTTAGGAGAGATGAAGTCATGAAATTTGCTTACAAATGGATAGACATGGAGAGTATCATGCTAAGTGAAATGATTCAGAAAGAGAGGGACAGACATAGAAGAACTACACTCATTTGTGGAGTATAGAATAACATCACATGAGGCTGCAGTAGTTACAAGGGCCAGGGGGATTGCCCCATAGCTGGAAGACAGCTTCATGAGCAGAGGGGAGAAGACAGATGTAATAGAGAAGCGATCACTAAGAAAATGATAGCTGGAGGAACCAGTTGGGATGGGAGATGCATGCTGAAAGTAGATAATGGACCAAACATGATGACCTCTTAGTGTCTATGTTGCAAGCTATAATGCCCAAAAGTAGAGAGAGAGTATGAGGAATATGGGGGTATACCCAGGATATTGGTGGTGAGAAATGTGCACTATTGGAAGGATGGTTGTTTGATCATTGTGAGATTGTAACCCACACATGAAAGTTTGTAACTATCTCAATGGTGATTCAATAAAATTTAAAAAATTTAAAAAAAAAAAGAGTTGCTGGCCTTTGCAAAAGTTTCATTTTATTTCCACTCATCTAATCCCGGACAGAGCAGGCAGGATATTAGAATCAGACGAGTGTTTTGGACAATATCAATTCTTTTTCTTTTTTTTTTTTTTTGCTTTTTGGGTCACACCTGGCAATGCGCAGGGGTTACTTCTGGCTCTCCACTCAGGAATTACTCCTGGCAGTGCTCAGGGGACCATATGGGATGCTGGGAATCGAATCCGGGTTGGCTTCGTGCAAGGCAAACACCCCACCCATTGTACTATTGTTCCAGTTCCCGATATCAAATCTAAATATTGTTTATCTGTTGGTGATCCTTTGAGGCACTCCAAACTGCTCAAGGGGAGTGTGAGGGGATTTTAAGTTTTAAAACGAGTTTTAAGTGAGCTCTGATTCTTTCAGTGTCAGTGACCTTGAACAGTGCTTCTTGCTAACTTTCCACTTGGTAGAAGGTGCTTCCTAAAGATGAAGTCAGAGCAATAATAGATGAAGTCAAATCATGATTAAAATTCTTGCTGGCTGCTGTTTTCGCCAGTAGAAGTCTGTGTTTCCACTTGTTGGACATCAAAATGTTGGATAATGTGTGAAAATGGCCAGATTTCTTTTTTGATATTACAAACTCATATAGTGATCTTTAAAAATTTGTATTGTTTAAGGTTCAAACATTCAAGAAATAAAAGCAATCGAATTTTTATTTATTTGAAATGGTAATAGTATTTCAAATTACTAGTAATAGTAATATTACATAGATAGAAAATCTAAGGTGTGACTTGACAATCACATGATTTCTGCCTCCAAAAATGGGTCCTTCTTAATTTATGCCTGTATATTCGCCCCAAACCATGCTTTCAACATACTTCTAACTTTGAACAACTTCTTTCTTGTCCCAGCCATTTTGATTGATTGCTACTTTGCAGAAATTTATAGAAGATTGACTTGAAGGAAAATGTTTCCAAACTTAGTACATTATAATTTATTACTTGGAGGAAAAGCACTCAAAGTTGCAACATCTCCTACAAGTACTTTTAAAAAAATTTTCTAGATATGGCAAATAAAAATTTATGAGGTGTTATTTCACAAGGAGAAAAGGCATTTTGGTGAGAACTCTTTTGTGGTTAAAATAAGAAATTACAAGTGTAAAGAGCTGAGCTTTGGTGGAAATCATCTCACTTAACTGAGCAAATTAAATCCACCAAATTCTAGAATGACCAAAATGTGTGCTTATTATTTAGTTCATAGTATGGAATTCTTGTTTTTCTAGAGATTATTTGTGTGTTCTCATATTTGTAACACCTGCTACTTAATCACAGGTTGTTTATCTTGGCCCTAATAATGTGACACAAGGGCATTGGCTAAGCCTGATTTCCATTCTCCCTCTGCTATTCATGTCTGTGACTACAGTCACTTTCCTGTGATATTTTGGACCTTTATTTTATCATCTGTTTAACAAGAATTAGATACACGTGATCTCCTTGCTGTTTCACACTGCTATGTGGATCAAAAAGGTTCTAGTCATTACATCACTTTGAAACTATGAAGTGCTCTACAATTTTAAGGCATTCTACTCGTTATCACCTCAGAATTCCTCTCAGATTACATTGCCTCAAATGCATTATTTAGGAAAAGTACAAACTTGAATGCCATATGGAGTCCTTGTTGACACTGCAGATGTTGGTTAATTTTAGATTCTGAAAGAACAAAAGAACAGAAGCACTACCAAGCAAATTAGCCTCTTTCGGTTTTTTCTTCAAAATCTCCTATTAGACGAATACCAAACTAAAAATGGCAGGCTAAATATTATAGAAAATTACATCATTTGAAGCATTGAAATTCTGTATAGGCAAGCCTTTTTTTGCAGAGCTTGAGTTTATTCTCTCCAAAGAACGTTGCCCATGAATTTAACGTTGTAAGTGTAACGATGGCTCTACCTTCTAGGAATAGAAAGAAGAATTTGAATCTTTAGTACTGACCCGGGGGGGGGGGGTGGACAAAAATGTGTCTAAAGAATCACAAAAAGGTATGAAACGCATCTTGGTGGCCAGAGTCTTTCTAGAACAAAAAGATAATGGATTCAAGAGCAGCCAGCAGTGGAATCTGATTCTGAAGACCCATATTTAAAGTGGAAATGTTTTTGCAAAACAGGTGCAGCAGGCAGCACTCAGGAAAACTGCCTTTACAGTTCCATCAATTTTGGAAGCCTAGTCCTCTTTGTGCCATCTGTAAGACATCGCTTTGCATCTTGTCAAATCTGATTTCCTGCTTGCACACACATAAGCAAAAGGTGTTTTTGTAAAATATGTAGATGACATCTGTCATTTTATCTCTTGTTTGCATACCACCCACTAGGAAAAAAATTGTACTGGAACTAGCTGAGCATTTTTCAAGTCTTGAAATTATATTATTGAAATCACATGGGAAGTTCATTAGATAACAAGTCTCACAATGGTGATGTTACTGGTGCCCGCTTGAGCAAATTGATGAACAACAGGACAACAGTGCTAGATTATCTTAAGCAGTTTAAACATGGTATAGTTGGTATTCTTGGTTTGGGGTGTGAATGTACCTGGATGTGCTCAGTACTTACTCCTGGCTCTGTGCTTGTGGGTCACTGCTGGCAGTGCCTGGGGGACATAGGTGGTGCTTGGGATTGAACCTAGGTAGACCACATACAAGGCAAGTGCCTCACCTGCTGTACTATCTCTCCAACATTAATAACATTTTCCAGAAAATCATCGTGTCTTCAAACTGTTTGCTATGTCTTAGTGCATTAAGACACTGAGGGACTGGAGCGGGCACAGGGAGGATGGCAAATGCCTTGAATGTAGCTGCTGCTATTTTGATTCCCAGAACCACACATGGTCCCAAAAGCACCTCCAGGAGTGCTCAAGCATATAGTCAGTAGTAAGCCCTGAGCACAGCCAGATGTGAACTCAAAAACAAATAAACAAAATACAGTAACTGAATATCACTGTAAAGATTCATAATTTTCAGGGGCCATAATTCTTTTGCCTATGAGATACTTATTCCTTTAAAAGAGAAAAATAGTTTGAAACATGTATCAACCATTGGGTCAGTGATTTGATGGATACTATCTGGTATATATTTCAAAGGGTGTTCTCATGTGTATTAGGAATATTTAAATTTGGGGCTGGAGCAATAGCACAGCGGGTAGGGCATTTGCCTTGCATGCGGCCAACCCGGGTTCGATTGCCAGCATCCCATATGGTCCCCTGAGCACTGCCAGGGGTGATTCCTGAGTGCGGAGCCAGGAGTAGCCCCTGTGCATCGCCAGGTGTGGCCTAAAAAGAAAAATCAAAAAGAAATATTTAAATTTGATCCATAAGGTAGATTAAGTCTAGGATAATTATTTTGGTGTTCTATGTACTGTTTATTCGAAGTCTAGGGTGATTCTCTGAGTATTCTGCATAGTGTTAATTATCTCCCTACTCTGCCATATTCTACCTTGTTTGTTAGCACAAAACCTAATGAGAAAGGTACAGCTGGACTCCATGTTATATCATTCTCTTAAAGTAGAGTAAAAGTTTAGACACCACCCCCCCACTCCTGCGCCAAATATTTTTCCTATGTGAAGAGCATCAGATTAGTACATATGGTGACAAGGTTGAGTCAGATAAAGATTCAGACAACTTTCATTCACTGGTGAAAGTGAATTGGACCTGTACCCCTCACCCCTCCCACACAATAAATTGGCTTTATTCCCTGCAAGAGGAATATGAACCAGTTGCCATCTTTTCCCTTCCTTCTTTAACTTCACAGACAGGAGTGGTTTAAGCACAGAACTAGAGTCCTTGGTGGAAGCAGAGGAGAAATCTAACATGCCGTTTTGTTTGAGAAGATGCAACAATTGTAGAGTCATTCATTCATGCCAAGAGCAAGAAAAGAGGACTCTGGGAATCAACTGAGGGAATCACATACTCACATGCCTTGTGAAGCTAGGGGAATGACATAAATATTATTATTATTATTACTACTACTATTATTATTATCGACTGGAGCGATAGCACAGCGGATAGGGCATTTGCCTTGCATGCACCTGACCTGGGTTCAATTCCTCCATCCCTCTCGGAGAGCCCAGCGAGCTATTGAGAGTATCCTGCCCACACGGCAGAGCCTGGCAAGCTACAAGTGGGGTATTCTATATGCCAAAAACAGTAACAACAAGTATCAGAATGGAGCCTGCTCGAACAAATCGAACAACTCGAACAACTGGACGACAGTGCTACAGTGTTGTTGTTATTATTATTATTATTATTATTATTTTGGTTTGGGGGCCACACCCAGCTGTACTTAGGACTTCTCCTGGCTCTGGGCATAGAGATTATTCCTGGAGAGCCTTGAGGGACCATATGCCTTGCTGGATTCTAAACTGGATTAGGCACATGCAAAGAAAGAGCTTTAACGCTTATATGACTTCTCTGATCTCTGATTTATGTCGTTTTGTTTGAAGATATTCAACAACAAATTCTTTGCCTGTTTGCCAAAGATGAAAAAAATGATTCAAGGTAACTTAATAAAAAAGGTAAATTTGTTGGCTCATGTATTGTGTCATTTAGAGTACCTGGCTCAGGTGAAGCTTTATTCACAGCTCAGTGTGATTTGGGATTTGATTTCTCTACTTCTCAGTTTAGCAATTTTAATATTGGCCCATTTGGGGAAGCTCTCACCTCGTCTACCTAGTTTAGGATAGAGCTCCTGCAGAGACTTTTGTACACAGAGCCAAATCCAGAGCAGATTTTCTAGGAGTTCCAGAATGGACTGCTATGGTCAGGGGACTCATATAGATTAGATGACCTAGAATAAAGTCATATTTTATCCTTGGAGGTGGGAGGTGGGGATCCGGAGATAGCAAAAAACATTCTTCTCTCCAGGATCATGGGTTAAGAGAAAGGGATGACCACAGGCACTAGAACAAAACAAGTTTCTTCATTAGAACTGATATTCTCTACATACACTCAGGGATCAGCCACATGAATAATTTCAACCAATATTGTTCTCCTTGCTTTTTTTTCAGGGGGGGGAGTGCTAAGGGATTCTGGCTCTATCCTATTATTAGAGTTTACCTTCTGGAAAAATAAAAAGGTTCTGGTAAAAAGGAAGACTGTAAAATCCTATGTGAGACATCTTAAAAATGCAAGATAGTTCAGCCAGAACTGGGAGCGGATATTCTTCAGAGATTGGACAGTTTTACAATTCTAGATTTTGTGATTCCCAAGGGAGAGAGCGTGAGAGCTAATAAAAGCTTTCTGCATGGCTATTTGCTGTACCTTGTCAGCCTCAGGGTTTATTTTTAAACACTCATGCTATAATTAAAAAAGGAAAGAAAAAAGGCTTCACACAGAGACTAGAACTGGAGAGAAGTACTATGTGAGAAATAATTTTAAAAAAATAATAAAAGTAACAAGCCTTAGCTAGTTTTTAAGATGTCACTTTGAAAAAAAAATGTCAATCAGGAATATTTTTTAAATAATAGTACCAGAAATAGGGGGCTTACTTTGCAGTGGCCCATCCAGATTCAATCCCCAGCACCAAATATGATCCCAGGAGCCCCACCAGGAGTGACTCCTGAGCTCAGAGACTGGAGTAAGCCCTGAGCATCACTGGATGAAGGTCAGATAGATCTATCACTGCCTGATCACAGTTCTGTCTGCAACTGTATCTTTAACCCAAAAGTCTCATCTAAGTTAAATGTCTAGGTTAAAATTCTAGTTAAAATTCTTCCAGCCCGCTCTGCTGCTGATTGACCATGATCCGGAGGCCAGCTAGACTACTTTTGGTACCAGCAGCTACCTGCAGAAATGTCTCTAGACTGTGAACTAAGCCATGCCCCATGCTTCCCCAGGAAGGGAAATGATGCAATTTCTAACATAAATCTCCCTGGACTTAGTTACTAAAACACTAAAATACAGAAATCCCAAACCGTGCGGCCGCGATAGCCAACTTTGTATCTCTTCATTCTCAGCAATGGAAAACTAATTATCAAAATCTTCCTTTTCAGCAGGGCTGCTTTTTTGGGGGAAACTCCAACAACAATAGTGAGTTTTGTGTTGAAATATGGAACGTAATCAAGGTAAAGAGAAAGTGAAGTGAAATTTAACAGCTACACAGGCGGGGGTGGGGGGTTGGGAGGTATACTGGGGTTTTTGGTGGTGGAATATGTGCACTGGTGAAGGGATGGGTGTTCAAGCATTGTATAACCGAGACATAAGCCTGAAAGCTCTGTAACTTTCCACATGGTGATTCATTAAAATAAATAAATTAAAAAAAATTCTTCCAGCCCCGTCTCGTGTGTCTGGAATAAGATAAGGAACAATTTTGAGAGGGAAAACTGAAGTAAAGGTAAAATACTTACCTCACATTTATAAAGCATAGCTATCAAAGTCTACTCTTTTCATCACACCCTTAAACCAAAGCAACTCTGGGACAATAAAGAATTACTAAACAAAAGGAAAAGCGATGCTAATTTAAAAAAATGGCCAAGGGGTCTTTGGCTTTAGGATGAGGATGCAGCACTGAAGCTATTTGGAGCAGTATGGATCATCCATGTCATCAACTCCAAACTCAGCATCCTGTCCGAGACTTTATTCTGAAGAAGTATCTATGTATGAAGACTCAAGTCATTTCTAAAACTTGGAATTTGTAACTGAGATATCATCTAGCTGAAGTTTATCCTCTTCATTTCCCCCTTTCTTTAAAAAAAAAAAACAAATTCCATGCCAACTATTGTTGGTTACATGAGAGGCAGATTAAATATATTTTAAAATTCTTATTGGAAAAAAATACAAAGATATAATGTATAGACCAAAGAATGAGGAACTATTTCTAACGGAATGTGTGTTAGTCCTTGGAAATCCGAGGTACTCAGTTAAAAACCCTTTCAAAACAGTTCAGAATATTCCTTTGGAAGGTTTTAGAAAAAGTATTTGGGAAATTTCTGGAGATTTATCCTTTGGCCGTACCTGCAGGAATATGTACTGGGTTACTCATTATGGCATTGTTTGTAATAAATATCAAAGATTGGAAACAGCTCAAATGTTCATTGCTAGGGGAATGGTTAAATAAACTGTGGCTTATCATGCAGTATAATGCTATGCAGCTGGTTAGAAGAATGAGGAAGCTCTCAGTGCTGATACAAAAGATTTCCAAGATACGATGTTAGATAGAAAAGCAAGATGCAGATGGGGGACATAACAGGTCAACCCTTGTGTAAGAAGAGAGGGGAGAGAAAAAATACAAGGGCTTACTGGTTTTGCATGCAGCCTAGTGGACAGACGTATGGAGAAGATAATGTAAATTATTTTAATAGTATAAGTCATCTCGCACCTAAGAGGGTGAAAGGTATGAGAGGGAGGAACAGGATAGGGAAGAGGCTTTCATTATGAACCTTTTCTTTTTATTTTTAAAATGCAAACCTATCAGCTTGTTAAATATAAATAAAGAGCAGAAAGGAAGAGCCTGAGAGAAGTCATTCAGGAGTCACATGGCAATTACAGAACAATGTCAGTTCCAATTATCATGAAAAGAAATGGAATCCGTCTTCACCCAGAGGTGTACTGATCCAGAGTGTGAGGTGTGGCTCCAGCAGGTCACCAGCCTCAGCTGACTCTCGGCCTTTGAAGCAGAGGATGACCTCTCTTCCAGACCCTTCTCTTATCTTCTTTCAAAAAAAAAAAAAAAACACCAGCAGTCAGAGGCCCCGGGCGATGCTACTTTAGTAGGGAAGACTTACTTAGAATGTGGATTAACACACATTCACAAGAGCAATGAAAATTCCCTATTTATTTAGCAGTGAGTGGACTCTCTTTTCTGAGCTGGGCTGGGGACGCCTAAATTTTATTGGAAGGAGACCCCCAAGCAGTGCTCAGTAAGTCAGGGCCACTCACTGGGATGCTTAGCCAAGTGTACAGGCCTGCTAACTCAATGTGGCTCAGGGCCCGAGCTAGTGGGGGGGTCATAGGACCACATCCGGTGGTTCTTAGACAGCTGCGCAGTGTCAGGGGTCAAACTGGAGCCAGGAAAGTGAGTTATTTGAACTATCTCACTGGTTCAGGACTCTACTGATTTGGTTTGTTTGTTTTTAGAATTTTCTAAAAGATTTTCAGAAGAAAAGAACGGTTTCATTGTATTCCCCCAAGACCAAAATTATATTATTGAAGGTGCCTGGGTGATAGCACAGTGGGTAAAGCACATAGCTTGCATGTGGACTCCCAGGTTTGAAGCCCAGCACCCCATCTGGTCCCCTGACCACAGAGAAAGCAGTAAGACCCAAACAAAGAAAATAAAACCAATGATACTCTTGGAATAATGTTAGGCACACTCTTTTGAACTCTGGGATTCTTTCTTTGTATTCTTCATCTAGGGAGTGAGTCCACATCCACAGGTGCTGAAGAAGTTAGCATACAAATTTTCGAGTAAGTTGCTTGCTGCCCCTGGTGCCCCTTCTAATGCAGTCCTTGTTGATCTCTGAGGTATAGGGGCTTCTTTAGCTTCACTCCAGATCTGTAGGTTGACTTCTCTCAGGGCGATGGGGTTCCTGAAGCATCTTTAGCTGTTCCTCTCTTTCTTGACTCTGTAACCTCCATATCACCCTGTCATTGGATACAGCATGACACAGCATGACCAGTCTTCCCCCCTAATCTGAAGGCCATGGACCGTGGGACTCCTGCAGACAAACACCGAATTTCTCAACGAGCGGGGCACATGTGTACTGGGGCTCTGGGCAAAGTTGGTGAACTGAAACTTCACCCACCCACTTGTGCAGACCACTTCCAAAGAGTCTTCTTACATGTATTGTCCTCACTCACAATCATTAAGTCCTTCCATTAGATCTGCGACTTCTATCTCAAAATGTACCTAAAAGGCCAGAGTGATAGTACGGTGGGAAGGGTGCTTGCCTTGCAAGGGGCCTGCCCAGGTTGGCTCCCTGGCATCCCATAGGGTCCCCAAAACCCCACCGGGAGTGATCCCCGGATACATATCCAGAAGTGACCCCAGAGCATCCATCAGATATGGCCCTCAAAACAAATAAGTAAAATGCACCTAGCAACTGACTACTCTTCATCATCTTCAGTACAACCATCTTCCTTCTTACACCAGTATCTATTATTTTCTGTCCTATCACCTCTAGGATGCATTCTCCAGATGCAGTCAGGACCAACATTACTTTTTTTTTTTTGCATTCTGGGTCACACTCAGCAATGCACAGGGGTTACTCCTGGCTCTGCACTCAGGAATTACCCCTGGTGGTGCTCAGGGGACCATGAGATGTGGGAATCGAACCCAGGTCGGCAGGGTACAAGGCAAACGCCCTACCTGCTATGCTATTGTTCCAGCCCCCTCCCCCCTTTTTTTAACCACTGTGTCTAGTTGGTGTGATAAGGTATTTGCTATAAGCCAGTGTTTCTCAACCTTTTACCGACCATGCCCGCTTCCTGTAACCCTCCTCTCCTGCTGTGGTCCCTCCACTTATGTGATTTTTAAAAAAATCTGTGTCCCCCTTGAAATAGCCGGTGGAGGGGGGAGGCATGTGATCCCTGGTTGAGAAATGCTGCTATAGGTTATGGGAGAACAAATGCAGCTGAGAGACAATTTTTATCTGGAGTAGTCTGGGGAGGCTTCCCTGAGGAAAAGCTCAATGAATGGGGCTGTGAAGTGTGAGCAAGAGTTTTCCAGAGTCACATTTCAGACAGGTCTGATGGAAATCACAGAAAGATGAAGCAGGTAGCAGCTGCTCTGTGGCGAGGACCAGAGGAGTCCAGGAAGGAAGGCTGGGGCCGCACTGTGAAAAGCTAGCGGGGTCATTTTGTGTGCAGTTGTGCAGCGCCTGGAAGCAGAGTATTAGAGCCATCAGATCTGGGTTTCCCAAAGAAAACTAGAGTGGCAAATTGGTGGATGAATTAGAGCATGAAGAAACAAGTTCAGATGTGTGTGTGTGTGTGTGTGTGTGTGTGTGTGTGATTATGCAAGGCACCTAAGTCTCAGAACAGTCAGTGGTAATGAAAAGAACCAATGACATGTTTCTGTGAGTGGAGGGTGAAAAGAGAAGGGAATAAAAAATTATTTGTAATAGTCTAGTTCACCTGACTGGGTTCATGACGATTACCTCAACCAAACTGGAAAATATAGAAAGAAAAAGATCATTTAAAAAGGGAATGGGACTGGGAGATCTGTGGGGTTTTGTAGTTGAATAGCTTTTGCCGTAGCTATACTAGATTTCAGGTGGCCCTTTATAATATCTAGGTCAGGCAGGTAGCTGAAATACAGGGATAGCTATTGAAAACAAGGTTGAAGCTAGATATTTAGATTTGGGAGTCACCAAAATTTAATTTGTATTAAATTGATACTGAAAAGGGGCATAAGGGAACATGTTGTGAGGGTGATAGAAACGTGAAATTGATAAATATTATTACGATAGTGATTCTAGTGCATACACATCCCAGAAAAGATCAAACTGTATATGTAATATTGGTGAATTTTATTGAATCTTAAATACCTTAAGAAATTGAAAATCAACTTATATAACATGGTGAGTGCTAAATAAACTGCTACTAATTTTAACTGTTTTGGTGGGGGAGGACCTTGAGAGAGCTTGATATGCAAAAACAGTAACAAGAAGTCTCACAGTGGAGATGTTACTGGTGCCCGCTCGAGCAAACTGATGAATAACGGGATGGGGATGACAGTGGCAGTTAGTGGGGGAGGGAATGTGAAATTTTTCTTTTCCTTTGAATTGTTTTATTGAATCACAGTAAGATAGATCCTTACAAAACTGCTGATGATTAGGTTTCAGTCATACAGTGTTCTGACACCCATCCCTCCACCATCAGCACGTGTCCCCAGTTTCCCTTCCATTGACATCCCCCTAGCCTCCTACCTCACCGCCTCCCCTTCCCCCGCACAGAGCTGCCTCTATGGCATATGGCAGGTGTTTTACTTCTCTCTCTCTCTCCTTTTGGGCAATACAGATACTGAAAGGTTATCAGGTATATCCCTTTACCTACTTTACCTACTCAGTCCTTGAGAATGGGAAATTTTTTAGCAGGGAAAGTTATGCCATAGTTTCAGTGGTTCTAGCAGCCAGATCAAGATGTGCCAGTTCATTGATCATTTGGGTGTTCTCCATTCAAGAATATATCCCATACCCAAACAGTCCCCTTCCATCCTTAGCTCACCTTTGTATCACCTTGGTTGACTTTTGCATATATGAGACAATAAAGGTACTTGAAAAATATAATATGACTTATTGCTGAACACGAAGTCTTTCCTTATTGATTGATTTTAGGCTTATGGCCAACTTGGCCTACTCACTTGGCACCATTCCCTCAGTATCACTTCTCAATTGTCATTTCAAAGCTCAGCTTAAAATATACTTTGTACCCCAAATGTTGTATTTGATAGTGACGAACTCTGAGACCTACAGTCGTTTGCCAGCATGGACATAATCACTTAAGAGACAATCACCACATTTATTTATGTATGTGAGAATCTCAGTTTCAGATTTTCTGGCCTTGAAAAAAAAAATAAGGATGATAAACCCTATCTTAAAGAGAAATGTGGATTATAAAAAAAAATCAAAGAAAAAAACCAAACCCAAACAAACAACCCCCAGAAGGTGAAAATGCCAAATAGGGCATTGAGAAAGTGTTCAATAAAAGGCGGATTTCTTGTTGAGCCGGATGATATATTCTGAATTATTTAGTCTATACCATAAGTGTCCTGAAAGGAAAAGCACTCTTTCCTGTACTGTTATCTCACCCCGTAGAATCCATCTGCAGAGACAAGGGGGAAGGATATCTGCTTAGGAAGTTGATTGGTCAAGGATGAAATTGTAAAACACTTTCACAATAAATACAAGATGAGAAAAAGATCATTTTTGGCGAGATGCAATAAAAAAAAATTCAATTCAGAGGCAGTGGCAAAGGTCTTCCTTTACATTTTCTCTTTCCATTTACTTGGAGTTTCATCTTGCCAGAGAGAGGGGACAGAAAATCTTATGTTGATGAGTGGCACTGCAAGACTGTGCCAATATACCTGGTATTGATTCATGCCAGCTGGGAGAGGAGCTTGGCTTCTCAGTGTTTTACTACTGTGGTTTCCTGGGCTGGGCAGCTGGGTGCCTAATAATGATAAAAACCATAATAATACTTCATAATTATGTATTGCCCTTTGCCAGAACTTGGATTTAATTACAATGACTGTGATGGAACTGGCAACATCTCCCTCCCTGCTGGGGAGCAATACCCAAAGGCCTGGAAAATCAAACTGAAGTGGCCACCCCAACCTTCTTCTGCAGGGCCTGTCCTGGTAATCCACCTAGAGTTTTCTGAGTTTGAAGCTCATCATGAGACACAGAGTACTTTTAAATTGTTCACATGCACTTGGCACTGTCACGGAAGTAGTTTATGGAGCAGCTAATGTCACCCGTGAGGCACAACTTCATGGAATCCAAGTGCCCGGTGATCTCATTCATGACTACCATGTCCCCTGCACGTGGCATCATTGCCACCACACTCTACCACCTTGCTTTCGCTTCCTGATTTCAGCTGGATGCTCTGGCAGCAGTCTGTGTCAGATATTGGGGGGATTCTGTTCATTGATCATTCATTTTGTGAAGCACTTATTCTGAGCCAAGGTGCTATTGAGGCCCAAAGATTTAGACCTTATGATCCCTGGTTTCAAAGTAGTTGTGATTCTAGTAGAGAGAAGAGGATGAAGACGATGATTTTGACGAGGAGGATGGTCATGTGCAGAGATTTGAAATCAGGACCTTATGCATGAAAGGTCAGGGCTCTGCTGCAGTCTCCCTACTTGGGGATTTGGATTCCCAAACAGAGGGAAGTCCTGGCAAATAAAAGCAAGTTCCCAGGTGAAAGGATCAGGGTCATCTCTTCAAGGATAAAAAGGGTGGGGGACTGATGCTCTAAGATGCTCTTACAAGTTTTCTGTTTTATTTTGGTCTTAGCCTAAATTATGTAGCTTATTCACTAATTTGCTCACATGGTTTTTGTCTTACCCAACACAGGAAACTTATTACCACTTTATCCTGGGCATTTCAAACAATATCCGGTGCATGGTTCTCAGTAAATATTGGATTAATGAATGAATGGCCCAGGACTGTAGAGCGGGGAGGAAAAAACATTTAGTAAAAAGGACAACGATTGAAGGGGTAGGTGGGAACAGCCTTGAGGATTCTGATTTGAGTGAGCCAGGGGGATGGTGGTAAGAAGGTAAGGGGGTGGGGGAGGGGACAGTACAGTGGAGAGGGTGTACTTGCACGCCTTGCAAGGCAGACAAAAGTTCAACTCAGGGCATCATTTGTGGCCCCCAACCCCCACTAGGAGTGATTCCAGAGCAGAACCAGGAGTAAGCTTTGAGCACAGCTGGGTGTGGTCCCAAAACAAAAGCAAAGAACAAAAAAGAAGGTAAGACAAGAAGAATCAGGTTTTGCACTGAGTTTCAACTTGCTTAGGTCATGAGGAGGCTCAAGTGAGGATGTCCAGAGCATTTATTTGTTCAGAACTACATCTCATAAAGTCATTCAGTCATCAACATTTCAAGTGATCCGGTGCATAGGATGATTACATAACTACCCGAGAGAGGGGTGAGGATCAGATTCTGAGACTTGCCCCCAGAAAACACATTTAGAAAGATGAATAGAAGGGAACTGCCACCTGAGGATTTATGGTCTTAGGGAACAGGGATGAGGTTTTGAGAAGAGAAAGTCTGAAGGATGTAGTCTACGCGATCTACTGCAATGGAGAAAACGACAACAAAACCCACCAAGGCAAGCAAGCCTTCAACAGTCCCCCGAACGCCAGTTTTGAAAGCCCCTTGCCTGGACCATAAGGGAGTAACTTAGCTCAGAGTTCCCTTTCCGACCTTGCGCCCTTTCCCCCAGTCTCCCCACCCAGCCCTGACTCACATGACTTCCACGGGTGGCCCCCTTGGACTATGGAGCTGGGCCAGAAGGCTTCCGGCTGAGCACTGCTGGCCCAGCCAGTGTCCGAGGCGAGGATGGACCCCCCAGATGTGGAATACTTGGGGTCCCGTGCGTCTGGAGGCACTGGAACACTGTCTTGGGTCCCCAGATTTGTGAATGACGACAGGTTCCCCCAAGGCCTTCTGGAAGGAGTCTTGCCTACGGCGGGGGCCCTGGGAGGGACGGACTCCCCCCTCCTCGCTGAGGCACGCGTGGTGACCGGCAGTAGGAACGAGCAGCCTTGGACGCTCGGACAAACGAGCCGCCCAGTTTCCCGCGGACCCTGGACTCTGTAAGGGCGGCCGCGCGCTGGAGCAGCGGGACTCATTCACATTTTCCTACCCAGGAGCCACGCTCCCCATTCATGTTCTCCCTGCCCGGCTCCCCCCAACCGAGGGACAATGGCACCTCCCTCGCCCCACCTAGGTCTGACCTTCCCCCCACCTCCGCAGCCCACCGGGGCCCTTTCGGCCCCACGTGACTCGCCCTCGCCCCCGTGACTCGCCGCGGCCAAGCCTTCCCCTCGGGCCGCGGCCCGCTTGGCCCCGCCTCCCGGCGCTCGTGACCGCGTCTCTCCGTCCTGACTGGCTCCGGCTTCCCCGCCCCTCCCCTTCGCCGCTGCCCGACTCCAATATGGCGGCCGCGCCCGGTGCGCTCGCGAGCGGCCGGACCTCCCCGACTCCCGGGCCGCCCCCAGCTCGCTCCCGGCCGCCCTCCTCCGGCCTCGCCCGAAACGCCTCCGGATTGGCTGGCGGGAAGCCCGCCCCCCGCAGGCCCCGCCTGCCATTGGTCACGGTAGGCTGCCCTTCAGGGAGGCGTGTCCGGCGCCCCCCGCCCCGGGAGGTATTTTCCACTCGCTGGGGGCTGGGGGGCGGGGGGAAGGGGTGGGGGCCTGGCGGGGGCATCCGGCCGAGCTGGGGTCCCCAGCCTCAGTCCGGAGGAAGCGGGACGGCGCTGGCCGCGGCGCCAGAGAGGACGGGCCGATTCGCAGGCAGGGACTGCGCCGCGCGGGCCCGTCCAGCCCGGCCGCAGGTGCCCTGGTCGGCCGCCCCGGCCGGTGAGTGTCCCCTCGGCTCCGGCGGGCGGGTAGGGGGGCGTGGGGGCTTCCCGAAGGCGGGCTTCTGATGCATTTGCTCAAAAATAGTAATGTTGGTGGTCAAGGAGGGGGTGGCCTCTGCGGGAGCGCGGACCCCGGGAGCGGGGGCTCGCCCCAGGCTTGCAGCTGGCGGTCGGGGCGGGGGGCGGGTGCGCACGCTGTAGGGGAGGGGGCGCGCGGCGCTCAGACGCTCGGCTCCGGGGGTCCCACGAGGTGGGCGGGAGGAGGTCCGCGCCGGAACCTCGGGAACCCGAGCCGCTATGGGGGATGTGGCTGCAGCATCCCGTGTCCGGGGCCGGCGGGGATGCCCCGGGGCTTGAGGCTCGCCGCTGGACCAGGCGCAGTGGGTCTGTTCTGGAGAGGAAGTTGCTCTTGGAGAAAGAAGGGTGCGAGGAAATGATACCTTTCGGTTTGGTTCTGAACTTGGGAAGCCCGGGAGGATTAAGTTCCCAGGTGATGGATTGATTGATTTAGGACTTTCCCCCCCGCCCCCCCTTCTCTTTTCCTGTCGGCGGTCCAACCCAAAGGTGGCTCGCTGGGGGCCCTGACGGTTTTCTTTTATTTATTTATTTATTTATTTATTTATTTATTTATTTATTTATTTATTTATTTATTTTAAGTGTTGGGTAGGTGTTGGATGGTTCTTGATCCGTTAGGAGCTTTGCTGGGAATTCTGTGCACCTTCAAATGATTGTTGCAGCACGCCTGACCATCTGCCTTTCCCCGTCCTTCCCCCCCATCGAGAGCCGGGGCGTCTTTCTAATCCAATACTTAGGCTGATCTATACTATTACAGTTTGCTGCGGAAAATTATTCTGCAAGATTAATAAGGGGTTCACACGCTGGCTTTCCTTTGCAATTGTTTCTTTACAAGGTCATGCCAAGTTAAAACAAATTCTATAGAAGTTTTAAGCTGTTTTAACTTGAAGTGTTAAACTGGAAACAGTGGTTATTGCTCAAGAAAGCAATACGAAAGTCAGATTGAGGTTTTTCTTTTCCAGTTGGCAATTTTGATGTCAGATGCTGAGTTTAATTTTAATAGTGTAGTTTGCATAATAGGCTGGAGAATGGGCTGGGAACCTAGGAAAGGCGTCTCAGGGTTAGGCAGTGGGGGTGGACCCAATCCATCTCTTTGGCAGTCCCTGGGGAGTCATCCCATAGCTAAGAGAAGAGAAGAACTGCACAACTACATCTTTATCCTTAAATATTTAAATATTTTTAAAAATTATGTACATACGTATCTTACTAACAATTTTCAGGATGAAAACTTGCTTTCTTTTAAGGGAGTACTTAGATATATTAGAAAATTTTGCAGATATATTTTTGCACCTTAATGTACTTGATCAGAGAAAATGTTTCTTCAGGAATGTATTAACCTATTCACTTGGATAGGTTAATAATCGATCAATACCTTCTTGGTTCTTGAAGAACTACGGGATAATTCTATTTCCCCCTCCCTCTTGTCCTTGAATTTTACTATATGTCCTTAGGTAGAATATACTGGCACACAGCAGCCTAAAATATTGAAACTTAACACCTTTGCGTACTGTAACAACTTCTGTATTAATCGCCTTGAGAATCATAGCAAAACAGCTGTCAGGATAGCTTTTCCCTGTGGCCTTTGTTTAGGTAGTTCAGTTTTCTCCTTTTATAGAACCAAAGGAAAATAATGCGTAATGGCTGCAAAGTAATAGTAATAACTAACTAGAAGAAGAATTGGGACGCTTGGGAAAAAGATGTATGTGTGTTAGTCACATATCTTAGAGCTGGAAGAAGAGATCACAGAGATTATTCTGAAGATAGGAAACCAAGGTCTAGAGCAGAGAAGGGGAAGGATTTGCTACTTGGTCAAGGAGCCAGAATAGATGGGCAGGACTCTGGCCTCTAGTCCAGGATTTTTTTCTGCTTTATCACATCTACTTTGTTTATTTCTAAAACATTAGTACTGACTGTAAATGTTTTGGATTATTTGTGATCGGATTTCTTTAAGGATAGAGGAATTTGAGTTGATTACTTTTATAAGTGAACTAACGTAAACCTGAATGAGCATTGATTGAAAAACTTAAACACAGATATGTTGTGTCGTTAATATAAGTGCTTATATTTTCTACTCACTGGATACAAACTGTCCTTAAGATGAATATGTCAACTGACCTGAGTAGCTTAGTATTCTGTAAGTTTTTTCATTAAAAATTAAAACTAGGGGCCAGAGAGATAGTACAGGGGTTAAGAGCTTGCTTTGGACACAGCTGACCAAGTTCAATCCCTGATACCAGGTGAGCACCACCTAGAGAACTGCATAGTACAGAGCCTGACCACCACCAAGTGTGGCCCCCCAACTCAGAAGGATAATTGAAAATAAAACTAATTGCTTACAAGATTTTTAGAATTCTAAGAATTGTGCTGGGCTCTCTGAGAGGGGCGGAGGAATCGAACCCAGGTGGGCCGCGTGCAAGGCCAGCGCCCTACCTGCTGTGCTATAGGTAGTTGTAAGGATGAAAAATGGCTTCTCGAACATAGTAACCTAACCATGCAACAAATAGTAAATGTTTCTCGATAGTTCATTAGGTCTGTATAGGCACTTATATACCCATTTTTTAAAAAGATATTATTGAATCACTGTGAGCCAGATCAGTACAAAGCTGTTCATGATTTGGTTTCAGTCATACAGTGTTCCAACACCCATCCCCCCACCAGTGTACATTTCCCAGCACCAGTGACCCCAGTTTCCCTCCCATCTCCTCCCCCGCAACCTTCGTTTGTGTTTTTGCTGTTAACAAAATCACTTCAAGGCTATAAAACTGTTCTAGATACTGTGGCACTGGTGAAGGGATGAGGTGTTGGAACATTGTATCATGAAAACAATCATGAAAAACTTTGTAATTGTATCTCATGGTGATTCAGCTAAAGACAAATTTCCTAGATAAATATGTGCTTAAATTATTAGCCTGACCTCAGAGGGATGGTTAGTGCAAAGATGCCCTGGTGTTTTGGGACTTTTCTCCTTGCTCTGCTCACCTTGGACCTTTATGACATGTGCATATCTCATAAGTTAGAGTCAATGTGTCCATTTTTCTGAATGTCATTGGGATTGCAGCTTCATTTTTCTAAAGCCAAAATATTAGTAATTGATTTACACATATTCTGGTGAAAAATCTATTGAATTCTAGAGACCTGGCATATAATCCTAGATAAAGAAATCAGCTATTTGTAAGTTCTATTAATAAAAGCTTTTTCTGCCAATGGAACCATGAAAAAAAAATCAATAACTTTATTATGTGAATGTTTTGATGACTTCATCCATTGAAGTGTCAGATTTTTGTGATAAAATTTGTGTAACTTGAGTTTTTAATTATGTGTTTATAATGCAGGTCCAGTTACTGCTGTGAATGTGTGGTTTAGCAAATTTGTGTGTGTGTGTGGGGGGGGGGGGTTGGGGTCACATTCAGTGATGATATCAGGCTTTTCTCCTGGCTTTGTACTCAGAAATCTCTCCTTGCAAGCTCCCGTGGGGATGGAACCCTGGTCAGCCCTGTGCAAGGAGTTGCTCCAACCCACCGTTTTTTTTTTT
Organism: Sorex araneus; assembly: GCF_027595985.1. Taxonomy (NCBI): domain Eukaryota; kingdom Metazoa; phylum Chordata; class Mammalia; order Eulipotyphla; family Soricidae; genus Sorex; species Sorex araneus. Next base: position 291,232,324 of record NC_073313.1, on the reverse strand, counting down.
TTTAAATAGTGACAGGTGGATTTCTTTTCCTGGATACTTTTAGGTTCTAACTTTTCGGGTTCTTCTGTTGAAGTGTTTTCCAAAGTGGGATATCTCCCTGCTGGGGGTGGGGGGGGTGTCGGTATGATCCTGGGGAAGGGAGAAGCCTTCCTGCAGCTGGAGACACTTTATTCTCTTTGAGAGGCGGTTTCTGGGGGTGCTGAGATAGGAATCATTGCTTTTTCATTTTTCCTTCTCACATCTTTACCTCCCATTTCAACATCTAATTTCTTGCCATCTGTCATACGAATTACTTTTTATACATCTATATGTAACTTGAATTACTTAAAAATGTATCGTCATAATATCTTTTTTTGTATTTTTAGAGATTTATTCAGTTAAGTCCATTTTACAGGTTAGAGATTGAAATCGTTGTTGACAGGTTACAATTTAAAAGCATTATTATGATGGTTGTAGAATTTGACTATTTTGTTTTAGATCTCAGGCAGGAATTTTCTGGTACTAATGCAGATGATGGATACATGGGTCATCCTTTAATCTGAAATAATGTTATTACGGCTATGACAATTACATTGGGACATCAAAAGTCTCCAGGGTTATACTTTTCTATCATAATAGAGAACTTTAATGCTTGAAAAATGGTTGCTGCTCTTCATTAGCTATTATAATTAAGATTATGCATTTATTGCAATCTGTTGAGCAGTTACTGGATGTATGACATACTTTTAGGAGCTTTCTAGAATTTAGATATGCAGAACCTTCATGTTTATTACATAATCTAATTATGTAAATAAAATACTCAATCCAGTAGTTTCAGAAGACATCAGATATACCATATAAAGTATTATCATTCCTAATTTGGGGAATTTTCATGGGTACACAGACTAAGTATAGATCATACAGATTCTTTTCTTTGCTCTGTGTGGATATTAGAGATTAAAACAGGTAAAATATGAATCATTTGCCTTGCCCACAATAATAAAATCCTGGGGAAGGGAGAAGCCTTTCAGTTTCAGTTGTCCTACTTTTAAAGGGAGAAAAGATTAGAGTATCAATCTGATTAGAGAAGTAATCTTGAAGGATAATTTGGCAAGACTGTGGCTCGTGTTAATGTTGGCTAAGCTTGCCATAGTGTAGTTTAACTGAGAATTTGTTGCTGCCTTTACTTCGATGAAAAATTCTAATGAGTGACTTAGGCATGAGCACCCTAACGACTCTTGTTACCAAATAAAGAATAGCAAGAATGTATTTCCACAATTTTTCTAGTAGTCCAAGAGCATTTTTTTTGGGGGGGAGTGTCACACCTGGTGATGCACAGGGGTTACTCCTGGCTTTGCACTCAGGAATTACTCCTGGCGGTGCTCAGGGGACCATATGAGATGCTGGGAATCGTACACGGGTTGGCTGCGTGCAAGGCATACGCCCTACCCTGCTGTACTATCATTCCAGCCCCTCTGAGAGCAATTTACTTATAATTTTCTAACTAAAAATTAAATTTACTTTGATGATTTATCATAGAGGAATTTTCATCAGTGCTAACAAGAAGCAGTGATAAAGATAATTTTTGAAAAATAGCTCCTTTGAAATGTGTTTTTTGTAAAGAATTATTTGCTATGAATTTTCTTAAAATGATGATTTATTTGGTTTGAACACTGCTATGATAGTAATAGTATCTACTCTTTCTAGTATAAACAAGATGTTTCAGAGTAGAGGAGGTGGTGATCAAGTATTGATCAGTTATTTTTTTCTAACAACTTGAAAGGACATAAACTCTAAAAATAGACATTTAAGAGAGACTGTGAGATTTGTATTAATGAATTAAAATTGAATTTCAGACCAGACATACACAGGAAGTCAAAGAAAATAGGATAAGAATTGGAGTAACAGTATAGCCCTGGTAGGATGTTTGCTTTGCATGCAGCTTACACTGGTTCAATCCCCAGCATCCCTTACGGTCCCCACTCCACCCCAGCTGTGATTCCTGGGTGCAGAGGCAGTAGTAACCCGTGAGCACCACGGGGTGTGGCCCAAAACAAACGAACTTAAGAATTGGAAGTTCAGTGAAGAAAATGAGTATATTATAGGAGTTTAGCCCAAGAATAGATGCTGGGCTCTACAGATTAGCTTATCTGTGTCAGAAAAATTGTTCAAATATATTTTAAAACAAATGAAAACTAAACATTAAATACAATCTGTTTGAAAAAGTCCTATACAATTAAGGGTTAAAATATGCATATAACCAAAAGAAAATAATTTATCTGATTATTTCAGTCTTTAACTTTGGTTATTATTTTGAGACAACAACTGTCCAACTTCATTACTGTTCAGGTGATTAGTGTTGTGGCCAGTTTCATTTAACATTTTTAAAATGTTTAAAAGAAATGTTTTAAAAGACAGACTTGCAGTGAAAGCTGTCAGACTTGCATCTGACTCTGTGTACTGTTCAGGTAGTTAAGAGCAAAGCCAACAAACCGAAGCTTTGGGACCGTCTTTGGATGAGTTTCTTGTGGCAGACAATAGAAATGATATATTTAGGAGCAGGTTTTCCAAATGCTGTTTACAGGCCTCCGTTTACCCAGCTAGGGTCCTAGTAGGCACGGAGATGACTTCTTCCAGGCATTTATTGAACTTGCTGCTGGGCTGTTGGGCTTGGTTCTGGGGGGAAAAAATAGTGAAGTACCTTAAGTGAATTATAAAAGGATTTGGGGGGCGAGGGGAGAGAGAGAGTGTGGTAGAGTTGTGGGGTCAAACCCAGGGCCAACCCGGGGCCTGTTAGGTGAAGCATAAGCTCCATGGCTCAGCCCAGTGCTGCCACTCTTAGTGGTGTTACCTTGGCCCTGTGTAAACAATTTTTGACGACTTTTTTCAGTCCAAGTGATTTGCAGACATTCGTTTAGTTCTCAGTTCTGAAAGGAATGAATTTTTGTTCCATTATTTCAATTAGGACATCTAATTCAAGGAAGTCTGGGGTCAGAGCTATAGTACAGCAGGTAGGGCACGTGTCCTGAGACCCCCAAGAGTGATTCCTGAGCACCACCAGGTATGACCCAGAAACGAAAGCAAAGCAAAACCAAACCAAACCAAAGGTGAGGTAGGTTCCAGGTTAGCCAGTATGTAATGGTGGTGTGACTTGGCCCTGTTCTTTCTGTGTCTGACACCCTTGATTTTAGAAGGTGTCTCCTGACATTTGTAACAGTTCAATTTAGGGTTTATTAAATGTTTACTTTCTGTGGAAGTTGTAGACATCATTACCACAAGAGTTGGTATCTAGATCTTTTCAGAGGGTTTGGAGACATCCCTTAAGTTCTTGAATTTTTAAGGAAGATTAGGAATGTTTTGGGTGTACTATCTTTGAGATGTGTAAATTAGTTTTGGCCATCCATTTTTGTTTCTCCTGTTAATTTAATAAAATGTTGGGTCATTAGCTGGGTCATTAATAGTCATTATGAAAAGAACATTAATTTTTAAGGAAAATGTTGTTTGGTAGAAGAGATCTGGATTCTTCTAGTGTGTGAAGTAGTGGTGCAATAAAATGTAATGGTTCATAACATTCCTGCTGTCAGAGTAGGGGAAGGCTTGGTCTGTGTTCAGAGAGTAAGCGGTAAAAAAGGGTTTGTGGAGTTCTATAAGACAGCAGTATATTAAATGAGCAACTGGACTTTTTTGAACTGCTCTTTTCTCAAATTTGAATGTCAGAAAGCATTGTACTTACTTACAATGGCAGTATCAGCTCTATATGGATTGTTCACACACACCCCTATTATTTGTTGAAATATATACAAGGCGCGCACCCTACCCTCTGTACTGTTGCTCTGGCCCACTTATTTGTTGATTTTGATGTTTAGGGAACTGTAAGTTCTCTCCCTCTTTTTAAGAGAAAAGTGTTAAAGAAGAGGAGGGCTGGAGAGATAGTGCAGGAGTTAGGTGCTGACCTTGTGTGCAGGCAAGTCTCATCCAGGCACTGCAGAGGGTTCCCCAAGCACCAGGAGTGAGCCCTGAGCACAGCGCTGGGAGGAAGCCCTATATGGCCGGATGTGACCCTGAGAGAAAATAAGATGAAATAAAGGAAGAGAGTAGATGTGAAGAAATGCATTAGAAGTCCTCCAGCCTCTGTCCATCAGGAGGAAGAGAATAGGTTTGCCCTTGAAGATTTTTAGCCTTTACTGTAAGGAAGAAGCTCAGCAGATAGTTAATGTTTATTTGCTTTTTCATTTGGTAACATGACCGTGTTAATTTTAAGACTGTGAAAATGAAGGAGGTCAAGAATTTTGTAGTCAAGTGGATGGGCATGAAAAGTTTCATGCTGAGTGAAATGAGTCAGAAAGAGAGAGAAAGACATAGAAAGATTGCACTCATCTATGGTATATAGAATAACAGAGTGGGAGACTAACACCCAAGAACTGTAGAAATAAGTACCAGGAGGTTGACTCCATGGCTTCGAGGCTGGCCTCACGTTCCGGGGAAAGGTCAACTCAGAGAAGCGATCACCAACTACATTGTAGTCGAAGGCCATGTGGGGGAAGGGAGTTGCGGGCTGAATGAGGGCTAGAGACTGAGCACAGCGGCCACTCAACACCTTTATTGCAAACCACAACAGCTAATTAGAGAGAGAAAACAGAAGGGAATGCCTTGCCACAGTGGCAGGGTGGGGTGGGGGGGAGATGGGTTTGGGGAGGGTGGGAGGGACACTGGGTTTACGGGTGGTGGAGAATGGGCACTGGTGAAGGGATGGGTTCCCAAACTTTGTATGAGGGAAGTATAAGCACAAAAGTGTATAAATCTGTAACTGTACCCTCACGGTGATTCTCTAATTAAAAATAAATAAATTTAAGACTGTGAAAATGCGATTGAGAATGGGCTGTTGCTTCTGATTGCTCCTTTACACAATACTTGTGTCCAGATTTTACTAGTGTCTTGAAATGGTGGTAGAATTAGGGTTTTTAAAAATGGTGAACTGAGTCACTATTCCAGATGATTGAAAGTGACATATTATGTTTAAGGAGAATGGTGAAGGTTTTTTGGGGTTTTTTTGGCCACACCCAGTAATACTCAGGAATTACTCCTGGTGGTGCATGGGGGATGGGACCTTGGGCCCTCGTGTGTAAGGCAAACCACCTACCCTCTGTACTGCCTATCTCCCAGCCCCAGGAATGATGAAGTTTTATTTGCCTAAATGTATGAGAAAAATTAGAAAGTCAGACTAGAACTAAAAAAGGGGGAAAATTGTGCTTTTTAAAAATTCCTTGTTTGATGGCACACCCAGAGGTGTCAAGGGCTCCCCCCAGCCCCGTTGAGGTCACTGGTAGTGCCCATGGTATCCAGCTGGGCCAGGGATTGAACCCGCTGTGTGCATGGCACGCGCTTGGCTCATTGAGCTGTCTCTCCAGCCCCCAAAAGGAAACAAGTTATTGAAGAGTCTTGTGTGCCATACGAGGAATTTGGAATATATTTATTTCATTGGTGGGGATTTTCTTAAATAGTTTGATGTTGAGAGACATTGATTATAGCAGTGATAAAGGAAGAGTTTGGAAGAAGATAGGTTGGAGACATTTATATGGATAAGGTGAGTGAATTGGGCGTCCCCTCTCACCTCTGGTAAGTAGATCACAGACCAGGGAAGCTGTTAAGGAAAGATTCTGATGATCTGAATTAAGAAACTTGTGTGGATGGAAATAAAGGCACCGGTTTCAGAGACATTCAGAGTTTAAGTTCTTCGATTTGGTTGTGTTGTTTGGAGGGTAGCGGAAGTGGCAGGTGAACAAAAGGTTTCTCTGGATGTAAGCTTTCTGACTTGGCAGTAGAATGTATGTACCAGTTTGAGGGCGTGGGGAGACTGATTTTGCCCTCAGATAAGTAGTTGTACCTTTTTGATAAGTAGTAAGTACAAAGATAAGAGTTGGAGATGGCGAATCTACTCGGGAGTGTGGTCAGGTTATAGAGGTAGTTTGAATGGCATAAAGTTTCTTGTTGAGAGACATAAACTTAGATGGAATGATTACGTCTATAGTTCCTAAATAGTGATGGGTGCGGAACAGAAAGTGACTGTTAGCGTTAGCCCTTAATTCAAGAGAAGAGGGAGTTTAAAGTATTTACTTGTTCCCTCCCTCTAATCAAACTCCCACCTAGCCTTACAGAAAGCATGTAGAAATATTTGCTGCCAGAAATATCTGGGTGCCGTCGAGTATACCTCATCTCTGCACAAATGCATTTCCTATTCCTCACCTTGAACTCTGTTTGTTTGTTTCCCTGGTCTGGAGAGGTAATCTGTGTAGTCTGTGAAGCGTCTTCTTTAGACCGAGGCCTGAGCAGCTGTGATCTACCATCTCTCTTTCCTGGCCCTCCAGTTCTAGAGATCTTATTATTGCCCCTGCAAATCAAATGCACTCAGAAGAGGGAAAGTAAACACAACACCAGAGAAAGAACTTGGAAGAACACTAATCTTTTCACTTCTCCCTCAAAGGTTATACTTTCTAAGCTAGGGGATGGAGTTAGTGAGTCATTAAGAAGAGATGCCCAAATTCAATAAAATAAATATATCTATTAGGAGCAAGATCTTCAAGTGCTGAGGGAAATTGGAAGGAATTTGAGGTGGTTTAGCACTTAGTGGAAAAGATGAGTTTTGGGTTCAGTTTTAAAGGAGAAAGACAAGTCTGTACAGTAAAAATGAACAATAATACTATTACAAAGTATGGAAAACTACTCAGGAAGTAGAACATTGAGAACAAGCAGATTGGTTTCTGATCTAAAATGTACAGGTTGACTTGGGATTAATGCAAATTTGGGGTAATCACATAATTGAAAACTGAAGTTTGGAATTGGAATTATTTGAAGCACATCAGTAGAAAATTGAACATAGAAGAGTATTACTACATGATTAAATGGTAATTAAACTTCTATGGAAAATGACAACTGTTCCATATAGTTTACAGTGTATATAGAACTGGTCACTTAATTTTTATGCTGCTTCAGTCTTGTGGGGTTGTTTTGCTTTTTTTCTGTTGTGTACTTCTATAAGAGTAGTTCTCAAATGTTTCAGGACTTCTTATTTACATAATTTATTTTTTTAAATATAAGTCCATCCATTTATGTATAATTCATCCCTTTCACTCGCTGACTGGTATTTCACCATATAAATATAGTTTGTTGTTATGGTTGTTTCCACTTTTCAATTTTTATGACCAAAGCTGCTATAAATGTTTTTTGTACAAGCCTTTTTGTATTTTTTTCTCCACCTAGAAGTGGATTTGTTGGGTTATAGGGTTGATGTATGTTAACATAATGAGGATCTGACAAAATATTCCCAGTTGAAGGTTTTAGCTGTTTACATTTCTACCAACAATATTCTCTTCCTCTCATGGGTTCATTTGACGTTCTTCCTTAAATATTTAGGAGAATTCACCACTGAAGACATCTGGGTCTATAGTTTTCTTTGTGGGAAGGTTCTTAACTAAAGATTCTGTTTTAAAGATAGAAACGGTTTGGGGCCAGAGCAGTAGCTTGCCTTTGCACACGGCCAATCCAGGTTCAACCCTGGCTTAAGTGCAGTTCCCCGAGCTCAGACAGAAGTAGCCCCGAGCACCACCAGGAGAGCACCAAACCAAACCAGCAAACAAAAGAAATGATTATGAAAAGTTAGCGTTTTGCATGTTGATATTTTTTTAAATAAAACTGAAAACCAGTGATCTAAAGCTGATATTTCCTAAGGTGGGTAGTACTGCCCCCAGGCAGGAGGTTCTGGAAAGATCCTTTACCTTTCTCCGTAAGATGTATTTGCTGTCTCCTATCCCTGGGATCTTGAGCTTTGGGACCTGGTACTCTTTAGGAACTCATTCTAGTGACTTCACTTTGCATTTTTCTGCTATATATAGAACATGTTAGAAATCCAGTGGAGAGAATTAATATTCAAAAGAAGAGACAAAGGAATGTTGTGGTTAATAAACAAATAGCATTGTCCTCCAGGGAGGTGCCACATTCCAGACCTCAGAGGATGAATGACCTTTACTTGAGCAGTCTGGTCCTTAGCAATTGCAAATCCAGAAGCCCATTTGGGCATCGGAACTAATTTGATATCTAAGCAAATTTACAAGAAGGCAAATGTAGAAAACAAAATTAATTTCTTATTTTGCATTAAGAAACAATATCAGGCCCTGAGGTTTTGACAGTACCTGTCTTCACTGGAAGGGACAGCACAGGGATATGAATGGTTGGGCCATAGGTCAGTGCTCTGGCACTTCAAGACAATAGGCATGCTTCTTTGACTGTTTTTAATGCTTTGTGAAAGACTCGCTGTGGGCAAATTTCTTAACCTCCTGAGTCTTGAATTTCTCATTATTAAAATTGCAATAATAACTACCTCATCGGATTATTGTGAGAACTAAGTAAGATAATCCACTTAAAGTGGCCACAGTGCCTAGAACGTAGTTGCCATTCAGTAATTAGGATGATTTATTTTCTACTTCTGTTTAAGATTTGAGAGCTGTTAAGGGTTCTGGGTCTTCTCTTACTATTTTCTGCAGCCATTACTGGAAACGCTGCTGTAGTTGGTATTATAGAGACACTCATGCAAGATTTACAGAAATACTGTTCGGAACAGGGACCCTAAATTTGGCCTAGCAAAGGTCTGTGATGAAGCTTGGCAGTAGTTATATCTAGCTTTCTCAAAATTTCAAAACTAAGGTAAGCCTCACTTAAGGAATCTAGTAGTATTTTGCTTTTTCAATTTGGCGTTTCTGAAAGAGCTTAATAGTTCTCGTATCACTGTCGTCCCATTGTTCATTGATTTGCTCAAGCGGGCACCAGTAAGTAACGTCTTCATTGTGAGGCTTCTTGCTACTGTATTTGGCATGTAATATGCCACGGGTAGCTTGCCAGGCTCTGCCGTGAGGGTGGGATACTCTCAGTAGCTAGCTGGGCTCTCCGAGAGAGACAGAGGAATCAAACCCGGGTCGGCCTCGTGCAAGGCAAACCAAGCAAACACCAGATAACAGAGTAAGCTATTTTTACTTTTTCAAGGAAGGTCTCTGTTTTGTGGTTAGTATTTTCAGTTTATTATATTCATAGATGGGGGTGTTTAAAAGACCTGGTTCAGTTCCCGCTCCAGATGAGGTTACTGTGACCCAGAGGCCCAGACAGAATCTGAGTCAGGGATTCCTGAGGACAGTGAGATGACGGTGCTGCTGGTCCGGGAGAGTGTTCGCTCCCAGGGAGCTTGGTCAGCCCTGCCTTCTGGGGTCAGTGTCCTTCTCTCCCGTGCTTCTGAGAGGGTGATGGTGAGTTAAAGCGGCAGGCCCTCTTCCCGGGCCCGGTGTGCTTCCTCTGAGAAGGACCCCGGCCCCGCTCCTCCCTGCCTGGCCAGATCTTTCCAAACCCAAGGGGAAGAAGCTGGAGTTGTTTTTGTGTTGGGTACTGACCTGAGGAGGCACCAGGAAGCGTGGGCTCATCCTCAGCGCTTTCCTGACCCCCACACATGTCTCTTCACTGTACCCCAATCTTCCTGGCAGCAGATACATTTATTCTCTTTTGAATTGCCACTGGGTTTATATTAGGTTGATAAAGAATGTCTTAGCACGTATTTATATCATTTTCTAATTATTCTATTAAATACATTCTGATTCACAGCTCAGGTTTCTGATTGTATTGTGGATCTGTTTGTCTCTTTTCCCTGAAGACCTCCACCCTTTCAGCCTTTCTTTTTTTTTTGGGGGGGTCACACCCGACGATGCACAGGGGTTACTCCTGGCTCATGTATTCAGGAATTACTCCTGGCGGTGCCTGGAGGACCATATAAGATGCTGGGAATCGAACCCGGGTTGGCGCGTGCAAAGTAAACGCCCTACCCACTGTGCTATCTCTCCCGCCCTCAGCCTTTCTTATTTGACCTTTAAGGCTGGGAATATTCTAAGCATTTATGAATTAACTGTTGATCATGTGAAAGTACTTGTTGAGGAGCTGGAAGGGTAGTACAGCAGGTAGGGCGTTTGCCTTGCACGAAACTGACCAGGGTTCGATCCCCAGCATTCCACATGGTCCCCAAGCACTGCCAGGAGTAATTCCTGAGTGCAGAGCCAGGAGTAACCCCTGAGCATTGCTGGGTGTGACCCCAAAAGACCAAAAAAACAAGTGCTTGTTGATTGGGTGGGGGGGGGGTCTGGGGATAGCCCTGGCTCTGTAGGAGTGCCCCCTGGTGGTGCTCAGAGACCATGCAGCATGCAGGGATTAGAGCTGGGTCAGCAGCGCCCACGGTGGGTGCCTTAGTCCCTGTACTTACTACTCTTTCCAGCCGTGCTTGCTGATTGTTGTTTTAAGTCCACCAAATTTTACACTTCACCATACGTTTCAGCTCTAGAAAGACCAGTTTTTGCTGCTTACAGCTCATATCCTCAAAGGTTTAATCACTGACCGTATCACTGTCATCCAGTTGTTCATCAATTTACTCAAGCGGGCGCCAGTAACATCTTCATTTGTCCCAGCCCTGAGATTTTAGCAGCCTCTCCTTACTCGTCTTTCCCAATGATTGGAGGCTCTTTTCAGTCAGGGGAATGAGACTGTTATTGTTACTGTATTTGGCATATCGAATGGGGAGCTTGCCAGGCTTATAGTGAAAAGATTTAATAGTGAAAAGAATTATAAAATTATGAAAGTGTTGTTGTTTGAAAGGAATCTCACTCCCCCAAATATAAAGGAGCAGTGATCTTTAAGAACTGAGGAAGATTAAGGGTGATGAGTTTGGACTCTTATTTAAATAAGTGACTTTTGGTCATATGGTTATTATTACTGTGGGGGGGGATTTTTTCTTTTCTCTCGTGATTTTTTTGAAAGTGCAATCTAAGAAGATCTTTAATGGCACTGTCCAGATATGTACACAGTTAAAGGGAATGAGTGGCTGTCTTAAATTATGATTTAGTGTGGGTGTTGGTGGACTGCTTTGCTATGGGTTTATCTCTTGGGAGGGGAAAAAAGGAAATATTCATGTTTGCTTAGGATGGTTTATAGAATGGTGCAATTACAACCAATCTTAGTACTTCGTTACAGTAAGTATCTTCATCTTCCTCCTCCCACTAGCTTTGAGAGAAAAAAATATGTGTAACAATATTTCATGTAAGTATAAGATGTGAAAATTGGGGCTGGAGTGATAGCACAGAGGATAGGGCGTTTGCTTGCACATGACCAACCCGGGTTCAATCCCCAGCATCCTGTTTGGTCCCCTGAGCACCACCAGGAGTAATTCCTGAGTGCAGAGCCAGAAGTAACCCCTCTGCATCACCGGGTGTGACCCAAAATGAAAAAAAAAAAAGATGTAAAAATTATTGCCACGATTAAACCAGCTTACGTATTTGTAAGCTGGCATAATTACCATTTTTGGCGTGATGGAGGTGGGTAGGTGAGCATACTTAAGAATACTCCCAGGAAATTTCAGATGTACACATCGTGGCACCTCTAGTCACTGTGCAGTACTTACGTCCCCAGAACTCACGGGTTTTAGAATGAATGTCCCCGGGAGCAGCAGCATCCGTGTGCTCCACCCCCACTCCTTCCGACAGCCGTTTCATTCTCTGCTGCTCTTGGTCGTACTCGTAGAATCTGTGTATGAGATGTGCTGAACCTTGGCTTTCTGTGTCTGGTTTTATTTCACTTGGTTGACTATTCTCTGGGTTCATCCATATTGTCACAAATGGCAGAATTTCTCTTTTTGTGACTAATACTCCATTTAGATTTATCCTACATTATTTATCCTCTCAGTTTTCTTAAAAGTACATCATTTTTAGTGTCAGATGAATGTGGATAACCCTTTGTAAATCTGTAACTGGTATTAGAAAAATAGTATTGATGAATGAACAGTATTCTCTTTCTAAAGGCCAAATGCATATATGTAGTATAAATGTGAAACCTTTATAAACTTTCTTTTTTTTTATAAACTTTCTTTTGATTTGACACTTATGCTAGATTTATTTTGTCTCAAATTATCTTTTTCGCCTAGTAATGTTAAATACTTGTGTTGAGTTGCTGCTAATAGGTATTAGTAACGTATATTCTTGTTCTCCAACCTGTGGTCTATGGACTGGTGCCTGTCTGGAAATTTCCTCTAAACCCCACCCCTCACCCCTTCGCCAAGTCTTGTACCAGCTAAGCAGTAGCAGATGTTGTACTAGCTAAAAGTGGTGAGTGTATAGCATTGGATTTGATAAATAAAATACTGTCTTCACTGGTTTTTGTTCTATCTAGCTATCACCTGGTCCATGAAATATTTCTCCTGCTTCCCTTGGTTTCCAGGTGTAAAAATGTTGAAGAACATAGGCCTATGTGATAGAGGAATATAGTTGGTTTTGAGTCTAGAATCCATAATTTTGCAATAACTTTATAAGTAGTTTCCAAATACTTGTCACTTGTCAGCTATTCCTTCCTACTCCCATCACATTATTTTAATTTATTCATTTATTTTTGGCTTTTTGGGTCACACCCGGCAATGCTTACTCCTGGCTCTGCACTCAGGAATCACGCCTGGCAGTGCCTTGAGGGGGCCGTATGGGATGCCGGGGATCAAACCCAGGTTGGCTGCTTGCAAGGCAAACCCCTTCCCCTCCCTCCCCGTACTATCGCTCCAACCCCTCATATCACATTAATGTACAATGCACAATAGTGAAAACATTTATTTTGAACGTGAACTGGAAAATAATTTGGAAGTTCTGAGATAGCTTTATACTTTGTATTTTTCAAAAGTTAAAATAATTAAAAGTTAATGGTAAAGCTGATTTGGGGTATATAGTTATGTGTATTTTCCATGATGTAGATCTCCATAATTACCACTCCCACAGTCAAGATACAAAACATTTATGTTACCCCCACCAAAACAAAAAACAGTTGATCACCTTCTGCTCTCTGTGCTGTCCGCCTCACCCCCGGCAATCCCATCTTAACTTTGGCAGCACCCTATAAACGATATTGTAAAGGATATAGCTTTTAAAATTTCTCACTTCTTCAGCATAATGTATCCAGGTTGTTGCATGTGTGAACAGTTCATTCCATTTTCATTTGTCCAGAGTATTCCCATTGATAGACTGGTTTATTTGCCTGTTGAAGGACATCAGGTAAATTCCAGTTTGGATGATTATATTTGAAGTATCCTAAACATTTTTTATATTGGTTTTTGTATGAAGACAAGTTTTCTTTCCTCTCCGGCAGATACATGATTGCTGGGTCGCTTGGTTTTAAGTGTGTATTGAATTGTGTTTTTTTTATTGGGCCTTCCCCAGCAGTGCTTTGGGGATCAGAGCGGAAGGGAAGCCTGGAGGTCCCAAGGACCTGACCCAGAAGCAGAACAGCCTGGGCTCCAGCCCTTGGAGCCCCGAGTGTGACGTAGTAGACACCATTAGGCAGTTCCAGAGTGTCCCTCCCAATTTGCACCCTTGATAACATACTAGGAAGTTGGACTTATTCTGCATCTTCTCCAGTATGTCCTTTTTTATTTTCTTTCTCTTTTTGCGGGGGTGGGGGAGAGGCCACACCCAGCAGTGCTTGGGTCTTACTCCTGGCCCTGCACTCAGGAATTACTCCTGGTGCTCAAAAGGCCCATATGGAGTGCCGGGGGTGGAACCCAGGTGCATGACAAGTGCCCTGCCCACTCTACTGTCCGTTCCCCCTCCCATATTTGTAGTATCACTTTTTAAAAAGTTTTTTAGGGGCTGGAGCGATAGCACAGCGGGTAGGGCATTTGCCTGGCACGCGGCCGACCCGGGTTCGATTCCCAGCATCCCATATGGTCGGTCCCAGGATCACTACCAGGAGTAATTCCTGATTGCAGAGCCAGGACTACCTGTGCATTGCCAGGCGTGACCCAAAAAGAAAAAAAAAGTTTTTTTTTAAAGTTTTTTTTAAGTTCCTCTAATATCATGATTTTAATTTGAATTTCCCTGTACCAAAAATGTTGAGCATTTTTTCATTTAGTCAGTTTCCTTTCATTTACTTTTTTCCCTGATTTTTTTGCTCAAGTCTTTAGTCTAATTGAGTCTATGTTTTGTCACCGTAGAGTTTCTTGAATCTTTTACATCATCTGGATTACAAATCATGTGTGTCATTAGTAAATATTTTCCCTCAGTGTCTAACTTACTTTTCTTTATCTTTTATATGTTTTTTAATGAAATAACAGTTTAAGTCCTTTTTAGAATGGAACTTTTTTCTTTTGTGAATAATGCTTTTAGTGTAGTGTCTGAAAATTCTTTGCCAACTGTCTCAACAGTAGGTTCTACAGTTTGAAAGTTTTGTAAGTTTGTACATTTAGATCTGTAGTTCACTTTAAGTTAACGTTTGCCAGCTTTTATTTTTCACATTTGGATGCCCAGTTCTGACATCTTTGGGAGAATGATCTTTCTCTCCATTGAATTGTCATTTTAACTTTGTCTCGAGTCAGGAAACCCTATTGTTTATTTGGTATGTTTCTTGCTGTTTCTCTGTCCTGCTGATTTATTTTCATCTTCTTCCCAGTATCATACTATGTTAATTTCTGTACCTTAGTACTAAATTTTAAAATCAGTTAGTATGGGGCGTCGGGAGTCATAGTTCAGTGTGTAGGTGCTTATGTTGCATGCAGCCAACCGGGTTCGATCTCAAGGTCAAACACATAGTTCCGGAATGCTGTCAGGAGTGAGCCCTAAGCACAGAGCCAGGAGGGAACCCTGAGCACAGCTGGGAGTGAGCCCCTGGGCACAGCCAGGTGTAGCCCCTGTCCTGAACAAACCAAACAAAAAATCTTAGTTGTTCTTTTTCATTCTCCAGAATTGTTTTTGATTTAAAAAATAAGTTTTGACATTTCTACAAAAATCCTTCCAAGTGGGTATTGACTTGATCTTTTTTAATCCAAGGATCAAAGTGGTGGAATTTGACATCCTTACTTTGTTTTTCTCCCAGTTCATTAATATCTTCCATTTGTTCAGATCCTTCTTATTTCTTCAGTGTTGAAGTTTTCATCTTAAAGTTCTTGTGTATATTTATTAGATTTATACCTTAATATTTCAGTCTATGTACTTATTTCATTTGAAGATTTTACTTTTTAATTGTTCATTGGCCTGGTATAAAATTATAATTGATTTGTGTGTGTGTTGACTTGATGTTCTGTGACCTTTTCACTTTACTAGCTCTAACATTTATTGAAGATTACTTGAGATTTTTATCTATATATTCATGGCTGTCTTCAGATAGGGACGTTTTTTCATTTTGCAGTTAATGCTTCTTCCCCCCTCTTACTGTCTCACATGGACTAGAACTTCGGCAACAATATTGTTAAATTCCAACTGAATAGAAGCAACGGAGTAGATATTACTGCCTTGTAGTCAACATGGTAGCTGGCTTTTGGAATGATCAGATATTAATTTTTTTATTACAGAAATGGATTTTATAGAAGGTAGCACTGTAGCACTGTCATCCTGTTTATCGATTTGCTCAAGCGGGCACCAGTAACGTCTCCATTATGAGACTTGTTACTGTTTTTGGCATATCGAATACGCCACGGGTAGCTTCAGGAAATCAGTAAATATTGCATACAATCAGTTCTGCTATAATGGGACATGTGCATTCTTTTTTTTTTTTTTTTGCTTTTTGGGTCACACCCAGCGATGCTCAGGGGTTACTCCTGGCTTTGCACTCAGGAGTTACTCCTGGCGGTGCTTGGGGGACCATATGGGATGCCGGGGATCGAACCCGGGTCGGCCGCGTGCAAGGCAAACGCCCTACCAGCTGTGCTCCGGCCCCGGACATGTGCATTCTTAAGAGTGACCAAGTTGAGGAGAAAATGGGATTGGGGTGCAGCATGCGAAAAGAAAACTTCCTCAGCAGTGTGTGGCGAGCGAGTACAAAGGACTGAGTGTGTTGCTTTGCACGCAGGCCAGGTTCAAACCCAGCTCTGCATGGTTGCTGAACGCTGCGCCAGCGGCCCCGAACACATCCTCAGTGATGGAAGGAAAGGGTAGAACCTAATTATTAAAGACGAGAGTGCAGGTTTTCGGAACTGTTAGATACAATATCAGCGTCGTGATGCTTTACCTTTAGTTTGTGGAGGGACCTGGGAAAGGTGAAAGGAAGGATGTGGAGCACCTGGGGAAAGGTCACAGCCAAGGGTACTCCCAGCCTCCCAACCGAGGAAGCGGGAGGCCCTGGGGGGGGCCCAGGTGTGTCCTGTGTGCTGAGCAGGCTCACCTGCTTAACGGCTCCTGGTCCAGTGGGGGCTTCGCTGTGCACAGGGTCCCTGGAAGGAGCCCACTGAAACAGACTTCTTTTTCCAGAACAGACGATCGAGCCGACCGTGTCAGGGCTGGTTTCTCTAGTAAGGCTCTGGAGAAGTGGGTCTTCAATCAGCAGAGGTATCCCGGTCGGACTGTCACATGAATGAGCACAGTCACTTGACGCCTGTAGTAAGGCGGGGAGGGCATGCCAGGTAGCCAGAACCGCAGCCTGTGAGACAGGCATGTAGATGGAAGCCTGGTGTATTCAGGAAACTGATACTCTTGTGTTTAAAGAAGATTAGAACTTGGAAGGAAGGAACCGGAAACCCCGTTAATAAAACAATACTAGACAGGGGCCAGATTCTTAATGACCTTATTTGCTACTTGGAAGCGTTTGTATTCTGTCTTTCCAGAGATGAGAACCACTGAAAAAAATTAAACAGAGAATTATATTTTCTAGCATTGTTTTTGTTTTTTTCGTTTGCTTGGGGGCCACACCCAGCAGTGCTCGGGGCTTACTCTGGCTCTGCACTCAGGGATCACTCCTGGCAGGCTCCAGGGCCCATATGGGGTGCCAAGGGCCAAGCCCAGGTCAGTCTGCAAGGCAAGTGCCCTGCCCACTATACTGTCTCTTCAGCCCACTTGCATGGTTTCATATCCCCCTCATGGGTGACGTAGGAAGGGTAGATCGAAGGTGATCTAGCTGGAATATGGAAATCGAGTGAGTTAAGGGTGTCTCTTTCATAGGCTTCACAACCCTTTGAGGATATTATAAAAGCTCTGGGCCAGCAGCTGTAGTGTTCTAGAAGTCAAGAGTATTTTAACCCTTTTTCTTGATTTTTTTTTTTAAGGGCCAAGACCATGTAGTTTCCTAGATGGCAACAAATTGGGCACATTTATAGCTAAGCTTTCACAGTAACTCCTTTCATCCATGCCCTCACTGTTCAGTGTAAAAGTGAGTGTGAGAGAGAAAGCAGTGGTGTTCGGCGTTCTGTGGGGGCTGGAGAGGTGGTAGAGGGGTTAGGGTGCTTGCCTCAGGCAGCTGGCCCAGGTTCAGTCCCTGGCATGTGGCCTCCCCTCCCCTCAGCACCACCAGGAGTGATCCCTGAGCACTGCCAGCTGTGACCTCCAAAGAACAAAAATAGTGTGCTGAATACAATTGGAGAAAGTTTATAATGTAATGTGCTTTCATTAAAAATTATAGTAAAAGTAATGATTAGAGGAAATGAATAAATACCAGGTGAAGCTCAGGGATGAAAAAAAATGATATAGCTATTTTTTTTTTCAGGTACAATTTAGATACAGGGGGTGCTGGACAGTACAGCAGAGGACACTTGGCTGGCATAAGGACAACTGGGGTTCAATCCCCAGCACCTCACAGGGTCCCCTGTGCCCACGGGGAGTGATCCCCAAGTGCAGAGCCAGGAGTAAGCTCTGAGCCACTCTGAGAGAGAGCTCTTAAAGCTTAGAAAGTAAAATCAACATATTATGATTCACGGAGGTCATTTACTCGCCATTGTTTTGCTTCATACTTCTATAAAGTATTAGTGCTCTTCAGTTCACTTTTTGACGGGACACTATTTTGGGACCATATCTGGCGGTGCTCAGAATTCACTCCAGTCTTTACTCAGGGATCGAACCCAGTCAGCAGTGTGCAGGGAAAACACCCTATTCCTGTATTAACTCTCCAGCCCCTAATAGGACACTGTTGCTTTATTCATTTGAAACTGAATATTTGCACAATATGTGATTATTTCAGGAAAATTGAAGAGTGCTACTTGCTTGAATAAGAATTAACTCTTTTATTTGCTTTAAAGAACGTTTTTCTATTTTTTGGTGGGGGAGACCACGCCCAGCAGTACCCAGGGGCTCTTCCTGGCTTTGTGCTCAGGTGTCAGGTGCCGAGGGACCATTTGTGGTGCTGGGGGTTTGAACCAGGGTCACTTCTACACAGGCAGTGCTTTCCTTCCTGTGCAGTGTCTGGGCCCCACCTCTTTTCTTCCTCCTCAGTCATGGGTGTATGTATGTGTGTAACTAACTCTTCTTAACAGAGAAAAGTATCTGATCCAATTCCAAGTTCTACTCTGTGCCAGGTGCTATTTAGCTATTACTTCTGGCATACCTCTGTCAAAGGAAACTATTGTATAGTTAAAAAAAAAGTATTCTATTCAGATAGTAATAGTTATTCTGAAATTAATAACTAGTTCATTGACCCTAGTTCATTTAAAATTCAGGTATCTTCAACTGTATATACAAACGCTGCCAGTTTACATATTGTGGCTGCTTTTATATTACTGGTCAATGCTCTCTATCCGTCATTGGAGCAGTGCCTCCTCCCTGGAGAGCCAGACCCTTTCCTGGCTCCGTGCCGGGGCGTGAGCTCGGCCTGGAATGCCTTTGTCCACCTGACATGTCACTAAGTGTTCTTCAAAATCGAGTTCAAAGTCACCTTTTCTCTAACTTCCTCCCTGACCCTTTAAGACAGGATTAGGTGCAGTGGCACCTGAAACCTCAAAATAACATTAAACAAAAGAGTATTTATTTCTGGCAAGAGATAATTTGTTTCTCTACTGCAGATGTTCAGGCTGGAAGTATATAGTCACTGCCTGCATGGTTGGTGTTCTCACAGTACTTCCAATTCTTGTCTAAATTGTGTCATAATTTGTTTGCTGTCTTCATGGGATTGTGGACTTCTCAGAGACACAATTATGTTTTTTGTCTTTCCATCTCCAGGTCTTTATACAAAGTTACAAAGTGTAGAATGCATGGATTTAAGACACTTGGGAAGACTAGATCGAAAACTTCGGAGATACAAACTGGTAACTTACATGCTTTTGAGAACACAGGTAATTGCTGTGTAGACATTGGTGTTTTTGTCTCTTTCTCCCCCATCTTTTCCTCCATTTTATGGATATAAGTGGGCATTGCCAATAATAGAGGTCATCACTTCTCTTCTCCAATTCTATTTTAAAATTGATTGACCAAACCTTTTAAAGACCTTTAAAAGATTGTGTGTGTATGTGGAGGGTGGGGGCGTGGCTTGAGGTGGTGGTGGTGGTGGTGGTAAATATGCATATAGTTTACTATTTTGGTGGACAGAGGTTTGGTTACAAGACTTATTCCTGGCTCTGTCTTGGGGGCACTCCTGCTCTTGGCTCAGGGCACCATGTGTGGTGCTGGGGAGCAAACCCAGGCCGGCCATGTTTCCAATTTTCATGGGTACTCTCTCTGGCCCACAATTTATCATTTTAATCATTTTTTAATAAACATTAGGTCTTTTATTTATTCATTGGGTTTTGGGGTCACACCCAGTGATGCTCAGGAGTTACTCCTGACTCTGCACTCAGGAATTACTCTCCTGGTGGTGCTCAGGGGACCATATGGGATTCTGGGGATTGGGCCCTGGCTGGCTGCATGCAAGGCAAGTGCCCTCCCTGCTGTACTGTCACTCTGACCCCGTTTTAATCATTTTTAATTGTATAGTTCTGTGGCATTAAAAGTACATTCACTTTGCAGGTAGTCATTAACTACTATTTGCATCAGATTTTTAAAAAAATCTTTTTAGCTGAAATTTGTATGCAATAAACACTCATTTCTAGTTCTCTTTTCCTAGGCCTCTGATTCCATGTGGTTCCTATGGATTTTACAGGAATATCATATAAGAGTAATCAGAAAATAGTTTATTCATTTGTCAACAAACAGGTTCCTGGTTTTTTGCTAGGTTTTTGTAGTCTCAGCACAACTGGTGGCTTAATTGAAGTTTCGATACTGCAAATATGAGTACAGTCCAGCATAATTATATACCTTTTTAAAGATAAATGTCCATGCACACAGAAGATGAAAGGGGTCACCTACAGGGAGCTGTATTTTTTAAGATGTGACTGCCCCTCTCCCAGTCACAGTTTCTAAAGTGTAAACAAGAAAAAATGTTTAGTTAAGAAAAGCATCATTATGTTGTCAAATCTTGATAACAGATAACAGGTACAGGGAGCAAATAGAGTATCTTTTCACAAGAAAACTCTAGATTTTTTTTTTCTTTTTGGGTCACCCCGGTGATGCACAGGGGTTACTCCTGGCTCTGCACTCAGGAATTAACCCCTGACAGTGCTCAGGGGACCATATGGGATGCTGGGATTTGAACCCGGGTCGGCTGAGTGCAAGGCAAATGCCCCACCCACTGTGCTATCCCTCCAGCCCTGAAAACTCTAGATTTTGTTTTGATTAAGACAGGAGAATACAATTTTTTAAGATTAAAATGTAGGAGAATCCATATGTGTTCAAAATCAGGAGATTTTGATTCTAACTAGACAATGAGAAAAATTAAAACTTTTCCTGGTGGTTTTGGTTTTGTGCAGTTTTTCTAGCATTGAAGGAAAGAAGGTAGAGTAAAGAAAGACTTTTTTTTTTTTTTAAAGCTTTTTTTGGGTCACACCCAGTGATGCACAGGGGTTACTCCTGGCGGTGCTCACGGGACCATATGGAATGCTGGGAATTGAACCTGGGTCGGCTGCGTGCAAGGCAAAAGCCCTACCTGCTGTACTATCACTCCAGCCCCAAGAAAGACTCTTATTCCTGTCATCTGACTTCCTTCCATCTGATAAGGATGGAAGTTAATTTAATTAGCATTGGATGCCATACAATGACAGATGCCTAGAAAGTTCTGGATTTATTTTTTAGTCCACTGGACATCATATTTAAGTGAATGTCTTTTCAGTAGAATGAAAATTCTCTAACCAAACTTTTAGGTAATTGAGGAGAATTCATGTCCACTAGTTTAAATAGAATATCATAGATCCCATCTCACTGAAGCTGATAATTAGGTCGGTTTGATGGTGATTGAGATGGTGGTTCATCTGTCATTAACTCACTTGCACACCACCTGGTTGTTTACTCAGTTACTTGAACCAAGATTGAAGCACCAGTATTTAAAAGAGAGTGCTTTGACTGACATTGCCATTTTACCTTTTTCTTAAAAATCACGAATCACGAAATCCCATTGATTGTCAAGTAGCTCGAGCAGTCTCAGTAACCTCTGCATTTGTCCTATCCCTGAGATTTTTAGAAGCCAATCTCCACTCGGCCTTCCCAACGATGCCGCATTGGAGGCTCTTTCAGGGTCAGGGGAATGAGATTCAGCTAGTTACTGGCTTTGGCATATAGATACACCATGGGAAGCTTGCAAGGCTGTCCCATGTGGGCAGGAAGCTCTCAGTAGCTTGCTAGTTTCTCCCAGATGGAAAAGTAGGTTGTAGGATATTGCACAGCCAGGAAGCAGCCGAGCTCTTCTGAGAGCTTGCTTTTAAGTCTCTGGATGTTGGCCGTAGATGGGATTACGCACACCTGGGTTCCTCTGCTGGTACCTTCATGCCTGAAGCTTGTCTGAACGTGTGGAGAGGGGCCTTGAGCATGGCTATGGCTAGGTTCTGGTGGTCTTCGGCTATATTTTTCAAAAATATAGATAAAATTTTAACTCTTCCTTCAGTGTTTGGATTACAAAACAGCAGTATCACAAATTAACCCCATCCTTTTGTCTTCCTACCCTTCGCTCACCTCCCCCCTAAAAAAATCACTTGTCTTTTACAGAACAAGTTTTATAGGACATTTGTAGAGATAAAGTTGACCTGTCTAAAATAGAAGAGAACAAAATTGTGGTGTTAGAAGTAAACCCCTTTAGGGAAATTAGCACCTGACCTAGACCTTGAAAATAAAAGTACTGAGTGGCAGAGATCAGAGTCGTGGAGATGTTTCAGGGGAGGAGAATCAAGTTTGAGTAATATGGGACCTAAGTAAGTCTGCAGTCAGTGAAAGGAGTCTGGCTATGGCAGAACTCTGGGAAGAAAGAGAGTGAGGTGGTATAGAAATCTAGGGATGAGGCAGTAGAAATCTGGCAGTGGAAATGTAGACAGAAGGTAAATTTGAGAGCCATTCTGAAAGAAACAGTCGAGCTTTAAGTAACTATCACTATTACTATCATCCAATTGTTTATCGATTGCTGGAGCTGGTACCAGTGACGTCTTCACTCATCCCTGTTGCGTGCCAGTGCAGCCCAATGGCATCTGCTCGGTCCATAACACGAAGAGCACGTTATTGTTACTGTTACTGTTTTTGGCATATCAGATACATCATGGTTAGCTTGCCAGGCTCTTCGGTGCAGGCAGGATATCCTCGGTAGCTTGCTGGGCTATCTGAGAGGGATGGAGGCTTTTGGGGTGGCCTCTAATCGTCCTTATGGGGGTTTGCAATCTTCCGAAAGTTAAGCTTTTGGTCAACTGGCATGTAGTAATGATTTGCACACTGACAAACATGCACCTGCCTGCATCTCTGGGCAGCACCTGGAACATCTGTGGCCACAGGTTGATCTCCTTGAGATTGATGGAGGGTGCCCCGAGGCTGTTGAGCAGCTGGCAGAGCAGGACCCTAGTGCGGAGGGTCTGTGCCAGGTTGAACACCCACACCGAGTCCCAGGTCACCCGGTGGCCGGCCGGCAACACCCTGTAGTGGATGTGCCACTGTGCGCACTACCACCACGGTTCCATGTCCGATGGCGCTGTGACTCTGCCCAGCTGCAGTCCCTCTGTGCCCTGCCGACGCCACTCCATCTGAATCTTACAAAAAACAGCCAGCGATGTCCAGCAGGGGTCACACACAGAGTTCCCTTGCCCGGCATGTTGCACCAGTTATATCCAAGATAGCGAGATGCCGCGTGAACCCCTCGCACTCTCCTGAACCCAGCTCACCATCTCCCTTAGACAGAGCTCTAAGTAACACTGTAGCATTGTCTACAGCACTGTCCTGTTCATCCGTTTGCTCGAGCAGGCACCAGTAACGTCTCCATTGTGAGACTTGTTGTTACTGTTTTTGGCATATCGAATACACCATGGGGAGCTTGCCAGGCTCTGCCGTGCGAGCGGGATACTCTTGGTAGCTTGCCAGGCTTTCCAAGAGGGGTGGAGGAATCGAAACCAGGTCGGCCACGTGTAAGGCAAACGCCCAACCCACTGTGTTATCGCTCCAGTCCAAAGAGCTCTAAGTAGTAACATAAATATGATGATGTTGTTGGGCTAAGATTTTTCAAAGTTTTTCATAGAAACATGGTACTGACAATCTAATTGGGGAGAATGCAAGTTATGTTTGTGGTACCTTGTGTATTTATATATGTTGGGTGTTAGGGTTCTGCCCAGCAGCTGCTCAAGGCTAGTCCTGGCTCTGTGCTCAGGAGTGACCCCTGGTGATGTTCAGGGACCACGTACGGTGCTGGCATTGGACCATGCGTGGCTGGAAGGGGCTGCTTGCTGTATGAGTGCCTTACCTCCTGTGCTAGCTCCCCAGCCCTTGTTAATTTTTAAATCTTATTTTTATAAAGTTGTTCACAATATTTGATTACATTTAATATTCGAGCACCAATCTTAACTACCTTCCCACCACCATATTTCAAATATTTCCATCCCAAACCCTGTCCCCGAAATAATTCATTTTTTTATTGCTCGTTAGGAATAATCTGCTAAAAATGATCCAAAAAAGGTGTATGTGAAGGAAAGTGTGTGAAGGTTGTTGTATTTCACCCTGGAGCCATGAAGCCCTTCTATAAGAGATTAGTAACATGTTGTTAAAGGTTGAGCCTTGTGTGCTTATATCTATATCTGTATAAATATATTTTCCCCTAAGATTGGTTGCCTACCTGATCAAACGTGATGCGCTACTCTTGATATATTGGTGCTGTACAGTATGAGATGTCCAGGAATAGATTCACTCCTGGGTGAGGCCTGTCTTGAGTGTGTGGAGAGTGGCCGTGAGTCTGGTGGCGGTTGAGTTCTGGGGATTTTCAGCTGCTGGGGCTGGGAGGGGCCTCACCCGACCCCCTCTCTGGGTTCACTCCTTGAATGAAACATCCTGGAGCGGAGTCTGGAGGCTTATCTATGGTGTATTGCTCTCCTTAAGTTAATTTTTTTAAATTTTATTTTCACAAGGTTATTCACATTAATTGATTACACTCAATATTTCAACAGTAATCCCTCCACCATTACACCTTCCCACCCCCACCACCATTATTTCAAATTTTCCCACCACCGTTCAAGCCTGCCTGCCAGAGGCAGATTCTAGATAATTTATTTTCTATTGCTTATTATGAATATCATAAGAGGTCCTGGAATTCTAAATACGTAAATGATTGGGGTCCAGAGACATTTCTGTAGGAAGCTAATCCATTTTGAGATTCCTTATGAGTCTCTGGATCAAGGTTGGTGGCACCTCTGCCACTGCCATGTGGCCCGGTGTCTTCAGACTCTGTTTCCGTGTATCTAGGTTTTTCTCCTGAAAGTTTGTGGCCACCGGGGATTCATCTGGAGCAGGTGGAGAGGAGACACCTCATCCATCTGAGGAGCCCCAGTGGAATCAGCTGGGCTCGGGGTCCAGAGAGATTCTCTGGTGAGCTGCTCTCTTCCAGGATACACTGCTGCGTCTCTCTTAAGTTAGTTTTTAAGTCAAGTGAATCTGAAGTTTAGTGAGGCAGTAGCCTAATTGAGAGGTTTTTTGGGTTTTTTTTTGGGGTCACACCCAGCAATGCTCAGGGGTTACTCCTGGCTCTGCACTCAGGAATTACTCCTGGTTGTGCTTGGGGGACCATATGGGATGCCGGGGATCGAACCCGGGTCGGGCGCATGCAAGGCAAACGCCCTACCCGCTGTGCTATCGCTCCAGCCCCTGAGATAGATTTTTTTAGACATATTAGTGACTTGGAAAGTCTGTAGAATGTATGGACTAGTGTGCTTCCTGCTTCTCATACATGAGTTAAGTATGGTTGGTTTTAGAAAATAATCTCTTAATAAGTGATGGCAAAATGGAATGAAATTGGTAATTTGTATTAAACTTGCACGCGGCCAAGCCAGGTTCGAGTCCTCCCTCTTGGAGAGCCTGGCAGGCTACCGAGAGTATCCTGCCTGCACGGCAGAGCCTGGCAAGCCACCCGAGGCGTATTCAACATGCCAAAAACAGTAACAACAAGTCTCACAGTAAAGATGTTACTGGTGCCCACTCGAGCAAATCTATGAGCAGTGGGACGACAGTGCTACAATTCATATTAAACATAGCATGTAGACAGGAGCAGATCCTAGTTTTCAAAACAAACATCTTGCCTTAAGTTCTTGTGAATTCTGCATATATGTAAAACTCTTAAAAATCAAATGTTTCGCCATTAGCTTCATTTCATCTGAAGGAACTATGTTAGTTAAATGGCATTCATAAGTCATAAATTCATAATTCATATGAATTATTATGAATCATATGAATCATAATGAATTCATATGAATCATAATTCATAAATTTACTCTACTTACACACTTAAGTAAAAGTCTCTTCAGATTGTCCAATATTGATAGGGACATGCAGAACCAACCCCCAAACAGATTCTTGCATACAGAGCAGCATCTTAGAAGACAGGCGTTGTTCCAGAAGGCCGTGCCAAGGAACGGTATCTCCCAAACATTGTCGTTTAAATTGCTGAAATAACCGTCATGGAGTTTCATTCCACCACATTGGAACCAGCCTACAGTACCTAACGGAATGGCTTATGTTCCCCTTTAGTGAAACATTTATCTGGCTCTGCTGTGCCAGATGTTTGCGGCTTTCTCTCAAAATGACAAAAGACATTGTCACTATGTAACTCTTTGAAACTGTTTAGAGTTTAACAGAGAAAAAAGCCTTGGCAGAAAAACAAGTCATCTTAAAGCCTGGTAGGTTCCAGTAACGGGAGGGGAGCTGCAGGCTGAGCGTGGTCTAGCGTGAGATGGCTTCTTGGCTGCCACTGGGACCTGAGCTGCTGGTAACACACTGCTCCTGCTTTGCTTTTCGCTCTCGTTGGCCTGTGGTGACTGACACACAACAAGTGCAGGGTCTTGGTACTGAGTATTAGGTAGGGCGCTGCCAGGGGTGTGGCAGCCCAGGCCTTGGCGGGGACTCAGCCTGGGCCTCCTGCATACGTGCCAGTCCGTTGAACCATCTCTCCGGCCCTCCTGAATGATTTTTAGGAAGTTTTTGTGTTTTGGTCTTTTTTTTTTTAAATTTTATTTTATTGAATCACCATGTGGAAAATTACAATGCTTTCAGGCTTAAGTCTTAGTCATACAATGCTGAAACAACAATCCCTTCACCAGTGCCCATATATACCACCACCGAAGACAAAAAAAAAAAACCACACCACCGTACACCTCCCGTCCCCCCCCTCCCGCCTTGTAACTGATAAATTTCACTTTACTTTCTATTTACTTTGGTTACATTCAGTATTTCAACACAAACCTCACCATTATTATTAGGAGCACCCCACTAGAGTCAGACCTGTTGTGAAGAGAAATGAGGTCGCGTGGCCGCTACTGCGCAGTAGCAATTCGATCATTGCAAGCTTGTAAACCCCATCTGTGGTCATCATAATATGGCGTCCCCACTCCCTTCATCCCCGGGAGGGGACAGACGAGAGAGTGAAATACCTTTCCCCTCCCAGGCGGGCATGGGGTTGCGGCTTAGTTCTCTGGCTGGAGACAATCTGCAAGGAGCAGTCCATGTTGAAGTTGGTTCAGCTGGGTCTGGATTCACGCTCGTGCAGCTGTGGAGGAGCCGCACACGCGTGCAGCCCCCGGGGTCACATCTCTGTGTTTTGGTTTTTAATAGTTTTTGGTGTTGAGATGGTGTTCCTTGTGTTCTTTATTGAGAATTCAATTGAATAGAATTGAATTCAATTTTAATTGAATTATGATTAGATGCACAGTTACAAAACTGCTAACTGTTGGGTTTCACTCATACAATGTTCCAACACCCGTCCCTTCCCCAGTGTACATTTGCTACCACCAATGTCCCAGTTTCCCTCCTGCCACCATCACCCCCATCCTACCCCGCTCCCGCCCCAGCCTGGCTCTCTGGCAGGCAGACACTTTTCTTCTTTCTCAGTCAAGAAGTTCTCAGTTAATCCATCTGGATCTGGGCTTTTGTTTTTGGGAAGACTTTTGATTACAGTTTCAATTTCCTTGATAGTAATGGGTCTATTCAGGTATTCCAAGTCTTCTTGGTTCAGTCTTGGGAGATTGTAGGAATCCAGGAATTTATCCATTTCTTTTAGGTTCTCTTGTTTTGTGGCATACAGACTTTCAAAGTAGTCTCTGATGATCTTTTGAATTTCATTGGTTCTGTTGTGATGTCCCCCTTTTGATTTCTGATTCGGTTTATTAGGGTTTATTCTCTCTCTCTCTCTCTCTCTCTCTCTCTCTCTCTCTCTCTCTCTCTCTCTCTCTCTCTCTCTCTCTCTCTCTCTCTGTGAGTCTTGCTAGTGATTTATCAATCTTGTTTATATTCTCAAAGAACCAGCTTTTGGTTTCATTGACCTTTTGGATTGTTTTTTGGGTTTCCATGTCATTAATTTCTGCTCTACATTTTATTATTTCTTTACTTCTTTCTGGTTTGGGTTCCTTTTGCTGGTCCTTTTCTTGAGCTGTGTAGGCCCTTTCTTCCTTCCTGAGGAATGCTTGCAGTTCTTCCCCTTAACACAGCTTCCAAACATTTAAAGAGAACCCTTTGCCAGTTCTTCTCAAGCTTTTCCAGGAAATTGAAGAAACAGGAACTCTCCCAAACAGTTTCTATGAGGCACATATCTCCCTAATACCAAAAGCAAACAAAGAAAACTGTAGACCAATATCCCTGATGAACACCGATGCAAAGATCCTCAACAAAATATTAGCAAATAGAATCAAACAACTCACAAAAAAAGATCATACACCACGACCAAGTGGGATTTATTCTGGGGGTGCAAGGATGGTTTAACATTCAGAAATCAATCAGCATAATTCATCATATCAACAAAAGTAAAGATAAAAACCATATGATCATATCAGTAGATGCAGAGAAAGCATTTGACAAGATCCAATACCTGTTTATGATGAAAACTCTCGCCAAATGAGTTTTGAAGGAAATTTCCTTAAGATAGTCAAAGCTATCTACCACAAACCCATGGCAAGCATTATCCTCAATGGGGAAAAACTAAGGGCCTTTCATCTAAGATCAGGGACAAGACAAGGATGCCCACTCTCACCACTTCTGTTCAATATAGTACTGGAAGTACTTGCAATAGCTGTTAGGCAAGAAAAAGACATTAAGGGCATCCAGATAGGAAAGGAAGAAATCAAACTCTCACTACTTGCAGATGATAATGATACTATATCTAGAGAATCCTAAAGCCTCTACCAAGAAACTCTTAGAAACAATAGACTTGTACAGTAAAGTCGCAGGCTATAAAATCAGTACCCAGAAGTCCTTGGCCTTCTTATACACAAATAATTAGACAGAGGAAATCTACATGAAAAAAAGCAATCCCATTCACAGTAATGCCCCAGAAAATCAAATATCTCGGAATCAGCTTAAATAAGGATATAAAGGACCTCTACAAAAAAAGTATAAAACACTACTCCACGAAATAGGACATGAGGAAATTGAAACATATCACCTGCTCATGGATTGGGAGAGTCAACATTGTCAAAATGGTGATACTCCCCAAAGCGTTACAAAATTCAATGCGATCCCTATAAGGATACCCATGAAATTCTTCAAAGAAATGGATCAAGCAATCCTGAAATTCATACAGAACCACAAATGCCCACAATTCTTGGAAAAAGACAATGGGAGGCATCACCTTTCCCAACCTTAAACTCTACTACAAAGTGGTAACAAAACAGCATGGTACTGGATCAAAGGCAGAGCCGCAGACCAATGGAACAGGGTGGAATAACCCTACACACAACCCCAAATGTATGGTCATCTAATCTTTGATAAGAGAGCAAGAAATGTGAAGTGGAGAAAGGAAAGCCTTTTTAACACATGGTGCTGGCATAATTGGACAACCACATGCAAAAGAATAGGCTTAGACCTCAACCTAACACCATGCACCAAAGTCAGATCAAAATGGATTAGAGACCTCAACATCAGACCGCAATCTACAAGGTACATCGAAGACAAGGTCTGGAAAACCCTCCACGATATTGAAGCTAAAGGTATCTTCAAAGATGACATGCAACTGACCAACCAAGTGGAAGCAGAGATAAACAAATGGGACTGTATTAAACTAAGAAGCTTCTGCACCACAAAAGATACAGTGACCAGAATACAAAGACAGTCTACAGAATGGGAAAGGATATTCACCCAATACCCATCCGATAAGGGATTGATATCAAGGGTATATAAGGCACTGGTTGAACTCTACAAGAAGAAAAATCCAAGACCATCAAAAAATGGGGTGAAGAAATGAACAGAAACTTTCTCAAGGAAGAAATACGAATGGCCAAAAGGCACATGAAAATATGCTCTTCATCACTAATCATCAGGGAAATGCAGATTAAAACAACTATGAGATACCACCTCACACCACAGAGATGGACACACATCCAAAAGAACAAAAGCAATCGCTGTTGGCGTAGATGTAGGAAGAAAGGGACCCTCCTACACTGCTGGAGGGAATGCCGACTTGTTCAGCCCTTCTATTTTTATTTATTTTATTTATTTATTTTGGTTCATCCCTTTTAAAATTAGAAATTGAGCTCCCATTTGACCCATCAGTACCACTTCTGGGAATATATCCCGGAGAGGCAAAAATGTATAGTAGAAATGACATCTGCACTTGTATGTTTATCGCAGCACTGTTTACGATAGCCAGAATCTGGGAAAAAACTAGTGCCTGAGAAGATATGACTGGTTATAGAAACTTTGGTACATCTACACAATGGAATACTATGCAGCTGTTAGAAAAGATGAAGTCATGACCTGTGCATATAAGTGGATCAACATGGAAAGCATCATGCTAAGTGAAATGAGTCAGAAAGAGAGAGACAGACATAGATTGCACTCATCTGTGGAATATAAAATAACAGAATGGGAGACTAGCACCCAAGAATAGTAGAAATAAGTACCAGGAGTTTTGCTCCATTGCTTGGAAGCTGGCCTCACATGCTGGGGGAAAAGACAGCTGAGATAGAGAAGGGAACACCAAGTAAAGTGTGGTTGAATGACCTGCTTGGAATGGGAGATGTGTGCTGAAACTAGACTATAGATTGAACACTGTGGCCACTCAATACCTCTATTGCAAACCACAACATCCCAAATGAGAGAGAAAGAACAAAAGGGAATGCCCTGCCACAGAGGTGGGTAGGGGGGATGAAGTGGGGAGGGGGCGGATACAGGGATCATCAGTGGAGGAGAATGGGCACTGGTGGAGGGATGGGTACTCGAGCATTGTATGACTGAAACACAAGCACGAAAATATATAAATCTGTAACTGTACTTTCTCAATGATTCATTAATTAAAAAATAATTAAAAGTTCTTGGTTTTAATGTAATGTAGTTTATCGTTCATCGTTCTTACAGATTATGCATCTATTATTGTTTGTATAAAAATTTATAGATCCTTTTGTTAGATATTTTCCTAGGTGTTTCATATCATTGATGCTTGTTGCAAATGGTTTACTTTTTTTGTTGTTGCTTTTTGTTTGGGGGCCACACCCAACTGTGTTTTGGACTTACTCCTGGCTCTGTGCTCAGGAATTTATTTTTCTTTTATGTTCCTAAAAGGATGAAGGAAATAGCCAAAGTTTATTTACTTGTTCTTAGGTGCTAGAAAGCATAGAATCAGTGCTTTTCAGTACCTTAGAATCAGTAAGATGTAGATCAAAGGCTTCTGGTCTTCATTATGGTGACGAGACTGAATGCACCAGTGAGATGGAGGGAAGCCGAGGTGCTGTGGGGAGGTTGGGCTCAGGTTCTTAGAGTTCTCACAAAGGCGAGCGTCTAGCACACCCCACCAGCAGCTCCCCAAGAGTTGAATTCCATCCTTCTGGAGTGCATTGGAATCTTAGGATCTAACCATTTTTTTCCTGAGTGTTTTAATTGGTAGTGGTCTCCTCCCTTTTGAATCCTTACCTGCTTGTTCTCCCTTTCATTTAAATTTAACAAATAGAAGTGATTTTCTGTAACAAGGGAAAATAGGAATGTTGCTAACTTATGTGAAAGAAATGTCTGTCATCCTATCTTTTATATTCTTTGTTGTGTTTTTAAATTGCATTTTCTTGCTTGTTATGCTGGCTGTCACACCTCTCTTGACTGTGACTTCTTGTTCTGGCCATCCATGATTAGAAATCCTTGTTGTCAGATTTGAGCTCTTCCTACCACACTTGTCTCAGAGGTTTCTGTTCTGTGCCGAGCTGATTAATTATGATTCAGAGTGGCTAGAGGTTATGGGGTATTGATTTTTTTTTCTTTCTTCTTGAGTCAGTCTTGGAACTTTTTCTAAGGATCTACCCATTTTTTCCCTGAGTGTTTTAATTGATAGTGGTCCCCTCCCTTGTGAATCCTTCTCCGCGTATTCTCCCTCTGCCCTCTCTCCTGTATGCGTCGGTGCTGTCCTTGGCCTCGGCTGCTGCGCCAAGGACGGTTCTGGTCTCTGCTTCTCTGCTCGGTGAGCAGCTGAGACACAGAGCACTTGTCCCTCGCTGCCCCCCACGCACACACCCTTTGGTAAATTTGCAGTTTCCAAGCTACTCTGTGCACTCCGTGTCTTCAAAGAATAAAGTTTACTTAAACCTTGGCTCATTTTAGAGTAAATATGTATAGAGGAAGGGATTTGAAGAATTTCCAGCCAAGAACTTGAGTCTTAGGATGTCTTCCTCTTCTCATATCACTAAATGTTAAAGTAAATACAGTTTTTAATCATCCTTTCCCCTTGTTTCTCAGCTTTTGATACTTGGGGGATTTATTTCATTTCTCTTAAAATAAGGAAGTTTTTCTGATAGCCCCATTTTAATCATTAAGAATTGGGGGAGATAGCTGAACTGGCACACTGAATTCAGTTCCCGGCAAGGCATGAGTTTATGTTGCATGTTATTATATAAGCCCAAACTGTGGTGAATCACTTTGGATCCCTAGTGTGTACCTTTGAAGTTCTTCTCTTGACCTTTGAGTTTCCTTTTAATTTTTTTTTTTGCTTTTTTGTTTTCAACATGGACCTGCACAGCTACCATTTTATGTCCTATCCATATTTTCAGCTAGAAGTGAAAATAGAAATTTAAATAGAAGTGATTTTCTGTAACAAGGGAAAATAGGAATCTTGCTAACTTATGTGAAAGAATTGTCTGTCATCCTATCTTTTATATTCTTTGTTGTGTTTTTACAACAATAATATATACAGTAATATATTTAGCTCTGATTCCTTATGTCATGTTATCCTCTTAAATCCATCAGTAAGAGAGTGGTGATTGTTCTTATTTTTTAGTGTAAAAACTGAGACTTAGATTTCTCACAGTGAGTGAGCACTTAGACTTGCTTTTGGGACTCTTTGAAGTTAAGGCACGTGCTCGTTCCTTGACTTCACTCCAGTCTGCCAATGATGCTGGCAAGGTCAGAAACGCTTCAGTGAGCAGTATATATTTGTTAGCATATTGCACAGATGTTTCTCTCTAGAAAAGGAACTACGTGTTAAGATTTCTTGCTTCTGCTATGCAGTATCTATATGTTAAAATTTTAAATCATAACTGTTTTCTTGACAAATAGTTTAAAGCTAAAAAAAAAAAAAAGAAGAAGAAGAAGAAATAGAGGGCTTTGTTGCTGGGTCTTGTTCCTGCTTAGTTCAGGTCCTAAATATGCTAGGAACAGTGAAATCCTGCGTGTTCCCTGGAAAGCCATAGGTTTCAGTGATTGCGGTCTGGCGGGTTTTGTAGAGAGGAAGATAATGACATTTATGGTACAATCCAGAACTGAGATGAAAAAAAATTTTCTTTTAAGTTCAAGATTTATGCTAGATAGTACAGTAACATTTGTAAAGCTCCTGCCTTTTTGATAAGTGTCCCCTATGTGTGTATGGCCTTGGCTTTGTAGATCTAGCTTCTCATCCTCAACCCCTGAGGTATAAGCAGGGTTATCCTTCTTACCTAAGAGTAGCAAATTTACCTTCATTAATGTAAAGAAATACGTGCACGGGTGCACCATGTTCTTAAGTGGCGAGACTGGAATTCAGTCTCCTCTGCTTGCCTCCTCTCCTATCATTGCAAGCCCTTGCCCTTTTAAAAAAAGTTTGCTGACCTTACTAAGCTGCAGACAATGTCTCTTCAGGTAATTGGGGTATGGATGGTGGAACAAGATTTTTACATCATGGATCACCTTCCTGGATGACACTAAGAGTTAGAAGTACATAAATAAAATGCAAGAATTAGGGGACGGGGTTACACATGTCAGATGCTGGCTTTTTTTTTTTTTTTTTGGCTTTTTGGGTCACACTCGGCGATGCTCAGGGGTTACTCCTGGCTCTTCACTCAGGAATCACTCCTGGTGGTGCTCAGGGGACCATATGGGATGCTGGGATTCGAACCCAAGTTGGCTGCATGCAAGGCAAACGCCCTACCCTCTGTGCTATATTGCTCCAGCCCTGAGATGCTGGCTTTCTTATTAGAAAGTAAATTGTTCAGTTGTTCTGGGGGAGTTTGAACATAACAGTGACTCTTAGTGCCCTCTTCTGAGTTACAGCGTTTCCCTTAGTGTGCAAAAAGAAATAGAAGCCCAGTCTGCCTATTGTCCGTTGTCTACAAGTTGTTCACTCAAGTCATCCTGAATAGAATAAGCAGAACACTAGATGAAAGACAACCATGCGAGCAAGCCGGGTTCCGAAAAGGATTCAGCACGATGGACCATATCCACACAGTGACCAAGCTCATTGAAGTTTTGCGAGAATTCAAGAAGCCTCTCTAACATTCATTGATTTAAAGAAGGCTTTTAATTTTGTTGAGATTGAAGCAGTCATTGAAGCCCTAGTAAAACAGGGCGTTCAAACTCAGTACATCAGGATCCTCCGAGAGCTGTATTACGGATTCACCACGAGGATCTCACCATTCTACAAGGAAGTGATCATTGACGTAAAGAGAGGGTTTCGGCTGGGTGATACCATTTCACCAAAACTTTTAAGTGCCACCCTCGAGAACGTCATGTGACAACTGGAATGGGAAGGAATGGGAGTGAAGATAGATGGTTGGCAACTATACTACCTCCGCTTAACTGATGACATAGTTCTAGTAACATTAGCCAGGTGGCACAAATGCTGGCCGACTTTGACCGTGAGTGTGGAATGGTCGTACTGCAGCTGAATCTCATCAAGACAGTGTTCATGAAAAACGAACTAGTCCCTGACATTCCATTTGCTCTCAATGGAACAAACATCTATCTCGGAATGCAGCAGCTATGTGTACCTGGGTTGAGAACTAAACATGAGGAACAACTTGGCACCAGAACTGCACAGGAGGAAGGGAGCAGCATGGAACGCCTTCAAGAGCATTGAAGAAGTGGCTAAGAGGACAAAGGATTTCCGGCTCCAGGCACATCTTTTCGACTCCACCGTTCTTCCTGCACTAACGTATGTCTCAGAGACCTGGGCTCTATGAAAACAGATTGAGAACGCTCTTCCGGGTATCCCAAAGAGGAATCGAAAGAGCTGTGCTTGGAGTATCATGTTTCACTCAAACGAGAGAAGGAATCCGGAGTTCTGACCTCCATCGACAGATCAAGAATCAGGGACGCTGTCACGTTTGCCAAGGTGTCGAAAATCAGATGGGTTGGACACGTAATGTGATTTAGAGATGACCGCTGGATTAGAGCTGTTACTGACTGGATTCCACGGGACATCAAAAGACCTTGTGGCCGCCCACCTACGAGATGGTCAGACTTCTTCGTCAAAATCCTGAACAAAACGTTTGAGGCTCTTCCTGTTCCTGGAGCGAGCAGACGCCATTGGGCTACACTAACATGTGACAG
The DNA here is from genome assembly GCF_027595985.1 of Sorex araneus. Lineage (NCBI taxonomy): Eukaryota > Metazoa > Chordata > Mammalia > Eulipotyphla > Soricidae > Sorex > Sorex araneus. The sequence goes on along the minus strand of NC_073313.1, from coordinate 291,197,297 downwards.
GGACGAATGGAGACGTTACTGGCACCCACTCGAGCAAATCAAAGATCAAAGGAATGACAAGTGATGATGACATAAAACTTAAAATTTTAATTGTTAATTCAGATAAAATATTGTATGCTTTAAACATGTCAGATTTTATGGCTTCCTTCAGACTCCATGGCTCACAAAACCTTAAATATGTACTAAACTGTGTTGCATTTTTCAGAAAGGAAGTTTGCTTGACCTCTGTATGCCATTAGAGAACAGTGTTCTGGTTTTTCAGTGTTCTTTTTGTTTGTTTGCTTTTTGTCAATGCCGGGAATTGGACCCTACGCTTCATAGATGATACAAGGCAAGTAGTCTGCCCCAGAACTATATCCTTTATACCCGCTGTTGCTTTTATTGTTAGTTTTTGTTTTGTTTATTTAATATTGCCAGCTAGCATAGGCCATGTCATTTTAACTTTAAGAGCGTTTTGATAAATACCACCAAATTGCCATGCAGAAGAAAAATTTTTCCAAATATTAATATGTGATTTCTAAATATTTCATAATTTTCAGTTGTAAATTTCTTTTTTGTCTTAAAGTTATGAAAGCTTTTTATTTTCCTAGTGATTTTTAGTTTAATATTTGGTTATTAGTTCCCATGGTGGTCAAGATGTAGTCTTTATAATTTTTAAATTGCATTATGCAGGAATGGTTGTATAAAATCTTAAGAGCAGTCTAAGCAGAAATCATGTAGTCATTACCCAGAATAAGAAATAGAAAATTACCAGTGTTTTTTAAAAATTATTATATTTTTGTAAACCCAAGAGTTGTTACCAAATTCAAGCAGAAGAAAATTACCAGTGTTTTAGAAACTTCCCATATGCCTTTTCCTAATGTGTTCTCTCTCTCTCTCTCTCTCTCTTTCTCTCTCTCTCTCTCTCTCTCTCTCTCTCTCTCTCTCTCTCTCTCTCCCCCACAACAGGTGGCCATTTCCTTGGTTTTTATATTTTTACTTGAAATGTATATATACCTAAACAATCTGTCCTAGGGTTTACAAAGTAAATTGACTCATATTTATCTGTCATTTCTTTTTCTCAGCATTGTTTAGAATTTGTGCATGGAGATGCAAGGAACTAGTTTATCATTCCTGCCGTCTGTCATAAATATACACTAATGGAGTAATGAGGCTTCACTGGGGTGTTTCTAAATTGAACTTACTGACTCACTCCTGCCCCTCACTTCCCAAAACTGCTGTTTATTTTCTTCTCTTAAGTAGTAGCTCTTCTGCACATCTGCTAAAGCCAGACATTTGGTAGTGGTTTGGGATGCCTCCCTCTTCCTCTTTCCCCATTTCCAGTCAGTGCTCAGTCCTGTAGATTTTACTCCTAAGCATCTATGCATGTCTCCACCATCAGGACTTTGATTCACTGATGTGGCTCCACAGTACCCTGGGGTGCAAGCAAGCTGGCGTTCCTCTTTTCCTGGTGCTCCCTCTCACTGCAAAGGTGGCTAACTTCAGCCATTGTTTGTTCTCACTCCTTCCTGCCTCAGAGCCTTCGGAAATACTCTTCCCCTCTGCCTATAGAACACTGTTCTTACTCATTCTTGCTCATCTTTCAGAACAGAAAGTCTTCCTTGCCCATCAGCCCTTAAATGAGGTCATAGCTCTCATAGCTCCTTTTTGTTACTCATATTTTGTGCCACTCTCTCCTGCCCCTACTTAAAATATTAATCGTCAGTTGTGGAAGAGCTCGTACCTACTTCCGTCAGAATCAGCAGTCGATGAAGTCTAATAAAGCCAGCAACCTCAATAGGGATGCGTACTGTAAATATTTCTATTTTACGCTTAAAAGTATAACTGCAGGGGTCAGAGAGATAGTACTGGGATAAAGGTCTTCTTGCCTTCCAGTCAGCCAACCCCAGTTTGATATCAAGCACCATAGGTCCGTCTGTCCCCCAGCCCCCACCAAACCATGAGTTATGGTTCCAAAACAACAACAACAAAATAAGATAGCTGCTTGTTCAGCTGTCAGTTATCTGGTTAAGGGACCAATACCTTTTCATGGAGAGTATGCTCGTTTCTTCATTGCACTTCTGTCTTGCTTATCTCATAGTTCTTACATTGCTTCTTTTATTTCTGTAACCTCCCTCTCCCCCCCTCCAAAAAAAAAACTTTACACAGTGTATCATCTCATATATCCAGCTTGGATTTTTTTTTTTAAAACTAAAACAAGAATTTAGATCCATCTGGTTAATCTTCAGTTTGGAGTCCTTATAGATCTTTGTGATATTTTTCCCAATTTTTGGAACATTTTTCTTCCATGTGGTTAATCCGTAAGTAACTCTTTTTCTGTTTATTGAGAGGGGGTGGGGTTCAGCAGTGCTTAGGGGCTCCTCAGGTCTCAGTGCTCAGGTGACCTTGTGCCAGGGAGTAGACGCTGGGCTCCCGCACATACACATGCACCCTAGCCCTTTGAAAAACCTCTTGTCATTACTCAGGTGTTGTGCCACTCTCTCCTGCGCGTTCCAAGATGACTCTTTTTGAAGGAGTTCCAAGTTACTCGGCCCAGTTTTCCCCACCCATGGTTAATTAACAATTAAGTGACATCATGACAATAGCTTTTCAGGACCAGGCTGAGAAGCTAACCTAATTCAGTGAAAGTATGGCTTGCCGGTAGTAGACATCAATAGCCTGGCTGGAGCAGTGGCTGCGCATTGCTCTAAGTTCACTGTACGTGGTGTGCTGTTTTAGTGTACTATTATATGGTAATGCCAAAATTAAATCACATGACCATTTAATATCCCAAAACACTCAGCTCTCAAAGCGTCCTCTCTTGCCACTCTCTGGGTTCTTGCTGATGTTTGTTTTTAAATCTAGTTACAAGGATTTAAAAAAAAAAAAAGACATGAGTAATCTAGATCATACAATGACATACTGAAGTACCATTTACGTACATATATTAACCTAATGGTACTCAGATTCTTTTAAAGGACTGGAGCTAGGACAACTATGGACTGGACTCCTGGGTCAGTCTTAATATTCAACACCTTAGGGGCTGGAGCAATAGTACAGCGGGTAGGGCGTTTGCCTTGCACGCGGCCGACCCGGGTTCGATTCCCAGCATCCCATATGGACCCTTGAGCACTGCCAGGACTGATTCCTGAGTGTAGAGCCAGGAGTAACCCCTGAGCATTGTCGGGTGTGACCCAAAAACCAAAAAAAAAAAAAAATCAACACCATGTTATCTTTTAAAAGTTGCTGAAATGCCACTAAAGTATCAGTCAAAATTTTGATGCCTTCCAAATGTGTTCCAGCTTTGGTTACAGTAACTGAACAAGTGTCTGTTGGAAAGATACTGCCATAGCCCAGGAATCTGGATCAGTGTTTCTTAATTAGGGGGCATGAGGCCTCCCTATTAGCTTCCAGGATATCCAAGGGGGTGCTTATGTGAAAGGTTCATAAATGGGGGCCACAGCCCTGGACTAGTGGGCCAGAACAAGGGCAGGGGGTCCCAGGAAGGAAGCGGCACTGGCCGGATGGCTGGGCAGTAGGACAGGGCAGCTGTTTCTGGGTCATGGTCTTTCGCCTCACTCCTGGGGGCATGAGGCCCAGACTTGATGGATTTCATCTATTTCTTTAAATCATGGATCAAGGGATTGAGAGAGAGACAGAGAGCACACAGTGCTTGCTCTCCCTGTGGCCAACCCCTGTTTGATCCCCACGCCATGTGGTCCTCCTGGGTGGCCTGAGACACCCCCCCAACACTCTGCACCCACAGGCCCTGGTGTGAGCGCTGGCCAGTGAGCCAGGAATCTTGAGTGGTCTCTAGGACTCCTGAGCACCATTTGGGGAGACCCCCCCCAAATAAAAGTTACGTACCATTGAAATGAATTGCTGGAACTGGAATGGTTTCACTTACTTCATTTTATGGGGATTTTGTAATGGGCAGTTTGCCATAAAGGGGCTGCTGACAGTAGTTTTGACAGTCTGCATATGTAAATTTTAACGCAGTTAAACCTCAGTTTTTTCATAATTCTAATGTGGTTTATCATGGTTAGTACAGTTTTTCAAATCGGTGCAGTAGTTCAAAGGGCTGGCACATGAGCTTGTCCTGCCATTGCAGGTTAAGTGCTGGATCCCGAGTGGTCCTTCCGGCACTTGGGGGTGTGTTCTCGGGCACTAGTCCTGACGCTGTGGACTCGCAGATATCGGGGTGCCTCCTTGGTCCTTGTGCGGACTCTCCTATGGAGTACATCTGCGTTCTTCCCCGTGTGACAACCTCCCATGTCGTGTTCCCGTCCCAGGAAGCCCGCGTCCTCCGGGAGCTCGGAGACAAGCAGTCCCAAGTCTGTCTTCAGACTCTTGTGTCTTGCTAACAGTGCAGCCTCACGGTAGATCAGAAATAGATGCGTTAGTTAATGTCTTGCAAAAAACGGCGGCCATTTCTGCTTGCTCTGCTTGTTTGTACAACTGGCAAAGGGCTGTCTAAGGAGGTAAGTGGCCTTGAGTTTGGTTGCTTTTTGGAGCAGGCATTCTTTAGGTATGATTTACTTGTCAGATAAATATCTTCAAATAGTTACAAAATGTATCATAAACATAGAGAAAAGAGGCTTTTTTGAAAATTACTCCTTGGTAGAGTTTATAGTCTTATTTTCTAGTAAGAGCCAGATAAGGAAGCATTTTAAGCTGGGCCAGCTACATACAGTTTCAATCAGGTGTTTGGGGTGGATTGTTTTGTTTGTTTGGGGGCTGTTTGGGTTTGGGAGGGGAAGGACCTTTTGGTGCTTGGGGGCTACGCACAGCTTTGTGCTCAGAAGTTATTCCTGGTAGTGCTTTAGGGACCCGATGGTCTCAGGAGGGAAGTCGGACCCCCCCACTCAGCCCTCAAAGCTTCCTCTCTCACCGTTCTCTGGGTTCTTATGTTCGTTTTTAAATCCAGTTACAAGGGTTGAAAAAAAAAAAAAGACATTCTCATTGTCCATACAAGCAGGCCACATCCTCTATTTGAGCCTCTGCTCTAGGTTAGTACCACAAATCATGAAATCCCATTGATCATCGATTTCTCGAGCAGTCTCAGTAACCTCTCCATTCGTCCTATCCCTGAGATTTCAGAAGCCTCTCTCCACTCGGCCTTCCCAACAATGCCGCATTGGAGGCTCTTTCAGGGTCAGGGGAATGAGATCCAGCTTGTTACTGGAGAGACTCTTTGGCATATGAATACACCATGGGAAGCTTGCGAGGCTGTCCCATGTGGGCAGGAAACTCTCAGTAGCTTGCTAGTTTCTCCCAGAGGGAGAAGTAGGTTATAAGATATTGCGGAGCCGCAAAGTGGCCACAAGCTTCTGGGAGCTTGCTTTTAAGTCTCTGGGTGTTGGCTGTTGATGGGATTACACACACCTGGGTTCCTCTGCCAGTACCTTCATGTGTGAGGCCTGTCCGAACGTGTGGAGAAGGGCCTTGAGCATGGCTGTGGCTAGGTTCCGGAGGTCTTCGGCCGCCGGGAGCTCTGCTTGGGGCGGGGAGGGAAGCTGGAGCCCATCCCCTCTGAGGGGTCCGAGGGAAGACAGCCAGGCGTGCAGGCAAGAGACTCTTGCGGGCAAGGTTAGTACCATCCGGTAGAAATAGGACTTCAGCCATCTAGGTGACTTTAAATTTTCTAATAGCCACATTAAAATCTGAAAAACATTAAATGGTAAAATGTTTTGTTGTTTTGTTTGGGGGCTGCGCCTGGCTGTGCTCAGGGCTTATGCCCGACCCTGAGCTCAGAGATTACAATCCTGGCGGGCACAGGGACCAGATGGGGGTCGGGTGGAACCCGGCTTAGCTGTGTGCAAGGCAAGTAAGTGCCCTCCTCGCTATACTACATCTGTAGCCCCAAAACTGTAACATTTAAGAAGTTGAATAAAGAACATACTTTTCCTTTTGTAGTATTTGAGGTAGTACTTGAATTCTTTCAGGTAAGGAGGCGGAAATCAGTGTGATGATAAAATAAGGTTGCATGGGCAAAAGAAACCCAAGTTTTTGAGTGGGTTTGTTGCTTTTCTCCTGAGTTCTGAGTATTTTGTTGAAAGGAAATGAAAATTGAGGACCAAGGGTCTGGTGACCATCTTACTACCAAAGGAAATGTTTGCATTGTCCCTGTAGCGGAATTCTTACCCATTATCACTGAAATTCCTAAGGAGAAGGGGAATGTGTACCTGCTAACTATTTGGGCTGTTCACACACAACTCTGAATAACTTACTTTTCTCTTTTTTCCTATTTTGCCTTAGTTCATATAGTCAATGGATAAAGTGGGGAAGATGTGGAATAACTTCAAATACAGGTGTCAGAATCTGTTCGGCCATGAGGGAGGAAACCGGCATGAAAACAAGGACCTGAGCTCCCAGCTCTGCTCGTCTGTCCGGGAGACGCCGGGGAGTGTGGTGGACTCGGCCCCCCAGCAGCAAAGCAGCCCCCTGCGGGAAAGCGTGGCCTTGCAGCTGGCGTTGAGCCCTGCAAAGAATCCTTCAAGGAGAAGCCAAAACTGCGCTGCGGAAATTCCCCAGATTGTGGAGATTAGCATTGAGAAGGATAATGATCCCTTCGTGATCCCTGGAACGAGACTTGCGAGGAGAGACTCCTACTCCCGACATGCCCCGTGGGGTGGGAAGAAAAAACATTCCTGTTCTACAAAGACACAGAGCTCTCTGGACAGTGGCCGCGGCTTGGGCAGGACTCGGGGCGGGCTGCCCCGGAGGGAGCGGCGGCTGGGGGTCAGCTCCCTGCACGACATGGACAGCGCAGCAGGCAGGGCCGCGGGCGCCCGCTCCCTGAGGCAGCGGCTGCAGGACACCGTGGGCCTGTGCTTTCCCGTGAGGACTCACAGCAAGCAGGCCAAGCCCCTGTTCTCCAGCAGACGGAAAATCCACCTCTCCGAGCTGATGCTGGAGAAGTGCCCTTTTCCAGCGGGCTCGGACTTAGCCCAGAAGTGGCACCTCATTAAGCAGCACACGGCACCGGTGAGTCCACACTCGACATTTTTCGATACGTTTGATCCATCCTTGATCTCTACCGAAGACGAAGAAGACCGGCTTCGCGAGAGAAGGCGGCTTAGCATTGAGGAAGGGGTCGACCCCCCTCCCAATGCGCAAATCCATACATTCGAGGCCACCGCACAGGTTAACCCGTTGTATAAACTGGGACCAAAGTTAGCTCCGGGAATGACCGAGATCAGCGGGGACGGCTGTGCGGCTCCTCCCGCCAGCTGTGACCCGGAGGAGGACTCCACCACGCTGTGCTTGCAGTCCCGCCGGCAGAAGCAGCGCCAGGCATTAGGGGACAGCCACCCCGGCAGGCAGGGCGCGTGGAAGGTGCACACGCAGATCGACTATATCCACTGCCTGGTGCCCGATCTGCTGCAGATCACGGGAAACCCCTGCTACTGGGGCGTGATGGACCGCTACGAGGCCGAAGCCCTGCTGGAGGGGAAGCCCGAGGGCACGTTCCTGCTCAGGGACTCGGCGCAGGAGGACTACCTCTTCTCCGTCAGTTTCCGCCGCTACAACCGCTCCCTGCACGCCCGCATCGAGCAGTGGAATCACAACTTCAGCTTCGACGCCCACGACCCGTGCGTCTTCCACTCCTCCACCGTGACGGGCCTCTTGGAGCATTACAAAGACCCCAGCTCCTGCATGTTCTTCGAGCCATTGCTCACCATCTCGCTGAACCGGACCTTCCCCTTCAGCCTGCAGTACATTTGCCGCGCCGTCATCTGCCGCTGCACCACCTACGACGGCATCGACGGGCTGCCGCTCCCCTCCATGCTACAGGACTTCCTCAAGGAGTATCACTACAAGCAGAAAGTCAGGGTCCGCTGGCTGGAGCGGGAGCCCGTCAAGGCCAAGTGAACGCTCCCGGCCGCCCAGCGCCTGGACTCCGCCCCGCTCCCCGTGCACCACACAGTACACGCACGGTGAGCAAGCGGGGCCAATGTCTGGCAGGCGCGCTCTGCGCTCTCCAGACGTGCCTGTGAGGATGAGGGGACAGTGTGACGCTGTCCCGTAAGCAAGCCTGCAGAAATGTCACCGAGGGGTGGGTTTTTGTTGGCTGCAGTAGTTGAGGCAACTCTGGGGCATTTGCTACGAAGAATTCTATTTCTTACTGGAGAACAAATTATTAATATTGGATGAGGATCTCAACAGTGTGACTAATATTTGAAATTATTTTTTCTAAGAATTTTTCTATAACCTTCTGAAAGTAGAATAGTAATGTTTATAGTTTCAATAAATCAAGCTTTGGAAGTAAGAAAAAAAGAATAGACTGCCTTCCTTTTCCGGAGGGGGGGGGGAAATGCAATTTTTTGGCCATAAGGGCATAGTGCAGTTAAGTGTTGATAATAGTTTATAGTCAGTCTCCCTTTCTCTTCTGCAAAAGGTACTTGTTAAGAAAACGAGGTTTTCTAAATAGTAGTTATTACAATTTCAGACTTATGAAAAGTTGGTAGTAGAATTTTATTTAACAGCCTTAGGAGTTTTGTTTTTTTTTTTAACAAGTGCTTTAACTTAAAACACATTTGGAATAGCTGCTGCAATATAGTCCCTGTGTGTGTGTGTGTGTGTGTGTGTGTGTGTGTGTGTGTGTGTGTGTGTGTGTGTGTGTAAGTTAACATGTGTAGTCTTAATTTTCGGTTTGTTAGAGTGGACCTTTTTCTGTATGCCCATGCTGAGTTTGTGAACCATGGAAAAATGAGACTAGAGGATGCCCACCCAAGTCAGAATAACAGCTACAGTGGTTGCTACAGTTGAGATTACTGTTAAGCTGTAATTAGTAATTTGGATGGCAGTATTTATCTCTTTGTTGTAAACTCTCATAGTTGAATTGCTTAAGTACAGCTTACATAGAATTTCAGTGCAGTTAATTTTCAATGGAAAATCTGAAGCCTAATACACAGATTCAAAAGGTACTGTACATTCACGTGTCTGTAAATAACTTTACTTAGCACCTTTTTTTGTCACAATAGAATAGTAGGCAATACTACTGGAGTGAGCCCTTTTGGAAGAAATACCAAGTTCTGGTGTCTGCTTCTTAGTATTGAACTGCATTTACAGTTCTGTGCTAGACATTTGCACTATGGTAGTTGAATCCATCCTTGTGTCTTTTTAAAAATGAGTTCTGTACCACTGGTAAGTGCTCCTTAGTTCCCTTACCTGCTGCTACAGAAAGTTATTTCACACCCTGATGGCTATTGCCAAGGCTTACAAAAAAGAAAAGCTATATTTGTATGCAACACCAACCCTTTGACTGCTAATGTGCGTTTCTGCTTGCTGTGCCTTGTTATGGCTGCTTTTTTGTGCTAATAAAGTATGTTTGGTGTTCTCCTTGCATATTTGCTGTTTTATACATTTGCAACAGTTTCTCTTGTAAATGGTTTGGGTTTTTAAAATAAGCATTACCTGACAACCTACTATAATTAATGCAGAATTACTGTACAGTCTGTTATTGGACTAATTCCAAGTAAGTGAACTTACTCTCATATACTGTGGAGCAGTATGTGTAATTACTTCACATACTGTACAGTCTAGATTATCACAGAGAGCAGAAACATTGGCTCCATCTATTGATTTCTCTGCTCTCCGTGAAAGTGAGACTACCAGTGATATGCTAGAGTAAATGAGTCGTACTTCTCACTGCATCCGAAACAAGTTAACTGTTCTAATGACAGCATCAGCACCACTTATCGGTTAGGGGACCATTTTAATTAATAAATGCCCAAAACGTAGAACTTTTACCAAAGACCTGTCCATTTTAAAGCAAAATGGGGATTGAAGGGACTTCAGTTCCTGTTATTTCTAATGGAAGTCCCTGAAGAACATATACCAAAGTGTTTGAGAACTTCATCAAACCTACTTTAAAGCATATGTGCAATTAAGTTGTTATGATGTAATTATATTGCATAACTGTTGGGTCTGTTTTCTTGAGCTTATAATGTACCTGGAAAATAAACCTCTTGGAAAATAAAAAGTCCATATGATTATTGGAGAAGGACTATATATGCAAACGAGATCTTGTTTTAAAGAGGTAGCTTGAAACTCCAAGAAAGCACTTGATGTTTTATATGCTCGTAGCAAATTGATGTTCTAATTGTAGTTTTATAGAAAGTATTAGTGGTTTTATGTATTTCAGAACTTTCATATGTTACATGGAAATTGTTTTAATGTGTAAATATTTGAGTTTGTGTAAGCATGTATACACTGCGCTAAAAGTCAAGTTTCAATTTGTATGTAATATTAATATGACACTTTAGGTTAAAATTTTTTCTCAAAAAAATTAGTGGCTTAAATTTTTGAAAAGAAGAATCACCAGCATGAACTTGCACCTCAGTCTAACTCACTGTGTGTTTTCTGAATCCTATTGTGGCCTGTCAACTTCATTGGTGATTTCATGGTGTTTTTGAAGTGCAATTTAATACGAACCAAGACATTCTTTGGAACTGTGCACTGGACATATCATCATAGTGGAGTATTAAAGCTAAAGAAAGGTGGTTCTGGTTCACATCATTCTCATCCTTTCCTAGACGTAGTCTCTGTGGTCGGAGATGGCTGCACGCGGACAGTTTCCATTCATTATACAACCATAAACACTATTACTGCCCTTGGATTTAAAATCAGAGGGATTTTAAGTCTGGCGAGATAGTACAGCAGCTAGGGTGTTTGCCTTGCATGGGCTGATTCTGGTTCTAGCCCTGGTGTCCCATATGTTTCCTGAGCCCGCTAGGATTAATTCCTGAGTGTGGAGCCAGGAGTAAGCCCTGAGCATTGTTGGGTTTAGAAAAAAAGTAGAGGGGTCAGAGAGTACAGTGTCAGGCACTCACCTTGCATGTGGCCAGCCTAGGTTTGGTCACTGTCACTGCATATTATCCCCCAGCCCTACTGGGGTATGTCCTGAGCATAGTCAGACATGGCCAAAAAGAAAATCAAGTACATCTCTCTGTTTCCCTTATGCCATTCAGTTTGATTGACCTGTATCTAATGTTGGGTCTTTTTATTCATTTGTATTAATTTACATAGAGAAAACATAGGATCTAGAAACCCATTCTGCCTCAATAAAAAAAATTTTGTTGCCAGACCCATAGTACAGCAGATAGGGTGTTTGCCTTCCACACTGCTAAACTGGGTTCAGTTCCCAGCACCCTCTGTTGCCACCTAAACCCACCAGGAGTGAGCACAGAGACAGGAGTAAGCCCTGAGCATTGCCAGGTGCGACCCCCCCCTCAAAAAGTGTGTGTGTGTTTTTTGAAGCAGTTTGGCTTAAATATGTATTAGTGATAATTCAATTTATATTTCTCGTGCAAGAATTGGGCTTCAATAAATCTTGCTCCACAAACGCTTTAGAAGTTTACACAAAATGGCTAAATTTAATGCTTGAATTCTGAACTTCATTTGGACAAAGTTCAAAGTTTACAAACATTTTTATTTGACGTTTTGGGCTGGTTGCTGTTAATCTTCATCTCAAGCTTCCTGACATTATAAACCCAATATGGGTGGGTCTTGCCATTTCAAACAAAGGAATCTTGTGTTTGAACAAAGGAATCTGATGCAAAAATAAGAGACTTGGGTTCCTTTCCTTTCCTTTCCTTTCCTTTCCTTTCCTTTCCTTTCCTTTCCTTTCCTTTCCTTTCCTTTCCTTTCCTTTCCTTTCCTTTCCTTTCCTTTCCTTTCCTTTCCTTTCCTTCCCATCCCTTCCCTTCCCCTTCCCTTTCCCTTTCCCTTTCCCTTTCCTTTTCCCTTTCCCTTTCCCTTTCCCTTCCTTTTTTCCTTTTGTAACAAAGATTCTTTTTCCAAAGAGGCAAAGCAGCTCTGAGTCAGCCCTCTTCCAGGAAAGATGCAGAAAGATGCAGAGTTGTTTCCACCTGTTACACAGCAGGACATGTGGCTCAAGATTCCTTCCATATACTGGTCAACACTTAGGCTCTTACCTAGATAAAATTTGCTGAAACCATTTTCAGAGGGAACAAAATCTGTTCAGTGTGCTTGTGAGACTTGGGCTTTTTTTTTTCTGATTTTTAAAACAACCAAATAGAGAACTTAGTCTTTTTAAAAGACACATTTTAGTGAAGTTGGGGGGTGGAATTTTTGTGGGAGGTTTGGGGTGGGCGCTGGGCATGCAGGTAGAAGCGTTGGCGTTATGACTAGTTGAAAATGACTAGTTATGGCGTATGACTAGTTATGGCGTATGGCGTATGACTAGTTGAAGAAACTATTTTCATGCCCACTAAATTTGGGTTGCATAGATTTTGTAATAACCCAACATGAATATGTGAATATGAAGATTCACAAACCAGTCACCCTTTTAGATGTGAGGCATACATACGGAAGTGTAAGACCAAGTTAAGGGGCCACAGGGAATAATGACCTTAGATGATGAGAAGGGCCTCAGATCAAAAAGGAACATTTTGTTGAACGCTGAGATAATGTGACAGCAGGAGTGAACTTACATACTGAGAGAATGCCTAGGGAGGGGTCCGACTCGGGGGAATTTGCGTGATAGTTTTATGGATTGGAAATACTTGATCATTTAAGGGTATTTGGTGTTTGGATTTTAAGGGGAGGAGCAGAGCATTTTGCTGTTACGTGGTAGGACGGTGGTAAGGGGACAACACAAGAACACTTGTTCTCTGGGTGAGAAGTCACAATCCAGATATTTAAAAACACTGGCACCAGTTAGCAACAGCTGGAGATTTTGCATGAAGTTAAGGAGTCCTTTGGGACAGGAAGTACTTATGACAACATTCACCTTGGGCAGATCAAGACTCTGTCCATTTCTTTTTCAAGAGCATTGCCCCCTCTACAGCTGTTGGAATGACTGGGAGTGATGCATGCTTGGTTGGGGTACTTACCTAGGTCACATCTGGTGGCAGTACTTGCACAGTCTGCTGAGCTACTGACACAGCCCCAAGCACAGAACCGATGAAGACCGTATACAGTTGGCCCATGTGGGTCATTGGACTCCTGCGTGCAATGCAGATACTTCCAGCTGCTGAGCCCCTGCCCCTCCCCCTCCCCCCCACCCTCGGTAGATTTTAAACTATCTACTTTTATTAGACTGTTTGCTTTTCAAAAAGATTTAAGATAAGAACTTTGAGTTTAAAAACTTGGTAAGTGTCCATTTGGGTGCCAATCTTTCCATGCAGGTTTTTTTTTTTTTTAGTGCAAATTACATAAGAAATACAAGTTCAGTGTGTAGCACTGCACTGTATTGTCATCCCCTTGTTCATCGATCTGCTCAAGTGGGCATCAGTAATGTCTCTATTCTGATACTTATTGTTACTGTTTTTGGGATATCGAATACGCCACGGGGAGCTTGCCAGGCTCTGCTGTGTGGGCGGAATACTCTCGGTAGCTTGCCGGGCTCTCCAAGAGGGACGGAGGAATCGAACTAAAGGTCGGCCTCGTGCAAGGCAAGTGCCCTGCCCTCTGTGCTATCACTCCAGTCCTTCAGTGTGTAATATTTAGGAATTCCTTTAAGATAATTAAGAATAAGCACTCCCCTAAAAATATATATATATTACTCTGTAGTCTACCATCACGAACTCGAGTTCCATTTTTCCAGAGGTAACTTATTTTTGTATACTTACTATCTCTTACTGTATTTATAACAGGATCAAAATTTTAAAATAAAGACATAACATGTAGAAAGAGAGTAAATGGTGTTATGTCTTGAATCACTTTCAGATGATGAACTCCAAATTCTACTCTTGCCCCTTCTCTGACTTTGTAGGCAGATAATTTCATGGTTATAGTAACATTAAAAAGGCCTGGGCATTGAGGAATTCTTGAAAGTAAATTTCAGGCAGAGAGAAGCATCACTTCAAGAAATTTATAAACCAGTGGGAACACAGGCAAATAAATATATAATGGAAGCGCACCAAACAAAAGTGTAGCACTGTAGCCCCGTGGTTCATTGATTTGCTTGAGTGGGCACCAGTAACGTCTCCATTGTGAGACTTGTTACTGTTTTTGCATATCAGATATGCCACGGGTAAAACAAAAGTGATTGAGCAAAAGCTAGTTGGTTGGTCACTGAGGAAAAGCCAGGAAATGACGCAAATGGAGCTGGTGTCTGAGACTAAGTCACAGAATGCAAGAATTTGGCTTAGTAGGTGTTCAACTGTATATGGAAGAATAGAGGTAAGAGGTAACTGATAGAAAATTCTGGAGCAATAGTACATCAGGTAGGGCATTTGCCTTGCACGCAGCTGATCCAGGTTCAATCCCCAGCATCCCATATGGTCCCTCATGCACTTCCAGGAGTAGTTCCTGAGTGCAGAGCCAGGAGTAACCCCTGAGCTCTGGGGATGTGACCCAAAAAGAAAAAAAAAATCATAAGGAGGGCTATAGACAGAACAGTGGGTAGGGTGCTTGCCTGGCATGGGGTAGATCAGATCTGATCCCCAGCACCCCACAAGTACCATCAGAAGTGATTCCTGAGTGCAGAGCCAGGAGTAAACCCCACCAAAAAAAATGGATTGATTATAGCATCTGAGTATATGAAACCAAAGTGTCCAAACTTCCCTAGGTTCTTAAGAATGTAAAGTTAGAGATTATGGAGGATAAAACTAGATGAAAATATAAATTAAACCGTTCATCTGAGAGAATTTATAAAGAAAAGAAAGTAGCATAGTCGTGGATAAGGAGAAGCAAGCAATCTCTTTCCTGGGAGATTCTAAATTTGTTTTTTTCCTAAATTCAAGTTGTGTGTTTAGAAAGCCAACCTAGTGTCTCCTTTATAATTTGACTATCCTAATTTAAACCAACCCTAAAGGTGTATATATGTTTTTTAAAATGTATTATATTATCGAAACACCATGAATTACAAAGATAGTCCTGATTGAGTTTGAGGTGTACAATGTTTCCAACACCCACCCCTCCACCTGTGTCCTCTTGTCTCCACCAGTGTCTCTAGTTTCCCTTCCACCACCCTCCAGCCCACCCCACCTGCCTCTGTGGCAGGCATTTGACACTTTTGAAGGGCATGTTTTAATGCACAAAGCTATTATTTGATCACATCAGGTGGGGGGAGCAGAGGGGAGCCTCTAGCTGCACCTATGCAGAAAATGGAAAATTAGATAAAGTTGAAAACACCCAAAAACATTTTTTTCGCTCCACAAAATTGTTAAAAGGTGATTAATACTTAAAAGTTACTATGGTTAGTCACCCAAATGCTTTTATTTCTTAATTTGAGGGGTGAAAATTGCATTGGTGTTTTATTTAATAGTTGGCATAACATTTACAAAAGTATATTGTCATTGCTTATTTTCTTTAGGTATTTACTAAGCATTATTTCTAACCACAAATACAAGATTTTGGGCTATTTAAAAATAACATCTTTACACAGTGGCTTATCTCATCATCTTAGAACCGTACAGTTAGATAATACACATAGTACTACCTGGCTTTTTATTCACTTCTGTTTGTAGAATGGATTTAGAAGGTATTTTTAAAAATCGAACTGGAAAATTTAAAGCTTTGGCACCTAAGTTTAACAATAGATTAGACACCTTAGAAGAGATAGACAGTATTGAATTTCAGTGCCATCACATTTGGGTGTCATAGTTCCAACACTGATGTGCATTTGTAAATTGTATCTTTACTTTCTTTTGGCATTTTCTTCTAATGATGATGATAATAGAATACTAAAATTAATCTCTCGTCCTTCAGACAGGTAAGCTGAGGCACTAGAGTTTATTGGTGATGTAAATAAATTCATTGTAAGGGCTTTCATTTATCTATAAACGGTTCTGTCAGAGTGATGTACCTAAAATAAACCTAGGGGAAAAACTGTCAAGATAACTTCCTGGGCCAGCAAAAATAAAAATAAAATATACACACACACACAACCTAGTGCAGCAAATGGATTATTATGTAATACGTGAGATGGCCCTATGT
Source organism: Sorex araneus (assembly GCF_027595985.1). Lineage (NCBI taxonomy): Eukaryota > Metazoa > Chordata > Mammalia > Eulipotyphla > Soricidae > Sorex > Sorex araneus. The sequence goes on along the minus strand of NC_073313.1, from coordinate 291,181,406 downwards.
CTAAGCCTCCTAATCCTCCATGTCTTCAGTACATGACTTTGAGGGGCTAATTGTCCAAGGTTCTGGTGGAGACCAAGGGTCAGAGCTAGATTATCTGTGTGCCTTTTATTGCCTCTGAATGCCCGGTCAGAGGAAGCCCTGGAGCACCTTCAGGTGTGGCCCCCAAACAAAACCCAAACCGTAAAAGGGGGCTAGAGAGATAGCACAGGGGCCAAAGTGTTTGCTTTGCACATGGCCAATCTGGGTGCAGTCACCACCATATCTGATGCCCCAAGCACCAGCAGGAACGACCCTCAAGTACAGAGCCAGGAGTAGCCTAAGCACCGCCAGGTGTGGCCACCTCCCAAAACTTCAAGACAAGTGGTACCCAGTGTGATGGCTTTCCTGTGATGAACGGAGAAATCCAGGAAGTGCCTGGAAGAGACCCATTCTGGAAACACGAGGGCCAGGCTGGCAGGAAGCTGGAGGGATCCTCTGAACATGCAGGTGCCCACGTAGGTGGCACAGCCTGACTTCTAGTGAAAGTAACATCCTGGATTAGACTGTTTTAGAGCATTTTTTGAGATTTCAGGGAGCTGATATGCGATGGGATTAGGAAACCAGTCTTCAGATGTGGGCGCTGCTACTCATGTTTTCTTGGTGAAGCCACAATTTCTCTAGGCTGGATTTCTTCTGTCACTAAGGAAGGAACAGCTGGTTTCACAGCATCGTTTGTGAGAAATAATCTCAGCCATGAAAAGGCAAAGTGTCAGTCTCTGACTATCAGGACTCCTTGGCATTTGGGGGAAAGAACATTTAGGTCACTCATAGCTTGGAGTTAGTGTCAAACAGGAAAATAATGTAGATAAGATGGACTTGGGGCCGGGAGATCGTGATTGGGGGAGATTGTGGTTGTAAAGTGGGCTTGGCATGAGCAAGGCGCTGAGTTTGCCATCTGGCACCACCAGGGCTCTGAGACCCGCTGCTGAGTGCGGCTCAGAGTCACCCAGAAAGCCACCTTCAGGCCTAGAGTGGCCATGAGTGACTGGGCTCCCAAGCATGGCTGGTGAGGATCCAGCCCCAAAATCACACTGACATTTACTTAACATAATTTAAAACTGATTACCTAAACAAGTCTCATAATGGAGAGATTACTGGTGCCCGCTCAAGCAAATCGATGACGATAACGGTGACAGTGATACAGTGATACCTAAATTTCTCTACATTTTTTTGTCCCTGAAGAGCTCAAATTATTTAACTAAATTTAATTAGTAGCACTGTCATCCCGTTGTTCATTGACTTGCTCGAGCGGGCACCAGTAACGTCTCCACTGTGAGACTTGTCGTTACTGTTTTTGGTATATTGAATATGCCACTGGGAGCTTGCCAGGCTCTGCCTTGCGGGCAGGATACTCTCAGTAGCTTGCTGGGCTCCGAGAAGGACAGAGGAATCGAAACCAGGTCGGCCATGTGCAAGGCAAATGCCCTACCTGCTGTGCTATATCGCTAGAGACGGACCATCTTCGGTTGAGGGTATGCGAGTAGCTGCACTCCCCTGCTAGAACTTCCAAACAAGCTCTCAAATTTAATTAATGAATAAAAAATTAATTTATTTTTGGGTTTGGGACCACACCTGGCAATGCTTTTTTTTCTTTTTTGGGTCACACCCAGTGATGTTCACGGGTTACTCCTGGCTCTGTACTCAGAAATTATTCCTGGCAATTCTTCTGGAACCATATGGGATGCTGGGAATCAAACCCATGTCAGCTGCGTGCGAGGCAAATGCCCTACCCGCTGTACTATCTCTCTGATGCACTTCTTGGTCTTGAAATGACCATCTGAAATTGTTAGGATGCATAAGATGTAACAGGGTGGGTTATTAGCGTCTAAATAAGCAAGAGCAAACTTACTCTCATTGTATTTTCCTTTCTGAAATGAATAGTTCCATTCATTTTTTTGAAGTTTGTTTTCTCTTTCATAGGTTCTGTAGCTCTGATATTTCAGTTGGGTGTTCTCTAGCTTCTTTGGACACCTTTGGATTGAGAATGTGAGTCTTCTTAGCTCTAGGGTTTTTTTTTTGGCAGGGGGCTTTTTCACTTTTGTTTCTGGTTTTTTATTCTGGGAGAGGATATTGGTGCACACCCAGCGGTGCTCAGAAGCTATTCCTAACTCAGTGCTCATGAGTGACCCAACATGGTGCTTGTAGAAACCCTAATCAGTGCTAGAGTTGAACCCAGCTGCATGGGTTAGCTGCATGCAGGCAAGTGCCTCACCTCCTCCCGTATGTCCTGTTTCTCCAACACTCTTGCTTTAAATCCAGTGATTCATTTCTTTTTCTTTTCTTCTTTTGTTGGGGATGTTGGTCCACACCCAGCTCTACTGAGGTGCTATTCTTTTTTTTTTTTCTTTTTGGGTCACACCCAGCGATGCTCAGGGGTTACTCCTGGTTTTGCACTCAGGAATTACTCCTGGCAGTGCTTGGGGGACCATATGGGATGCTGGGGATCGAACCCGGGTCGGCTGCGTGCAAGGCAAATGCCCTACCCGCTGTGCTATGGCTCCGGCCCCTGAGGTGCTATTCTTGACCCCTGACCATGTTCAGTGGGAGATACTTGGTGTTGGAGATTGAACTAGGTCAGCTGCATGCAAAGCAAGCTCCTTAGCTCCTGTACCATCTCTCCAGCCCCCTAATAATCCATTCTTAGAGACCAAAAAATTCCTATGATTAAATTTTCTATTTTAGACTGAAATAATAAATTCAAAAGTATTAATTTTTATATAGCATTTTAAAATATTCTTAGGTTTTTTGAGGAACTATTTATTATTGCAAAATCTTAAACAACACCACTTCTTTCGAAGTTTTCAAATAAATGCAAGGAGAACTTTGGACCTGCTTAACAATTTATTAGGCAATAGTGAGATAACAGAATTGACAGCAAATAAAATGAAAGATAGTAAGAGCACAGTTAAAGTTTTCAAAACAACCTGAGTTTCTGAAAATCAGTCGTTTTGTATTCTAAATTTACTGACTTAGAAAATTCCAGGAAACAAGAATTCATCAAATGCACATCCTATTAGTTGCCAGAGCATCTGGAAAATGTCACTATCTACTCAGGAGAGAGTGAAAGTGGGGAAGGAAGGAAGGGAGGGAGGGAGGGAGGGAGGGAGGGAGGGAAGTCTTCATACTCTCGTTAAAATCGTTACCCTCATACTCCTCCTGAGAAGGTCTTCGAGTCCTCAGCAGCCTATGCGCTCCTGTGATGAATTCACTGGCTTGGGGGATAATATTGAATGATGATTTTGACGGACGTTAAATGATTTTGTATATTCGCAGGAGGAATATGCTGCTTTTCTTTACTAGGTGAATCCTGTAGAGCCTAAAAGATTTCAGAAGTTGCTCATGCTGCCAACGAAAGTCATTGGTGAATCCCATAGATCAACCAATCCCATAGATCAATTAATCAACCATAGATTAACTTGGACACACTAGCTCTTTTCCCCTTAGAAGTCAGAAGCCTGAGTCCTGGTTAGCAGGTCAAAGAGCTGTTTTGCTATTTTGTTAGTTAATGAGTCAAAATGGCCCCATATGGCTCCCCCAAAAGCTCTCAAGTAGGAATTACCTTCAGGTAGGAAGAGACAGCTGCTAGAACTGTCTGTGTGTGGCTTTACATTTTTTTATTTGGTGGAGCTGGAGCAATAGCACAGTGGGTAGGGCATTTTCCTTGCATGTGGCAGACCCGAGTTTGATTCCCAGCATCCTGTATGGTCCCCTGAGCACAGCCAAGAGTTAGTTCCTGAGTGCAGAGCCAGGTGCATCGCTGGGTGTGAGCCAAAAAGAAAAACAAAAATTTTTTAAATTTGATTTGGTTTGGTTTTTGGCCTGGGGCCCACACCCAGCTGTGCTCAGGGCTTACTCCCGGCTCTGTGTTTAGGGATCACTCCTGACCAGGCTCAGGGAACCCTATGGGGAGCCAGGGATCGAACCTGGTTCAGGGTGAGGAGTTATGGGGCCTAACTTTCCACTTGCATGATTTTTCAAACCAGCCTGGTGCAACCAGTGTGACTCACAGGTGGAGGGTGGGGATGCTGGTGAGGTGGATCCTAAAAGAGAAAGTTCTGGAGAGTGGACCCCAAAATTCTTCCTTCCTACATCTCTGCTGACCTCCAAGTCACACACTCTCAGAGCAAACACCAAGCAGTATGCAAGATCAGAACTGAGATTGGAGATGCTTCCAGGACTTAGTCGCATTGTGAGTCCTGCAAAGAGAACCGCCTGATTGAAAAGAAAAGGAAAAGAAAGGACAGGAGTTTTGTTTTGTTTTAGAAAACAATACTCATCCAGGCAAAATAATAGAATCCATGACCAGAGTCTCCATAATTGAACTTTCGCAATATGCAGAATGAAATCCAAAAGTCCCCAAGTACCCAGCATACAAAAAACCAAGAATATGGAACAAATGAGTCAGAGAAAACTGAGGAGGGAAAAAAAAAATAACCAACCTGAGATGAACTCTGGGCTGGAGAGATAGCACAGTGGTAGGGTGCTCGCCTTTCACTCAGCCGACCTGTGTTCAATTCCTCCGCCCCTCTCAGAGAGCCCGGCAAGCTACCGAGAGTATTGCGCCCGCACGGCAGAGCCTGGCAAGCTACCCGTGGCATATTCCATATGCCAAAAACAGTAACAATAAGTCTCACAATGAGAGACGCTACTGGTGCCTGCTTGAACAAATCGATGAGCAACGGGATGACAGTGAGAGTGAGAGTGAGATGAACTCTGGAGCCCAGACGAGCAGGTGGGAGTGTAAAGCACCTCCCATCCTAAACATCCTTGAGGCAGTCAAAGAGATGCTGACAACTAATCAGCAGGAAGTTTCAGCAGATAGCAAGAAATAAAAACATATTTTAAGACTTCAAAAAAGAACAACCTAGATTTTAGAAAATCTGCTTGAATTTAACAGCAGGATGAAGGTAATAAAGGAAAAAATGAGTAAACAAAGATCAGGGGGGCAGGAAGCTGACTTCTGGGGCTGGAACCCAAGCCTTGCACCAGAAACCCCCAAATTCCGTTTTTGGCATTGCAAAGTCCCCTGAGCACAGCCAGGGAGCCCGGTAGAATCTGGGCCACAGAGTGGAGCCAAGGGTCACTAAAATGGCCCCCAGGGTCTCTGGGCACTGCTTAGGAGTCCCCAGGGGAAAAAAATTCAATAGGAGTTACCTAATATAAAGACATTCTTTTTTAGGTTGAAAAAATAATAACAGCCTCAAAGACTTTTTAGATAGTATCAGGTCTAACTGTAATTGAAATCCCAGCAGTAGAAAAAGAAAATAGGACAAGTAAGAAAGATATTTGAAGAAATAATGAATGGAAGTGTTCCCAATTTGATGGAAATATGCCTACAGATTCAAAATATTTCAAAAACACCAAGTAGGCTGGCTAAAGCACATTTCAGTCAGACTGCATAATGTCCAGTATACTTTGCAGAGGCAGTAAGAAAAGAGCAACAGGTACCCAGAGTAGAAGAACCCAATATCTAGCTGACTTCTCATCAGAAACTATAAAAGTTAGGAGATATTCCACCACCAAGAATCCCAGTATAACTGGGATTATATGAGCACTGGTGAAGGGATGGGTATTCGAGCATTGTATAACTGAGATTTAAACCTGAAAACTTTGTAACTTTCCACATGGTGACTCAATAAAAAATTAAAAAAAAAGTTAGGAGATAAGAAGACAGTATTTTTGTAGGGCTCAAAAGAAATCTATCAGCCTCAACTTCTCTAGCTGCAAAAAAATATCTTTTAAGAATGAAGGCAGGGCGCATATGCTGCCTGAGCCCATGTGCTGCTTGTGCCATGTGGCCGAGCACATGTGCCGCCCGCATCTCCCCCTTGAGATGTGTACTTTCATGCTTTCGTGTCCAGTGCTAGGATGTGTGTAGAGCTTCCTCCACCCTTGGAGAAGCCCGCGTTCTCCCTTGAGCGCGTTACTCCTACTGGTTTTTCTTTTCCACTTATCCTTTCCTCCTTCCCTAAGACCTTCTAAATAAAATCTATTTACTTCAAAAAAAAAAAAAAAAGAATGAAGGCAGGGCCCAGAGAATAGAGTGGGCAGGGCTTTGCCTTGGGTGCAGCCAAGCCTGGTTTGATCCCCAGCATTTCACAGGGTCCCCCAAGTCCCAGCAGGAACGATCTCTGAGCGCAGAGCCCGGAGGAAGCCCTGAGCACTACTGGGTGTGACCCAAACCTGAGAGAGAGAGAGAGAGAGAGAGAGAATTAGAGAAAACAAAGAGAGGGGCTGGATAGAGAGAGAACCCTGCATGTGGCTAACCCAAGGGAGATGGCTAGATGTTGCCTGCAGTGGTCCCCCAGCACAGATGTAGCCCAGGAGTAAGCCCTGAGCTCTGCTGGCTGTGGCCCAAAAGTCATAAAAAAAGAAAAGGAAGCGAAGAAAAATAGATAGCGCAGCCCTACTCAGAGGCAAGCTGGAGGTGGCTTTGGGGACAGAAGGGAATGAGACAAAAGGGAACTCTGGCGGCCAGGAGGGCCCATGGTCCCTGCAGAGTGCCAAGCTGGCATCAGGCTCCAGTTCTTCTCTCGTGGCTACAACCTTCCACCGCCTCTGAAGACAGAGATAGTTCACAGGTTTCCTACAGCATTTATCAGTTGAAACTGAAGACTGTTTGTAAGATTTGGTTTTGTTATGGGTCACACCTGGTGGTACTCAGGGCTTACTCCTGGCTCTGCACTCAGGGATCCCTCCTGGTGGTGATGGGGAGAACATAAAGGATGCTGGGATTGAACCCAGGTCGTTCTTACGCTCCAGTCCATAATACATAATTTTTTTTTAATTCAAAAACCTGGGACTAAATCTACCAAGACATTCAAGGAAAACTACCAACTACTGCTAGAAGAGGAGAGCAGGTTCTGCTAATGGAGCCAGTTTGCTCCCAGCCCTGTAAGTCCTGACTGGGGCAGGGGGTGGATTAGGGGTGTTCAATTCCACCTTATAATGGGTCTGAGGTCAGGATCGCTGCCTTTGGATGGTTCTGGAGTTTATCTGAGCGCCGTGCCCTCGAGACAGCCCTGAACCTCTCCCTCACTATGTCCGTATTCTAAGTTTCCGCCCCTGAAACAGTCAGCCATAACCAGACACCGGTTGTCTCACACAGTGACTCCAGGCCCAGTCACCTTTACTGAAGGGGGCTGAGCCAGTTTGCACGGAGTAAGGGCAAGGCAGCTCAGAGGTGACTTTCTAGAAGGTTCTAGAAAGAGGGCAAAGAAGCAAATCCTCTTGACTGTTCGGAGACAAATGCTGGGGTTTAGGCCTGAGCTGGGAAGGCTCCCTCTGTGTGGGGGTGTGGGGTGGGGCGGGCAGGGTCCGAGGGTCTGTCTCCACCCTGCTTATTGATATTGAAGCCTCCCCTCCCACCCTTGGTGCTGCCAGGAGTCTGACAGTAACTGCAGCAGGCAGGCTGGGTGTGTAAAAACACAAAAGAGAGAAGGGGCCCAGCGGGGCTCTATCTCTCCCGCTGCCCGCGTTCGGTAGTCTCCAGCCCCTTCCCCCACCCTGGGGAGGTTGATGGCGATGATGAGGCAGGCGAAGAAAGGAAGAAGGCCAAACTGGTTGCTCAATCAGTTTATTTCATTCTCTCTCTCTGCTTCTCTTCCGGTTCTCGATCTCTCTCTGGATCTTCCTCTAATTCCCTTTCTGCCCCGCTTGCTCTCACTTCTTTCACCTTGTGCTCTGCTTATGTGTGTGCCACTGTGCTCTCTTCGTCTCTCTCTCTTCGTCTGTCTCTCTGCGCCTGTCTCTCTGCGCCTGTCTCTCTGCGCCTGTCTCTCTACGCCTGCCTCTCTGTGTCTTCTGTCTTCTTCCTCTGTCTTCTTCTGTCTTCTTCTTCTGTCTCCTTCTTCCTCTGTCTCCCTTGTCTTCTTTCTCCTATCCCCATCTCTTCTATCTCCCTTCAGTGCCCCACAGTCTTAGTTTATAGAGCAAATTACATAGGGTGGTGACACAAAGGTGAGTTTAACATCAACAAATCAACAAAGAAGGGTAAGACCATATCTTGAGGAGATTAACAAAATCTCATCTAAGGAAATCTCATCTAAGGAGATCCACTGAAGGGTGGGGGTCCAAACAAGGGTGTATCAGGGTGTGAGCTAGTAATCTACTTAAATAGTTATAGTAAATCTACTTCTAATATTTCTAGCAATATCATTCTGTATGAACACAGTAAGAGATATAAAGTTTGGTTTTTCCTGAGGGCATCTCCAGACCACAGTCCTCAGGCCAGGTTAATCTTCCTAACCCCAGCAGGGTCCTAATCTCATCGTTACTTTTGGATCACGACAACATTGTCCATGATCATGCTCTCAACTTATAGTTGAGTATTGTGGTGCTTTGGCCTGGCCCATTTCGATGCCAGGGTAGCACATAACTCACCACTTGCTTGCCCTGGATCCGTCTGTCCCTCATCGGGATCCTGCTTTTGGGGTGCTAGGAAAGCAGATGCCCAGGAGTATATATTATTGGAGTCAATCAACTCCCAAGTTACAAGCACAATATTGTCTTCCTGTGTCCATACAGAAAGGACATTGCTTTAAGGTAAACTATGTTCCCTAAGGCAAGGGTAAAAGGACAAACCCCATGTTCTCCTACAGCTGGGGGTCTCTTCAATGAGGGTGCTAGTCCTCTGCTCCCCCAAACTTCCCAGCAGCACCATTTCAGGGGTTTGGGTCACAGAGCAGACTGCTGGGGAAGGGGTGTAACATGGAGTCTTGGCCAATGCTCTGCTCTTATTTCAAGCTGGGAACTCGCTCTTTATCCTTGTGTGTGTGTGTGTGTGTGTGTGTGTGTGTGTGTGTGTGTGTGTGTGTTTCACCCTTGGCCTCATTTGGGGCTCGCCAAGGCCCATGCTTGGGCATATGAGTGACTCCCATTTCAAGTGAAGAGGAAGGCACAGAGGTGCTGCTGACCCAGGTTTGCTCAGGGAGCAGCTTCCTTTGTCACCACTTTGGCCATCCCTCTGTGTCCCGTCTGCATCTCCTGGGTCCACCGGAAGTCATCTGCATGTCCAGAGGCTACTTCCTGATTCTGCCTTCAAGTACCTGAGACTGATGAGGTGACCTCACGGGCAGGAGAATGGGCGGGAGAGGTGGTCTGGGAGAGAGGCCTGAGCAGTCAGGGGTGAGTCTGGGGTCTGCCTGTGCACCCCCACATCCACAAGGCCATGCTGGCCCCTGCTCACGGGATTGGAAATGCCTTTAGGACCTTGCCCTGGGCCCCGTGGTTCTTGTTTTGTCACTTCCTCCTGGGATTCCCTTTACCCGGACTCTGGGTTGGTGCCATGTCAGTGTGGTCAGCGCTCGCCCTTTCCTGGCTCTCTCCTCTCGCACAGCCGTAAGAGCCCATGCTCAACCGGGGGAGGGCCAGTGTCTCCACCGACGCCCCATTCTGAGATGTAGCGGGCAGCTGGGAGTGACCCTGCAGGAAGGGTTGGCGTGAGGGCCCTATGCCCCAAGCCAGCAGTGCTCGCCCCTGGGGACCACAGAGCCCTTGATGCAGAGACCTGAGGGTCCTGTGTATGGGCGAGGGGAGGGTCTGTTCACCCTGACTCTGCCACAGCTCCCTCTCACCCCACCCCCACGTGGTGAGCTGGACTTTCTCCCCGAAAATTCTCCTTCTCAAGCTAATGTCCACGTCCTGGCTCTTGTGAGCAGTAGAGCGCTGGCCGTGTTCGGCAGGAACCTAGGCAGGCAGTTGGTGTCTCAGGGAGGAGTCTGGCCCCGCCCCCGCAGGGCAGCCTGGGGACGCAGGACCAAGCCCAAGCTCAAGGTCAGCAGGTCTGCGGTCCATCACAAGTGCGTGTTGTGTGGGCCCATGGCTGGGATTCCCACGGCCTGGGAGGGTCCTGAGAGTGTGATGTCGAGTGTTGGGAACCCCCGTTCCAGCCTGTGACTGATGCCAGCGGCAGTGCCAAGGGTGGGCTGTGGTGTGTAGGGACGGCATGGGGCTCCAGCAGCAGCCCCCACGCTTGGCCCCCAGAGCATTGTCGCTGCCCACGGGGCCTGTTGGGCCAGGGAGCAGTTCCCAGCCTTGCTGGCCCCCTCCCTGCCCCTGGACTGGCCCGCTGCCCAGTCCTCGGACTCCCAGAAGAGCCCCTGCCACCCGCTCAGGCTCAGCAGCTAAGAGAGGGCTTGAGTGGCTCCATGCGAGAACTTGTGCCCGAGCCCTGCTGAATCCCCGCCTCTCACCCGGCCCTCATGCAGCTGCGAAGCGGCTCTGCTGGAATCAGGCAGGAAGGAAACTTCTACCTGCCGTCAGGACAAGGCACCCTTCAGCCAGTTCTCCTCAGGGGCAAGGAGGACTGGGAGCATCTTTCCTTTCCTTTTCTTCTTTTCTCTCTTCTTTTCTTCTCTTCTATCTTGACTTTTCTCTTGCTCCTTTTCTTTTCTCTCTATTTATTCTCTTTAATTTTCCCTGTTTGTGTGGGGAATACTCCTGGCTCTGCTCAGGGCACTCCAGGCAGTATGTAGGGACCACATGTAGATTGAACCTGGATCAGCCATGTGCAAAAGGCTCCCAAATAAAACAAACAAACGTAAAAGACTGGTAATGGCCAAAAAGAGACATTTAGATTAACAGCAGAAAACAGAGTCCAGAAATAAACTTATGGCCAATGGCTTCCCAACCAAGTCATTGGTGCTATGGGGAAAGGACAGTCTCCAAAAGAATTATTTTAGAACAATGAACTATGTGTCTCCAAAATAAACCTCAACCGTTACCAAACACACCACACACTTTTACACATAGGCCTGCATGTAAAAGCTTAAATTTGATAAAAACAGCTAATGGAAAATAGCTAGAAGAAATGTTTTTGCAACTTTAAGAAGAGTATAAATTCCTTAGGATGATATAAAGCACAAACTACAAATGAGCACAGAGTTGATTTGGGGCCCACAGCAGGTGGTGTTCAGGGCTTACTCCTATCTCTGTGATCTGGGGCCATATGAGGTGCCAGGGATTGAGCTGGGGTCAGCCACATGTGAGGCCAGGGCTGAGTATATTGCCTGTATTATCTGTGCTCCCGTGTGCTATTCCTGCACTATCTCTCTGGCCCAGGGTGTACTCTTTTGTTGTTGTTCGCACTGTCGCACTGTCGTCCTTGTTCATTGATTTGCTCGAACAGGCACCAGTAACATCTCCATTGTGAGCCTTGTTACTGTTTTTGGCATATCGAATATGCCATGCAGGCCTGGCAAAAATATAAATATAAATATAAATAAATTTTTCAAAAGGGAAAAAAAAAAGTGTGCCAGGGCTGAGCTGGAGGGAGATGGGGGGGTGAGGTGGGGGGCCGGGGCAGCAGGGCTGAGGGTGCACAGTGGCCCCTGCAGGCTCTTTGGAAGCCCTGGGATGGAGCAGGAGACACAGTGGCAAGGCCCGGCCCCTGGGTATGCTGAGGTGAGGGGGATGACAGGCTGAGCTGCAGGAGGGGCAGAGACAGCCCAATGGGTGGGCAGGGGCCGAGGGTCTGCAGCCAGGCCTAGGGGAAGGAGAGGCAGGGGAGGTGCGGGTGAGCCTCTTGCTGCTCTGGCCCGGGTGGCCCTGGCCAGAGTTCTGCTCGGGGAGTCCTGGGGTGTGGGGTGTGGGTGTGAGGGAGCCAGGGCGGGTTCCCGCCCTCCTGTAAGCCCCCCAGCTCCCGCCCTCCATTCTGAGCGTCTCCGTGCCCCACTCACTCCTTCCAGGGCACGGGAGTCCACCAGTGCCGTCAGCCTTCCTCCTCTGCCTCCCCGCCCTGTCAGCACTGTGAGGACGGGGCCGAGTGCAGGGCCTCACCGCTGCTTCACCCCGGCCCCTCGGGCTTCCAGGACAGACACACGACTGTGCCCGACAGCAGGGCTGACCCTCAAGAGCATCTCACTTAATCTCACGGTGGGTGACAGGCTATGGCACCTCCCCCACCTCAGGATGGAGCACTGAGTCCTGAGCGCTTGGCCCAGCTGGAGACCAGCCTCTGCCCAGCCCTGTCAGGGGCAGCCGCCAGGACGCGTGGAGAGAAAACAAGCTTCCGTGGGCAAACAGCGCGTCCCCCATTGAATAGCACGTGTGGCTCTAAGCAGCAGGTTTGGGTGAGTAATGCAGACCCTGGACATCTGCGGTTCGAGCAAAAGGGCGGGGCAGGGTTAGACACAGCCTCCCGAGTCCCGCAGGAGCCCCTGCAGGAGCGTCTCCCAAGGCTCAGGGGCACACGGCAGGCCCTGCCCAGAGACTCGCGCTCCCCGCATGGCCGGCCCAGAGCTCGGGAAACCAGGAGACATAGAAAGCAGCGCCTGGGATGAAGGCGTGTGGACACCAGCTGAGCAGGTCACTGCCTGGGGCATCTCCCCTCATCCCACACGCCATACATACATGCCACACACAGACATGCGCACATACCGCACGCACTACACCTGCATCATATGCCACCACCTTACCACACGTCTACACCACACAGACCACATGCCTCACCACATGTACACCCCACACACCGCACATACACTGTACACACAGTGCACACCACACTTAATGCCAAAGCTCATACACAGACCATCTTCAACATCATACACACATACTGCCTCATACACATTCCCATAGCACACACACCACACACATACACCACGCATACACCACACACACTCCCACAGCACACACACACACCACACACATATGCACACTATACACACATACCACACCACATACACTCCCACAGCACACACACCACATACATACACCACATTGTACATGCATATCACACACTCCCATACCACACACATACACCACACATATACACCACATTGTACACACATGCCACATGACACACACTCATACAGCACACACATACACCACACACACACCACACCATGCACATAAACCACACACGTACACCACAACACACTCCCATAGCACACACATACATAAATCACATACCACACGCACACAGCATACATATACCACATAAACTCAGAATAAGGGAGCTTTGTGCCCACGTGGGCACAAAGTCCACTGCCATTGTCTGCTGTCTCTGTGTCTGGGCTGAGACCCTCCTGGGTCCGGGGCGTTGGTCCCTCCAGCAGTGCACAGGGTCCCGGGGCTGCTTCCCGGAAGGAAGTGCCAGTCTTGACCCTGACTTCTGCCAAGTGCAGGGCTAAGCCCCTCACGTTCCTGATCGCATGAGAGCCTTTGCCACCCTTTGCGTCCACGAGGCATGGTCACCACCACCATCTGCACAGCACGGTGCGGCCCTGACCAGCCAGAGTTAGACATGGTGTGACAGAGATGAGCCACGCTGGCTTCAGGCTGTCACACTGCACCCCCAGACCCTGCGCCTGACACCTCCTGCCCCACATTGGCACCACCAGCTGCTCAGTTGGGTGTGATGGGAGGGTCCCATGGGCCAAGCCATTGTCCCTCTCTGACCAGTGCTGCTGAGGTGGACCGGGAGGGTCAGTGGCTAATGGCAGGATTAGAAAAGCACCAGAGTTTTTCAATAAGTGGGAGCCATTGCCATTATTAATAGGGTTGGTCCCAACTGAAACATTCCAGTCTGTCTGCTGACACCCAGTCTCTTCTCCAAGAGACTCCTGCATTGATTCCCAGTCACCTTCCTCCCTCCCTCCCTCCCTCCCTCCCTCCCTCCCTCCCTCCCTCTCTCTCTCTCTCCTTCTCTCTCTCTCCCTCCCTCTCTCTCCCTCCCTCCCTCTGTGTGTGTCTCTGTCTTTGTGTGTCTCCTCTGTCTATTTCTCTCTCTCTCCCTCCCTCCCTCTCCCCCTTTCTCTCTCTCCCCCAACTCCCTCTCGTTTATTCACCTCATTCCTCTGCCATCCTGCCCTCCTCCTCCCTCTCTGGACGCCATTGAACCGCTCTAATTCACTGTGATGCTCAGAGCTGGGATGCGGGAATGTGACAGTTTGAGGGGGTGAGGGCGGAGGTGGAGAATGGGGAGCTTGTGTAATAGGACATAAATAAACTTGCACATGCTTTTTTTTTTTAATTCTCATTGCAAATTTTTGCCTATCACAAGGAAATTTTTGCTTTGTGTTCTCTTGAGCCAACGGGGAAGCTTTCTTCACTGCCATCTCCCTGCATGTGTGCACCCTGGCAGGTGCTCGGCGAGTGTCTCCCGAGCATCCCGGTCTGTTTGGGCAAGCGTTTGTGCAGGGATGGAAGCATTTCACACACTCTGGGACCACTCAAAGTCCTGGAGGCTGAAGGACAGTGAGCGCGGAAGTGTCTGGGTTGTCTTTTTTGGTTTTTTGTTTGTTGTGGGGTCACATCTGGTGATGCTCAAGGGTTACTCTTGGCTCCATGCTCAGAAATTATTCCTGGTGGGCTCAGAGAACCATATCAGATGAGAGGGATCGAACCTGGTCCAGCCACGTGCAAGGCAGGCACCCTCCCTGCAGTCCCATGACTCTGGCACCAAGCTCTGAGTGTCTGAATGAAGCACGACCTTCTTCATGGGCTCCATTCCTGAGGCTCCAACCATCTCCTGTCCTTTGGGCTTCATGCCCTCTGACATCAAAGTCGGGGTCCCAGCCAAGCTCTCAGATCAGTGAGTGGCAGGGCCCAGGTGAGAGTGCTGATGCTGAGTACACACCCAGGGGCCTCAGACACTTCCCTGCGCGTGGACTTGCACAGTGCAGAGAAACCCGCCTTCCCTGTTTGAGGACACCTCTCACGGTTCTGGAACCACGTCATGTTGTGACTTCTCCATGTAGCACCCTGTAAACGCCAAGTCTCAGGGACCATGTCCGGTCAGAGACCCCTGGGCCCCTGACTTTGATGACTCCATGTCAGAGCAAAATCCCTACACGGAGCTACAGGGAAGTTATTGATGGGGGATCACAGGCTCATGAGTTAAGATTCGGTGAGGCCCTTCCACATGCCAACAGTCCACTGAGCATAGGCCGATATGGAAAGGACTTTGAGGAAGAACAATGGAGGGAAGGAAGGAAGGAAGGAAGGAAGGAAGGAAGGAAGGAAGGAAGGAAGGAAGGAAGGAAGGAAGGAAGGAAGGAAGGAAGGAAGGAAGGAAGGAAGGAAGGAAGGAAGGAAGGAAGGAAGGAAGGAAGGAAGGAAGGAAGGAAGAGAGGGAAAGGGAGGGAGGGAGGGAGGGAGGAGGGAGGGAGGTTGGCTTTAGAGTACTGGAGGTGGGATCAGAGGAGGGGTGGAGGCTGGGTAGAGAGGGAGCTATTTACCAGCACAGACAGCAAGCAAGGACGGCAACTATAAACAAGGCATTGCATTAAGCATTGAGAAAGTAAAAAGGCATTTTTATTTATAAGTGATAGCCCACCTACTTCCAAAGTGAATTGGAAGGTGACTCACACTGAAAACCACATAGGCAGCAAGAAGACTAAAATAGAGCATCAGATTCATGGAAATGCAGCAACAAGCCCCGCTTCGTGGCAGCCACGCCTGCAGCTGCAGCGTGGCCTCTCCCCCGCCAGTCCCTTATACAGGCCACTTGCCCAGGGCCAGCAGGCCAGGCATGCACCTTGGCCCATGGCACCTTTAGGAGGCCATGAAAATGCTGTGGTATTTTATTGTGGGGTGGCAGCTTGGGGTGAGACCGGTCAGTGCTCAGGACTCAAGCCTGGTGATGCTCGGGGGCCATATGGGTGCGAGGGATCGAACTTAGGATGATCACACGCAAAGCAGGAGTCTGACCTGTATTACCTTCTGGCCCCAAACCACAAAACTATTTTAATATTCATTTTAAAATTAGAAGAAATAATTTTAACCTAAAAGTTAGGTCTAAGAAAAAAGTTTTGATTTGTAATACGAATATGTCTTTCTACACGCCAACCCCAAAGTGAAATATAAGTTTTATTTCGTTGTTGTCATTATTGTGGTTTGTTTGGGGCCCACGCCTGGTGATGCTTAGGGCTGACTCCTGGCTCTGCCCTCAGGGATCACTCCCGGTGGGTCTCAGGGGATCATATTGGGTGCTGGATTCAAACTCAGGTAGGCTGCGTGCAAGGCAAGCACCTTCCCTGCTGTACTTTTGCTCCAGCCCTAAAATAATATTTTTAAAGGAAAATAAGGAAGAGGTAGATGCCACCTCTGAACCCGGAGCTGCTCCCCATATAGGCCCTTCTCCACAATTGAGTACAGACCTGTGACAAATTTTCCCATACAATTGCTGACACTGATTGCTCCACATCTGATGAAATCATCTATTCTCATGTGTGTTTTCTCAACAGATTGTGAATCCCTTGAAGGCAAGGACTAAGAAGTTTTCGTGACTAACCCAGTAAAGCAGGGTGCCTGAGGCCTTCTAGATATTGATGAAAGTCCACTGAGTGGCCGGAGAGGCCCACATCAGGGTCCCGGCATTGCAGGGAACGACTCCTAAGCACAGAGCCAGGAGCAAACCCTGAGCACTTCCAGAGGTGGCTCACAATTTTTTTTAAGTCCACTGGAAAAATAAATGCCAGATGAACAGAGAGATGGCTGGCCAGACCCTTGCAGAGATGGCGAGCCTCGTACTCCCGGATCTTGCACAAAGAGGGGTTCTGACCTTCAGAACTAGCAAAGAGATTCTTAAAGGCAATCGTGGTATCACAGAGCCCAGAGCCCATTCCGTGAATCAGCGAGTGAGACTTCGCTTGCTATATATCTTTAATTGCTACCTTTAAAAAAAAAATTGAAACCTCTTTGGTTTATGCCATGAGCTGGGGTCGCTGCAGGATTTCAAATGCTCAGTGGTGTCTCGTAACATTGTCAGAACTGGCTTCTGCGCCTTCTCGCTCCTGGCGTGCCTGCAGCGTCCCCGCTCACCCGTATGCCAGTGAGCCAGGTTCTCAGCTGTGCCAAGCACAGGTTAGTCTGTGGAGCCACAGACACAGCTACAGCCCAGAAAGGGGGTGTCAGGGTCCCCTTGTGTGTCCGCCCACCGCTGGGGGACTGTGCTCAAATGGCAGAGTTCAGGGGAGCATTTTTCTCCCTTGCTCTTTCCTTCTGTTCTGCTTTCCTCCCTCCACCTCTCCTCCCTTCCTCTCTTTACCCCCTCTCCCTCTCCCCCTTCTCTGGTTCTCTTTGACCTTCCATCCCTCTCCATCGCTGTCCTTCACTCCCCTTTTCCTCCTCACTTGGCAGTCTTTCTCAGCCCCTATTTTTTTTTTTTTTAATCACTGCCTGTCACTCAGATGAATCCAGGAGCACCAACAATTGAAGGACCTTCCCCTTCCAAGAGACCGGACCCATCTGGTTTGGGGAAGGCTGGATTCCCTCTGGCCCTTCGCCCCATGTACTCATCCCACATTTTAGGGATCCTTCTGAGTGGCCTGGAATCTGCTTCACAGGCCACCACGAAGGTCCCTGGGGCCGGTCTGGGACCCTTTCCCAGAGCCACTGTCAGGGGTGGCTCCATCTTCGCTTCTAAATGTAGCCCTCCTCTCCCTGGGGCCCCTACCCTTTCTGGACCCCATAATAAAAACACAGATTTTGGCTGCCCTTTGTTTCACCCCGAAGAAGGTCTGCTTTCGCAACAAGGGGCATTAGAGAACTGTCCCTTGCCAGGAACACAGAGATGTTTTGTCTCTGCCTTTTTGGTGGATCTGGCCTGATTGACAGCAGAGATAGAGATTGCAGGGGACCAGGGGACCGGGGGTGGGGGTGGGGAGAGCCCAGGAGAAGCCCAGAAGGTTAGAAGTGGAGGAGGGCTAGGAGCCAGCCCATCGGGGGAATTCCCCTAGCATCCTGCTTTTCAGAGGAGGGCATTGAGGCCTCTGGTCTAACCCCGGGACCTGGGCGTGGGGAGTAGGTAAGCTTCCTGCCGGCCATCCCCCTTCCTGAGCTGGGGGAGGGCCCCAGACAGTCTTGGTGGCAAGAATGCTTTGATTTACGAGGAACGCAATACATGGTCGCAAGACACAGTCCGGTTGACCGTCTTGGAGCCCCACCGAGGCCCACGCTCTGCGGGGAGGGCACAGCCTAACCGAAATGAACACATGATTTATTCACTTTTCATTAAGTGATGACATGCAGAACTTTCAGATCTAAGCGTGAAAATCGGACCTGGTGACCCAGAGCCCTGGTCCCCACGTGTCCCTGCCTGCAGGGAGCTCTTGCTGGAGAGCCAGCAATGGGTGGACGGAAAGGTCCTTGGATTCCAGACACTGCAGGTTGTACATTGTGGGCCCAGGGCCCTGGGAGCCGCAGACCTCCGAGCCCCAATCTCAGATACATGAGACAAAGGCTTGGAGCTGGGCGAATGGAACCTGAACCCTGAGCCACCCACTAGCTCACTGTGGGGCCTGGATACGGCACCTCAACCACCCTTGAGTCTGTTTCCAGCCCTGTGACAGTGACACAGTCTGGCCCACCTCTCACCGTTGTCATAAAAGCAGTCCTCCTCCTCCTCCTCTTCCTCTTCTTCTACCTCCTCCTCCTCTTTTTCCTCTACTTCCTCTGCTCCTTCCTCCCCCTCTCCCTCCTTCCCTCCCTGTCCTCCTTCCTCCTTCTCCTCTTCCTCCTTCTCTTCCTCCTCCTCCTCCTCCTCCTCCTCTTCCTCCTCCTCTGTTTTCTCCTTCTCTTTCCCAGACCATACTGTTAACCAATGACAAGGTTGGGATTTAACCCCAGATCTATGTCACCCCCAACTCATCCCCAGCGTTTTGGGTTGCAGCAAGTGGGGCACTTGCTTTTGCACACAGTTGACCTGGGTTTAATCTCCAGCACCCCATAGGGAACCCTGAGCTCTGCCAGTAGTGATCCCTGAGCACAGAGCTGGGAGTAGGCTCTGAACACATCTGGGTGTGGTCCCCAAATGAAACAAAACAAAAGGCAAAGGAGAACAGAGCAGACTCGGCAAGCCTGAGGTCCCGCTCCTTCTTTCCCCTCTAAATGTCCACCCCTCTGGGAGGGGCTTTCAGGTTTGCCCACAGGAAGTCTGGAGAAAGTGGGGGTTGGAGGGTGGGGAGAGGCACCTCCTGCTCCTGGAACCCCACCTTCCCCCCCCCCCCCCCGTCCCCCGCCACCCACGCAACTTTCCGGCCTTATAGGGAGGAGTGAAGCAAAAGCTGCTTCACTCAGCAGCTTCTTGTGTTGCTGAAAACAAAGCCAGTTTGTTTTGGCACCGCACAGAGGTGTGGTTCTCGACCTCTGGACACCTCTGTGGGAAGAGGACTGGGCAGTGAGCCCACCGTCCTCCCATCAGTCTCCGAGTTTCTGTGTTGGCATCCATCCTAGGCAGCTCTGAGAGGGAAAGGACCGGATACATTCTGTCCACTTCAGCCAGCTCACACCTCAGTCCCCAGCACCTTGAGTGCCACCAGGAGTGATCCCTGAGCACAGAACCGAGAATGATCCCTGAGCACAGAACTGAGAGTAATCCCTGAGCACAGAGCCAGGAGTGAGCCCTAAGCACAGAATCAGGAGTGATTCCTGAACAGAGCCAGGAGTGAGCCCTGAGCACAGAACTGAGAGTAATCCCTGAGCACAGAGCCAGGAGTGAGCCCTAAGCACAGAATCAGGAGTGATCCCTGAACACGGGGCCAGGGGTGAGCCCTGAGCACAGAGCTGGGAATGAGCCCTGAAAATAGAGCCGGGAGTGAGCCCTGAGCAGAGCCAGGAGCACTAATGGGTGTGGCCCACAATAAAACATTTTTAAAGCAGTTTTTTTTAAACATTTTTTAAAAACATTTTTAAAGTCTGGGTGTTGTCCCCTGTGTAAACCCCACCAAGGCAGGGCCTGCCGCGGGTGCTGAGTGTGACGTTGACCCTCCCAGTCTCCCTCCCAGTCTCGGGGCCCACACCTCTGTTTGGCTGAGACCCTGTCCGCCAACTTGAGCAAAGAAACAGCAGGCATGGGGCTGGAGTGGTAGTGCAGCGGGGAGGATGCCTTGCATACGACCAACCTGGGTTCCATCCCCTGAGCACTGAGTGCAGAGCCAGGAGTAACCCCTGAGCATCATGGATGTGACCCGCCCCCAAAAAAGAGAAAAAGAAAGAAAAGAAATACCCGCCAGGGCCTGGCATCTGCCAACTCCCATCTCAGAATCCTCATCCTCGCTCGTGTGCCAGGCTCAGGCAGTGATGCAGATGCCCAGGGTCAGAGGCGGCTCCAGAACCAGCTCCAGGGTCGCCCCAGGGCTCCAGCCTCACCTCACCGCCAGGCTGGGCTCCTCTGGCGCTTCGCCACCTCAGGGAGCATGATGTACAGGTGTTTGCCCCGGGTGAGTATTGACCCTGGGTGAGTATTGACCCGGCACCTCCAGCCTGGCCATGGGGCGTATTTCCCGAAGCCTGAGCTTTAACCACAGGGCACTGGAGCTACCTTAGGGATTAGATGTGCAACAGATTCGAGACCCTCTCTTGTCCCCCACCCTGCCAAGCTATGGAATAACATTCACAGTCCAGGGCACTGCCACCACCATCACGATGGTCCACTCCCCAGTACCCGCCACCACCCTCCCCTAACTCCCCAGTACCCGCACCACCCTAACCCAACACCCCAGTACCCCCACCACCCTCACCTAACTCCCCAGTACCCCCACCACCCTCACCCAACTCCCCAGTACCCCCCACCACCCTAACCCAACTCCCCAGTACCCCCAACCACCCTAACCCAACTCCCCAGTACCCTCCCACCCTCCCCCAACTCCCCAGAACCCTCCACCACCCTCCCCCAACTCCCCAGTACCCCCCACCACTCTCACCCAACTCCCCAGTACCCCACCACCACCACCCTCACCCAACTCCCCAGTACCCCCACCACCCTCACCCAACTCCCCAGTACCCCACCACCACCACCCTCACCCAACTCCCCAGTACCCCCACCACCCTCACCCAACTCCCCAGTACCCCCCACCACCCTCACCCAACTCCCCAGTACCCTCCCACCCTCACCCAACTCCCCAGAACCCTCCACCACCCTCCCCCAACTCCCCAGTACCCACGACCACCCTCACACAACTCCCCAGTACCCTCCACCCTCACCCAACTCCCCAGTAACCTCCACCAACCTCACCCAACTCCCCAGTACCCCCCACCCTCCCCCAACTCCCCAGTACCCTCCACCACCCTCACCCAACTCCCCAGTACCCCCACCCTCACCCAACTCCCAGTACCCCCCACCACCCACAACCAACTCCCCAGTACCCCCCCTCACCCAACTCCCCAGTACCCTCCACCACCCTCACCCAACTCCCCAGTACCCTCCACCACCCTCACCCAACTCCCCAGTACCCTCCACCACCCTCTCCCAACTCCCCAGTACCCTCCACCACTCTCACCCAACTCCCCAGTACCCCACCACCACCACCTCACCCAACTCCCCAGTACCCTCCCACCCTCACCCAACTCCCCAGTACCCCCCACCACCCTCACCCAACTCCCCAGTACCCCCCATCACCCACACCCAACACCCCAGTACCCCCACCACCCTCACCCAACTCCCCAGTACCCCCCACCACCCACACCCTGTGGGGTCCCCCCTGCGGGCATCATCCTGTCCCGCAGGGAGGACCCTTCGTGGGGCTAAGGAGGGGACGCAACCAAACGAAGAGATGCAGAGCCAGAAGGAGGAGGAGAGAAAGAGAGTTTATTCACAGCAGTTACAATACTTATACCTCTTGGTGGGAGGGGGCGGTATGCATGCTTAGACCCCCATAGGAACAATAGTAAAATGCAGATCAGGCATGGGCGTTGGGCAGATCAGGCATGGGCGTTGGCTAGTGAGAGAGGAATGGCTAACTGATAAGATCAGTAAGGTCAGCAGTGGTGACCTTGTTACAGGAATCCCAAGTAAGCCTCCGCTTGACTAGAGGATAAGAGCCAGGCTTGTAAAATGGCTCCCTACAACACCCAACTCCCCAGTACCCCCCACCCTCACCCAACTCCCCAGTACCCTTCACCACCCTCACCCAACTCCCCAGTACCCTCACCCAACTCCCAAGTACCCTCCACCACCACCCTCACCCAACTCTTCCAGCCTCCATTCCTCTCTTTGGGTGGAAACTGCGATACTTTTCTCCTTCTCTCATAGAAATGTGTTCTGCAGAGACCTTCTGCTGACTTGGGGTAGCGTTGGTCTGAGGGCTCAGCAAACCCACGCTTTCACATGAGCTCCGGCTGTGCTGGGCTCCCCACCGGGGCCCTGGAGCTCAGGTATATTGTTTCTCTCGTCCAACAACACCTCTTCGCCTCACAGAGAAGTCTGTGCTGAGAATGAACCTCAGAGGGAAGGAAAAGGCTTTCATCTCTTTCTGGAGGTCTGCAGAACAATTATCCGATACCTTTCCTAGACATGGGGTAGGCATCAGCAGGTGACCTGGAGGTGTTTCTGGGGACTCGCTGCCCCTGGCTTCTGACCCCCATCCTTGCTGACATCAATCTGGTCATATGCCCTCTCAACTGGTACTGTCATCCACATTCAAGACATTGATGGAATAGTCAGTTTTGGGTTTGGGGCCATACCCGGCTGCACTCAGGGCTTCCTCCAAAGACCAAAGTAGGTGGGCCGCATGCCAGGCAGGTGCCTCACCCCTGTACTCTCGCCAATATTCACTTTTTTTCCCCAAATTTATTATTTTATTGAATCACCATGGGAAAGTTACAAAGCTTTCAGGTTTAAGTCTCAGTTATACAATGCTCGAACACCCATTCCTTCACCAGTGCACATACTCCACCACCAAGAATCACAGTATGCCTCCCCCCTCCCCCCACCATCCCAGCCCCCCACCCCGCCTGTGTAACTGGTAAATTTCACTTTACTTTCCCTTTACTTAATATTCACTTCTTGTCCACCACCACAACCCTAAGCACACAGGCCATCCTCACAGGGTTGGGGGAATTGTATGGCAGTAAGCCCAGTCACCTTCCCTTCCCTGCTGCCCCCTCCTTAGCTCTCTGTACCTCCACTAGCAGACGACAGCCGCTCACTCTCCAAGAGACCACTTAGTTCTCCCTTTTCATCCCACCTCCCACCTGCTCTGTCCTGCCACTGAGAAAGATGCTTTTTCTAATGTTCGGAACAAGGATAACTCTACCAGAGGGAAAGCACAAGCCCCGGGCTGACATTGGTCTCCACTCTGATTGGTCAGTGTCATCCAGGGCTATTTAAAAAAATTCCTATATTCTGGACATGTTCCCTGGTCTCAGGTAATGTAACAGTTTGCTCCTCAGCCACCACAGATCAGGAGGTGCTTTTCCGGGGTACCCCATGTGCTCTGTTGTAGATGGCGTTTGTGGATGTGAGAGAAGGAACTGCCTTCTTCCCTCTCCTCCTCGATCACCCAGCAAGTGTCCCGGAGGCCCAGAACTGAGGAAGTTTGCCATGAGCACTGCCCAGGCATGGACGCTTGCTCCCCTCTGGCTCCACATGGCAGTCTGGGATTGAGTCCCACTTGTTCTGGCCGGCCTGGGAACTGATCCCTGACGCCTGGTTTCTTGGGGACGATGGAAGTCAGGCTGGAGCAAGGCTCTGTGAAGGAAAAGGAGAATCAGTCCCGACTCCCCCACAGATTTCTCACAGAGCTGTGGGTTCCCTGGCTGAAGAGAATTTCAGGAGGAGATGAACAATGAAGTGAAGCCATTTATTCAGAGATTCTGGACAAGCAAAGAAAGAGGAGCACAATCAAGAGAGAACATGGGCCATTCCAGAGGGGAGAGTCAAAGGCATCCCAGAAAGTCAGAGAAAGGACTCACCCTAGATTGCTCCCATTTGCTCCTTCCGTGTAGCAGAGTCTCTTGTTAGAACATTCATTGTCAGGGAAGAGCTTTGAACACTCAGTGGTCCCCCCCACCATGCTCTTATCACAGTCTTTTTCCTGCTGGGGCTTTTCTCTGGGGGCGTCCTACCTTCTCTGGCCCCTGCTGGTGCCAGAATCTTAGCCTCCATTCTTGCATCCACAGATTGGGTCTCGCTGGATGGATACAAGAACCTTCCTTCATGGGTTGGCTCTTTGTTTTAATTTCTGCTACTCTGGGGCTAGTGACAGAGTCGTTTCTTTGAATCATGTCTGGATTTTATTCCTTTCCAAGAATTCGTTGCCAGGGCACAGTCCCCCATCCCCACCTCCAGCCCCCACCATCTGACTGCCTGCCTCTTCTATGGCTGAGAGCAAACTCAGAACAACCTTGACCTTGCGGCCCTCCTCCACACCCTCCCCAAGTCCAGTTCTTGATGACAAGCAGACCATGGCGCTGCCGCCTACCTGGTGTGTGCCCCTCCTCGCTGTAAAGAACCCCTTCCGTCAGATAACACAGTAGGTCATTCTGCCCTTCATCAGCCTCCTCCTTGCACTCTGTCCTAACATGAAACAAAGCAGTAAAGAAAAGGGAAGCAGATTCTTTGCCCTCTGGGAACTGCGTTTCCACCAGGGGTGGTGGAGGGAACCTGATTCAGGAACTGAGTCTGCCCCCAGGGCTCACAGTGGTGTGGGTGTGGGTGGGGGGGGAGTAGGGGGGTTAATGAACCATATCCCTTGGTGCTCAAGGGCTACTCCCAGCTCTGTGCTTAGGAGGGAGCCCTGGGGTGATCAGGGGCACCATATATAGTGCTGGGGGTCTCAGCTGGCAAACACAGGCAGCGCCTCTTCCCCTCAGCACCTCGCCTTCTCTCCCCCCTGACAGCTGCTCCTGCCTTCTTGCTCCCCTGCCTCCATGCCCCTGTGGCCAACTCCGGCTCAGAGCCTCTCCCCAGAAGCCACCCAATGCCTTCCCATGCCCCCTTTGAGTCTTGACTCACAGTCCTTTTGGTGCAGGGGAGGGTTGGGGGCTGGTTGGGCCATACTCGGTGGTGCTCAGGGCTGACTCCTGGCTCTGAACTCAGGGCTCATTCCTTGCAGGGCTCAGAGGATCGTATGTGATGCCCAGGATCAGGCCTGTGTCAGCCATGTGCAAGGCAAGCATCCTGTCCACTATACTATTGCTCTGGCCCCATAAGCTCACAGTTTTACCTTCTGCCACCAGCACCTTGTTAAATGTGCCCCACCAGCCCGCCCCTGGCCCAGAACCCCAGACTCCCTTTTCTTGCCTGATTCTGTTCTAGCACTTACGCACAGAGTGTTCTCACCCCTTCCACCACGCTATAACAATTACTTAGGCAGTCTATTAATTTTTATCACTTCAGCTCCCCTGCTAGAACATGAACTCAGTACAGAAGGATTGAAAACTTTGTTTATTTGGAGGCTGGAGTGTGAGTATAGCAGGGAGGGCATTTGCCTAGCATGCAGCTGACCTGTTTCAGTCCCTGAGCACTGCCAGGAGTTACCTATGAGTTAAGAGGCAGGAGTAAGCTCTGAGCATTGCTCAGTGTGGCCCAAAACAACAACAACAACAAAATGTTCCGTTTGCATTGTAGGTGTTCAGTAAAAGTTCATTGGGTAAATGGGTTAGAGACTCTGAGTCTATAAGGCTCAGACACAAAATCACTCAGCATTTTGAATTTTGTTGTTATTGTTTTGGGGCACATCTGATTATGCTCAGAGATTACTCCTGGCTCTGTGCTCAGAGATCTCTTCTGGAAGTGCTCCACCTTATATGGTGCCAGATACCGAGCCTGTTTCGCAGCATGCAAGATTTAGCCTTGGCCAGAGTCTGATCTCTCCAGCTCTACTCAGCATTTTCTATTTATTTCACAATATTTGATTACATTTAATATTTGAACAACAATCCCACCACCATTACACCTTTCCACCACCATATTTCACATGTTTCCATCACGAATCCAAATTCCTGCCCCAAAGCAGAACTGAAATAATTTATTTTTTATTGTGTATTATGAAAAACCGTTAGAAATGCTACAAAAAAGTTTCCTTAGGAAAGATTGTGAAGATTGTTGTATTTCACCCAGGGGCAATTAAACCCTTCTATAAGACATTAGAGCCTTATGTGCTTATATATTTATATATAAAAGTAATTTATATATAAATGTAATTTATATATAAATGTAATTTATATATAAATGTAATTCTTAGTTCCAATGTATGAAACGCACTCACCTAAATGTTAGCCTAACTTCAAGGTCCTCACATAAACACCCTTACCAAAAACTCATCGAAGCAAAGGCCTTCATGAAACCCAGGTTGGACAAAAAATGGACAAACCTTAAACTATAGCTATAACCATAGTTCAAAGTGAACTGTGATTGCTACACTGTAATTCTTAGTTACAATGAACGAAACATACTCACCTAAACTGTAGCCTAAGTTCAAGGCACTCTCACTAACACCCTTACTGAAAACTCGTCGAAGCAAAGGCCTTCATGAAACCCGGGTTGGACGAAACACGGAAAAACCTTAATTCTTAGTTCCAATGAGTGCAATGCATTCACCTAAATGGAAGCCTAACTTCAAAGCCCTCTCACTAATTCCCTTGCTGAAAACTCAGTCGTACTGAAAACTGAAGCAAAGCCTTCATGAAACCCAGGTTGGACAAAAAATAGACAAACCTTCAACTATGCCTATAACCATACTTCAAAGTGAACTGCAATTCACTTTGAATTGCTACACTGCAATTCTTAGTTCCAATGAACAAAACACACTCACATAAACGTTAGTTTAACTTCAAGGCTCTCTCACTAACACCCTTACTGAAAAGTCATCAAAGCAAAGGTATCCATGAATCCCAGGTCGGAAGAAAACTGGACGAATTTTCATTCTTAGTTTCAGTGAACTAAATGCACTTACCTAAATGTTAGCCTAACTTCAAAGCCCTCAAACTAAGATCCTTACTGAAAACTCATCGAAGCAACGACTTCATGAAACCCAGGTTTGAGGAAAAATGGACAAATCTTAAACTATAACTATAACTGCATTTCAAAGTGAACTGCATCTGCTACACTGTAATTCTTAGTTCTAGTGAACTAAAGGCACTCACCTAAAAGCCTAAATTCAAGGCCCTCTGACTAACACCCTTACTGAAAACTTATCGAAGCAAAGGCCTTCATGAAACCCAGGTCGGACGAAAAATAGACAAACCTTAGTTCTTATTTCCAGTGAACGAAACGCACTGAACTAAACATTAAACATTAGCCTAACTTCAAAGCCCTTTCACTAACACCGTTACCTATAACTCACGATCACAATCATGATCACAAAATCCCGTTGATCGTCAATTTCTCGAGCGGGCTCAGTAGCCTCTCCATTTGTCCTATCCCTGAGATTTTACAAGCCTCTCTCCACTCGGCCTTCCCAGTGAGGCTCTTTCAGGGTCAGGGGAATGAGATCCATCATGTTACTGGCTTTAGCATATGAATACACCATGGGAAACTTGCAAGGCTGTCCCATGTGGGCAGGAAACTCTCAGTAGCTTGCTAGTTTCTCCCAGAGGGAGAAGTAGGTTATAAGATATCTTCTGGGAGCTTGCTTTTACGTCTCTGGATGTTGGCGGTTGATGGGATTACACACACCTGGGTGCCTCTGCCTGTACCTTCATGCGTGAGGCTTGTCCAAACGTGTGGAGAGGGGCCTTGAGCATGGCTGTGGCTAGGTTCTGGTGGTCTTTGGCCGCCGGGAACTCTGCTCGGGGCGGGGAGGGAAGCTGGAGCCCATCCCCTCCGAGGGGCCCCGGGGAAGACAGCCAGGCATGCGGGCAAGAGACTCACCTGTAACTCATTGAAGAAAACCCTTCATAAAACCCAGGTCGTAGGAAAATGGACAAACCTTTAACTATAGCTATAACTGTAGTTCAAAGTAAACTGCGATTGCTACACTGTATTTCTTAATTCCAATGAATGAAACATACTCACCTAAACATTAGCCTAAATTCAAGAACTTTTCACTAACATCCTGCTACACTGTAATTCTTAGTTCCAACGAAACACACTCACCTAAACGTTAGCCTAACTTCAAGGCCCTCTCACTACCATCCTTGCTGAAAACTTATCAAAGCAAAGGCCTTCATGAAATCCGGGTCGGATAAAAAATGGACAAACCTTAATTCTTAGTTTCAGTGAATGAAACGCACTTGTCTAAACGTTAGCCTAACTTCAAAGCCCTCTCACTAACTCCCTTATTGAAAACTTATCGAAGCAGAGCCTTTATGAAACCCTGGTCAGATGAAAGATGGACAAACCTTAAACTACAGCTATAACTGTAGTTGAAAGATACGGTTGCCCAGAATTATTGACCCCAGATAGATTGGCCGGTGATAGACTGGCCCAATACAGATGATCACGACAAATATTGACACAAGACAGAACAGACTAAAGATAGTTTTGTCAAAGGTAGATTGGCCCAAGATAGATTCATCCTGAGATATATTAGCCCGAGAAAGAATGGCCCAAGGCTGTTTGGCTGAAGTGAGATTTGCCAAGATAGATTTGCCTAATAGAGTTTGGCCCAAGTATGTTTGGTCCAAGATATATTAGCCCCAACTACATGGGCCCAAGCTACCTTGTTCCCAGATAGGATAAAGCAAGATATATTGACCCAAGACAGATAGGCCTAAGATTGATTGTTCTCGATAGATTGGCCTAAGCTAGATTGTCCCAAATTAGATTAGCACAAGATAGATTGGTCCAAGATAGATTGGCCCATTATTTATTGGCTCCAGATAGATTGGTCCAAGATAAATGGGACTAGAAAGACTGGTCCTAGATAGGTTTTTACTCTATAGTCAAATTGGCCCGCGATAGACTGGCCCCAGGTATATAAGCCCAAGATAGTTTGGCCGAAGTTAGAATGGCACAAGATACACTGGCCTCAAATAGCTTGGCCTAAGATAGATTGGCTAGGGGTAGATTGGCCCAGGAGGGATTGGCCCAAAGGAGATTGGCCTAAGGTAGATTGGCCCAGGACAGCTTAGTCACAGATAGATAGGCCCTAGATAGATTGGCCCATGAAATAATGGCTGAAGATAGATTGGCACAAGATATATTGGCCCCAGATAGACATCCCACACACAGATTGTGCCAAAATATATTGGCTGCAGATACACTGGCCCCAGGTAGATTGTCCCCAGATAGTTTGGCCCCAAATATATTGCCCCAAGATAATTTGGTCCCAGATGAATGGGCCAAGATAGTTTCCCAAAGATAGTTGGGGACATGATAGATGAGCCCCAAAGCATTGGCCCAGATAGATGCCCAAAGACATTTTGGCCCCAAATATCTTAGGACAAGATAGATCGACCCATGATAGATTGGCCCCAGTAATGAGACACAAGATAAATTGACCCATGATAGATTGGCCCAGCATAGATTGTCACAAGATTGATTGGCTCAAGGTTGATTTACCAAGATACATTGACCCACGATAGATTTTACCAAGATAGATTGGCCCCAGATAGATTAGCCCAAGATAGATTGGCCACAGATAGACTGGCTCGACATAGATTAGTCCAACATAGTTTGGCTGAAGATAGATTCACCCAAGAAAGACTGGACCCATATAATTTGGCCCTAGATAGATTGGTCTCACATAGAATGGCCCCAGAGAGATTGACTCCTGAGAGACTGTCCCCAGATAGATTTTCTGAAGATATTTGGCCCCAGATAGATTGGACCAGATATATCGTCCCAGGATATATTCGCCAAAGATAGAAGATTGGCCCAAGATAGATTTCCCAAGATTGATTGTTCAAGGTAGGTGATTGCCCCAAAATAGATTGGTCTGAGATAGATTGGCCCAAGATTGATTTGCTAACAGGCCAATGATAGATTGACCCGAGAGAGATTATTGTCCCGAGATAGATTGACTGAGATAAATTGACCGCAGATAGCTGGGTGAAGATAAATTGCCCCAGATAGAAGGGCCTCAGATAGACTCTCCCCAGTTAAATTGACCCAAGATATATTGGCCGATGATATATCTGGCAGAAGATAGAATGGCCCAACGTAGTTTAGCCCCAGATAAATTGGCCCAGGTAGATTGGCTCAAGATAGACTGGCCCAAGATAGATTGGTCCAAGACAGTGTCACCCAAGATAGATTGGCCTAGGATATATTGTTCAAATAGAGATTGACCCAAGATCGAAAATTGTCCCAAGATAGATTAGCTCAAGATAGACTGGCCCCAGATTGATTGACCCAAGATAGATTGACCTCAGACATTTTGGGCAAATATAGTGATCTAAGATCAAAAATTGGCCCAACATAGATTTGTTCAAGATACACTGGCCCAAGATAGATGATTGACCCAGGAGGGATTGGCCGAATATAGATTGACCCAAGATACATTGGGTCAAGATAAACTTTCTCTAGATAGATTGGCCCAGAAAGATAGGCCTTAGATAGATTGGCCAATAAAAATGGGCCTAAGTTAAATAGGCCCAAGAAAGATGGAGCCAAGATAGATGGGTCAAGATAGATGAACCCAAGTTACATATTCCCAAGATAGATGGGTCCTAGACAGATGAACGCCTAGATAAATGGGCCCAGATATGCCCGAAGATAGATTTGCCCAAGAGAGACTATACCAAGAGAGTGTGGTCCAAGAGAGATTGACCCAAGACAGATTGGCCCAGGATAGATTGTTCGACGATCGATTGTCCCAACAGAAAATGATCCAAGGGAAATTGGCCCAAGATTGATAAGCCAAAGGTATATTGGCGCAAGATAGATGGGAACAAGATAGATGATTGTCCCAAGAGAGATTGTCCTAAAATAGATTGGCCATTTATAGATTGGCCCAAGTTACACTGGTCTCAGATAGACTTGGCCCAAGAGAATAGTGCATGAGAGATTGGCCCCATATAGATTGTTCCATGATAAATTTGCGAAGACATATTACCTGAAGATAGGTTTGCCCCAGATAGATGATTGGCCCAAGATAGTTTTGCCCAAGATAGATAGGTCTAAGATAGAAGAAAGCCCAAGATAGAATGACCACAGATTGAGAGAGTTGCCCAAGATAGATTGGCCCAAGATATACTAGACCCAGACATACTGGCCTAAGATAGATTGGTCCAAGAAACATTGGCCCAATATAGTTTATCCCAAGATAAATTGGCCAAAGATACATTGGCTCAATATGGATTGACCTGATAGATTGGCCCCAGATAGATTGGTCCCAGGTAGATTGGCCCCAGGTAGATTTCCCAGATAGATTGGTCCCAGATAGATTGGTCCCTGCTAGATTGGTCCCAGATAGATTGGACCCAGTTAGATTGGCCCCAGAGAGATTGGCCACAGATAGATTGTCCCAGATGAATTCACCTGAGATATATTGACCCAAGAGAGATTAGTCCAAGAGAGATTGGACCCAGGGAGTTTTGCCCAAGATAGAAGATTGGCCCAAGATGGATTTTCCCAAGGTAGACTTACCGAAGTGAGATTGGCCCCACCTGGATTGGCCCCACATGGATTGGCCCTAGATATTTTGGGTGAAGGTAGATGGCTAAAGTTAGATTGACCCCAGATAGATTAGTATAAGATAGATTGATCCCAAATAGTTTCTTCCCAAAGATATTTGTCCCAGATTGATTGGCCCTATATAGATTGGCCCAAGACCTATTCTCCCCAGATAGATTGTCCCAAGGAAGATTTTTCCAAGATAGATTGGCCTAAGACACACTGGTCTGAGATAGATTGCACCAAGATAGATTGGCCTAAGATAGATTGGCCCCAATTAGACTGGTCCAAGACCTATTGGCCAAATATAGATGGCCCAAGATAGATTGCATCCAAACAGAGTGGCCTCAGATAGATTGACCGAAGACTGACTGGCCTAAGATTTTCTTGCCAAAGATAGATTGGCCCAAGATAGATTGTCATGAGATAGATTTTCCTGAGGTAGATTGGCCCTAGATAGATTTCCCAGAAATACATTAGCCATAGATAAACTGGAGTTATTTAAATTGGCCCAAGATTGATTGGTCGAAGATATATTTGCCCAAGAATGATTGGCAAAAGATATATCAGCCCTAGATATATTGGTCAAAGGTATAGGGCCCAAGATAGAGTGGCCTCAGGAAGGTTGGTCCCATATAGATTGGCCCAGGATAGATTGGCCCTAGATAGATAGCACAAAATAGATTTTTCCCAGATAGTTTGACCCAAGATCTATTGGGCCCAGATAGATATTCCCAAGATAGATTGGCCCAAGATCTACTGGCCCGAGATAGATTGGCCCAATATCAATTAGCCCATGATAGCTTGTGGCAGTATAGATTGACCCAAGATAGACTGACCCTAGAGAGACTAGCCTCAGACAGATTGTCCCAAGAAAGATTGGCCTAAGGTTGATTGGCAAATGATAGATAGGCACAAGAGAGATCGGCCCAAGGTAGTTTTTCCCAAGGGAGATTGGGCCCAGATAGATTGGCCCGAGAGATTGGCCACACAAAGTCTAGCCTAAGATAGATCTGTCCAAGAAAAATTGGCCCAAGAGAGATAGGCCTAAGGGATATTAGCCCCAGATTGATTGACCCTAGAGAGAGAGAGCCCTGTGCCCTGTGCCTGGCACAGTGAGGTGCCCCTCTCCTCTCCGCTCCTTTCTTTTTTGTGTTTTTACACAACTGGCGTCCCTGTGCATGCAAGAGCCTGCAACCGGTGTGCAACTAAAGGTAAGAATAGCGTTCGGTAGAACTGCACTTTAGAAGTTTGGTGGGAGAACAGAATTTTGTGGTGCAGTGAATTAAAATACTAGCCATACTGCTCCACTAAGATGGTACAAAAACTGCCGTGTGAAGCCTGCTCAAAATCTTTCGCGCCAAACCTAACGTGGCAAGTTTTTTATTGAATTAATTAAGCATTTTGCAAAGAGAACTGGCATCATGTTTTTCGGGACCAACTCCGGTCCTGCCTAAAAATTGTCTATAAGTTTCATCCCTGGTTTCCAGATAAGGGTACTTTGGAGCCTACGGTTTGGGAAAAGATTAAGGGTAATGTCTTCAGGGAATTTAAAGGGGCTAGAATCCCCAAACAATTCTGGGTAACTTGGGAAATCATTAACTCCATTCTCAAGGCTTTGGAAGGTACCTCTGAGGAGGAGGATGTTAGATATGCTATGGGAGGCTTTCCTCAGGAGTTAAACAGAGAGGATCTTAAATTTGAGGATGAAATAAAGAAAGTTCCTACTACTGAGAGAGCCATGCCCTCAGCTCCTCCCATACCCAAGCCTAGAAAGAAGCCTGATGCTCAATGCTTGGCTACTCCCGTACCCAAGCCTCGAAAGCAGCTCAAGACGTTTCCAGTGCAGACACGTTCTTTGAGCAAAAATCTGCCACTGATGAATTAACATTCTCTACTGATGTTAAGCCAGAGAGACCACCACCTCCCTTGTATGACTCCACTTCTAGTGAGTCAGAAGAAAGTGATGGGTATGATGAGCCAGCTACCACTTCCTCAGATCCTGAGTCTGAGAGTGGCTTGGTAGAGGAGGCTTCTCACAGGAGCCGCCGCCCTTCAACCAAGTGGCCTCCAGGTTGCTCGGAACATGCTCCCGATAGAAGCTTACAGCTGAGACCTCTCAACCGTAAGTGGTAAATTTCACCCAGGCCCCACGAGCTCTGTCTCTTTTTTCCCATCCAGCTGGAGGAAAATCAGTCTCCATCTTATGAAGGGTTAGGAATGGATTCATTCAGTAATTTCAAAAAGTCCTGTGCCTTGTACGGACCTACATCTCCGTACTGTAAGAAGTATCTTACAGGCTGGAGCAAAAAGGCTCATTTGGGTACCTCAAGATTTTCTCGTGGTTGCTAAGACGTGCTTAAGCCCTTCTCAGTATATGCAGTGGAGGATGTGGTTCAGTGATGAGGACAAGGAGAAACTACAGAGCCTAGGCCGTGCTGGATGAAAAATTTCAGGGATTAAATTGACTTATGAGATGTTAATAGGTGAAGGAAAATGGCGCGACCCTAAAGAGCAAGTCACCTTGCCTCCTGCTGTTTTTGCCCATGTCTGTGACGCCTCCTTGTGGGCCTGGGAGAAGATTGATGCAGATGCTGAATTCAAGGGGAGCTATACAAAGATTATTCAGGGAGCCTCAGAACCTTATGCAGACTTCATAGGGAGGTTGATGGAAGCCATAGAAAAGCAGGTGAAGGGTAAGGAAACTCAGGAGCTTCTGTCCAAACAATTGGCCTTTGAAAATGCTAATGAGGATTGCCAGGCCATTCTGCGCCCCATTAAGGAGAAGGAGGATATTATGGGGTACTTGAAGGCATGTCGGAATGTTGGTTCTATCAAACATCAGGTACGTATTAATGCTGTTGAGGCCTATGCCATACAGAGGCAAGATCAGGGCAAATGTTTTAATTGTGGAAGATCAGGCCACTTCCGTAAGGACTGCTGGGCATCTCCAAACTGTGCCAGTGTGAGAACACCACCTGGACCTTGTCCACAATGGCATAAGGGAAACCATTGGGCCAGAGATTGTTCCTCCAATCTTGGCGTGACTGGTGACCCCAATTCAGGAAACTTGCAGTGGGGCCAGCCCCAGGCCCCGTAAAACCAGGGGATGTTCCCAGCTGCAGCCCTTCTCCCCAGTGTGGAGCTTCAGAGCTCGTCAGTAGATTCACTGCAACCAGCCACGGCAGGTAGCAATGCCTTGGATATTCCCTGCCCTGATACAGTTACATCTCTCCCACCCACAGTCCCTACAGATTAAATTCTTGTAAAGGGACAAGATTTGAGCCCCCAGGTAGAAAGGGAGCTTGCTCAAGTGAACCTTGCAAGTAGCACATCAGATTTTCATAATAATCTGGAGGATTCCCTGGCAGTGAAGGTAAAGGCATCTTCGATCCCTGACTCCACTCCTCATGGAGTGCATCTAGAAGCTCACCGACAAGCGGCTGAGTTCAGGGAACAGGAAGCTATCCCGCATATGGGATATGCGGAGCTGAGTTCTGTACCAAATGGGCATCAGGTTTTGAGCCAGGATAAAAGCAAGGAACTTTGGAATCAAAGAGTTGTGTCTATTGGTGAATTTGCTCTGGCAAACCGAGCAGAACTTTGTATAAAAGGGCTCAGCTACCCCGAGAGTCCTGAGTCAGGCCAGAGGTGGAGAAAGCCTTGTCTAGTTTCTAGTCTCAATTCCCAAGACCATCTGCCAGGAACTCAGTCTGGACAACTGAATCTCAGGGTTGTTTTTTTTTTTTTTTTTTAATCAGAACCTGTGGTGATGTGCCAGTTCCAAGGAAGGTTATTCAAAGATTCAGGCTGGTACAGTTTTATTTTTGGGGAAATGAACTACTTCTAGTTAATGAGATGCCACCTCTGGGAAAACAGCTTCAGGGCCAGTGGGTACGTGGTAATTCTCCCACTCGGCAATTGCTTATTGACCCAGGAGGCACAGAGACGCCTCATTCCTGGGTGCTTACCCACTCAGCCACTACAGATGCTGAGTCTGGTGAGGGACAGAAGGCAATGTCACTAGGATACTTCTGCTTGTGTGTGTGCATGCTTATGAAGCAGGTTATTTCTGGTATCAGGAAAGAGCTTCCAATGAAGGCTGTAACTTGCCATATTGGTTTCTTCACTCGCCCATGTGCCAGGGCTGGTTAATATTATCTCAGACTCAGTTTATGTGGTTGGTTTCTTCCCTGGTATTATGACTGTGTCTCTAAATGCATCAAATACTACAGTTAAACA
This sequence comes from Sorex araneus, assembly GCF_027595985.1. Taxonomy (NCBI): domain Eukaryota; kingdom Metazoa; phylum Chordata; class Mammalia; order Eulipotyphla; family Soricidae; genus Sorex; species Sorex araneus. Next base: position 291,145,903 of record NC_073313.1, on the reverse strand, counting down.
ATTGCTTCAGCAGCTACAAGCTGTTTTACAAAAGTGCTCTGAACTTTTTTTATTACTCATATCAGATCTCACTTTGGTCTTACTGGATCTATGACTTGAGCACAGTTTTAAAAAAAAAGGAGATATGTCCCGTTTGACTCCTGGTCATTGTTATCTTTAAAATTTTTGAATTTATCTCAAGGAGAGCCATATACAGCAGCTGAAAGGCATTTGCAGGAAGGTGCACATATTCAGGAAATTATTAATTCTCCTATGTGGATTAAAATTGACAAAGAATGGGTAGCAGGGAGACTCCTCACTTGAGGAAAAGGCTATGTTTCTCTTTCAACAGATAACCCCACCAAGAAACTCTGGGTCCCATTTTGCATTTCGTCAGGAGCCAAATTCATCCACCTGCTTTAACTTTCAGAACTTTGCAGTTTTACAACCCTCCAAATTCCAACCACAAGCCATTGCCAAACTAATTTCAGCTGGAAGCCACAAGGAAACCAGAGGAGGAGTTTGCATCAGAGGGCCTGCAGCAAAGGCCTGTAACTCCTCTAACATATCATGAGGTCACATTAAGAGCATTCCTTGTATCCTTCTTTTACAGGTTGTAGAATGGAAAACGCCAAGACCCCATATTTTGGAGTAACAATTCTTTACTTTTACCCTCTCCTTGGAATTCACAGGTGCCTCAGTTTTCGAAGGAGGAAGGAATGACTTTTAATAGAAACACCTTTTAATTTCTCTCTAGGATAACTGTTCGTGTTGGAGTTCCCCCTGTCTCTTTCTCTATCCCTAGGCATGGAGATGTACCAAACCCCAATGGTCGAAGCCTCTAATAACTTTAAAAAAGTGTTTTTTCCAAACATAAGCTAGGTTGCACAGATATGACTGCCAGTGAACCTGACCAGAGAATGGCTGCATTCCCCTGCTGAAGGACTCCTGACAGAAGTTGTGATGGTCCTATTCCAGTGCTATGCCTGATCCAGTGATTCATGAAGTTCATCAGACTCCTACAGCTGCTCTCCTAGGACTCATTGCTGTGACCACTACTGCTGCTGTTACAGAAACAACTCTACAATTGTGATCCAGGCACTTCATTTCTTCAGAATGGGACTAAATGACTCTCATCATTGGTGACTCATCACCCCTGGACAGTGCAGGACAATTGGGTGCTTTACTACAAGCACTGCTATGGCCAAGGATCGGACTGAAATTTTACTACAACTTATAAGACTGTATTGTGTTTGGAATTGTTTTCTTTCTATTTCAAATTTTGGTGATTTTGTAAACAGAAAAGGATATTATTGATTTCTCCCTTTCCACAGAGTTTGGGTTTATCTGGTAATAATCTCCAAACAATTCTAGACTACATTGGTATATCCTGCTCCCCTTGCCACTAGGAGCTTAGGTATATCGGGTCACATCCATCAAGGTGTTCCCGAGTCACTCCCACTCCTTTGTCTATCCATAATCACTTCTATGCTCCCTTCCCCAACTAGTTAATCAGCTCTTTCCCTAATCAGACTCTGTTAATTTGTAGTGTCAGACCTTGCTAGGACAGTGAACTTGTATTGTAAGTTAATATTGCCTTTCTCCTCTCCTTATGTCTTTTGAATAGTTTACTTTAAAACAATGTACTTTTTGTATGGACAAAGACAGTTGTTAATATGCTTTGGTAACATGGGATTTAATTGGCTTCGAATATTATTCACTCCCAGGCATCTGCTTTCTCGACTTAAGCCTCAGCTGCCCTTACTTCCTAGCACCTCCAAAAGCAGGGTCCCGACAAGGGACGGGATAGACCCAGGGCAAGCGGTGAGTTATGTGCTACCCTGGCATCGAGAGAGCTGGGCCTGGCCAAAGTGCCTAATGCTTAACTATATGTTAAGAGCTTGGTCATGGACATGTCATGTCATGATCCAAAAGCAACAATGAGACTAGGACCCTGCTAGGGATAGAAAGACTAGTCTGGCCTGAGCACTGTAGTCTGAGATCGAGATGACCCCAGGAGAGCAATTCTATAAGGTTAATGCACCTCTTGCTATGTCCAAACAAAATGATTAATAATATGAATACTTATATGTTAGTTGGACAAGGAGAGGAGAAACACGCCCATGGGATTCCGCTCTTGGGCTGGTGTCCTGCTGAAAGAGAATCTGTCCTAGAAGAAGCATCCCCTAAGGGAAAGAACTTTACCCCCTATTGATTATAACCACACCTATGTGTAAGCCCTGATCCCTGATGCTGGGATATTTAAGGTGGCTGTATGAGGGGGTTCAGTGAAGAAACAGAGAGAGAGACAAAAGTGTATAGAGAGGAGATTGGAATAAACTACAATTGAGACCAACCAGCTTGGCTTCATTCCTTCCTTTGCCTGCCTCATCATTGCCATCAACCTCCCTGGGGTGGGGGAAGCTGGTGGAGACTTCTGAACGCAGGTGGCGGGAGAGATAGAGCGCCATTGCCCTGTGCCCTGTGTCTGGTGCGGTGAGGTGCTCTGCGTGGCTCCCTCTCCTCCCTTTCATTTTCTTTTTTGTGTTTTTACACACACATAGATTGGCCCCACTTAGATTGGCCTCATATTGTTTGAACCAGCTAGATTGGACCAAGATAGATTGACTCAAGATAGATTGGCCTGAGATACATAGGCCCAAGGTAGATTGTCCAGAGGAAGATTGGCGACTCTTTGATTGGCCCCAGATAGATTGGCACCAGAATTTTGTCCCCAGACAGATTGGGCCTAGATACATTGGCCCAAGAGAGATGAGCACAATATAGATTGGCCACAGATTGATTGCCCCAAGATAGACTGGACCCAGGCAGATGGGCCCTAGATTGATTGGTCCAAGATAGACGAGCCCAAAGGAAATTGGGCCCAGTAAGTATTGCACAAGATTGATTGGACCAAGATAGATTGTCCCGAGATTGACTGACCCAAGTGGGATTGGCTCCAGATCAAATGATCCAAGGTAGATATTCCCCAAATATATTGGCCCCAGCTAGATAGGCCAATGGTAGATTGATCAAGATACATTGGAACAAGATAGATTTTCCCAAGATCAATTAGCCCCACATAAATTGACCACAGATAGGTGGGCCCTAGGTAAATTGCCTAAGATGGTTTGGCCCCAGATAGATTGGCCCAAGGTTGATTGTCTCAATATAAATTGGCCCAAGAAAAATTGGTCCTAGATTATATGGCTCCAGATAGTAGGGCCCAAAATATATAAGCCCAAGATTGATTGGCCCCAGAGAGATTTTTCCCAAGATAGTTTGGCACGAGATAGACTGGCCCAAGTTAGATTGTTTCAAGACAGATTGGCCACTCATGGATTGGCCCAAGAATAGATTGGCCCCAGAATTATTGACCTGAAATAGATTGGCTCAAGATAGTTTGACCAAAAATAGTTGGGCCCCAGAATGATTGGCCCAAGGTAGATTGGTCCCAGATAGATTATCCCAAGACATATTGTCCCCCAATTTTTGGCCCCAGATACTGGCCCAGGATAGATAGGCTCCAGATAGATTGGCCCTCAAGAGACTAGCCTGAAATTGATGGGCTCAAGAGAGATTGGCACAGAAAGATTGGCCCAGGATAGATTGGCCTTAGGTAGATTGGCCAAAGTTGGATTAGACCAAGATAGACTGGACTGAGATAGATTATCCCAAGACCAATTGGTCAGTTATAGGTTGGCCAATTATTTATAGGTCAAAGATAGATTGACCCAAGAGAGATAGCCCCAGATACACTGACTCCAGATTGGCTGGCCCAAGATGGATTGGTCTAGGAATGGTGGCTCCAGAGAGATGGGCCTCAGATAGATTGGCTCAAGATTGTTTGGATGAAGATAAATTGGCTCAAGATAGATTAGCCCAAGATAAATGGGTCCTATATTATTTGGCTACAGATAAATTGGCCCAAACTACATAAGCTCAAGATCAATTGGCCCCAGACAGATATTCCCAAGATAGACTGGCCTAAGGTAGATTGTCTCCACAGAGATTGACCAAGATATACTGGCTCAAGATATATTGGCTGAGATAGATTAGAACAAGATATATTGGACCAAGGGAGATTAGGCCAAGATAGAATTGCCCTAGATAGATTCGCCCAAGATTGTTTGGCCTGAGATAGATTGGCTCGAGAAACACTTGCCTGAGATAGACTGGCATGAGATAGATTGGCACAAGATAGATTGTCCCAAGATAGTTTGGCCCATGACAGATTGGCCCAAGAGTAAATGCTTAAGAGAGATTAGTGCAAGGGAGTTTGGCCCAAGATAGATTGGTCCCAGACAGACTGGCCCCAGAGAGATTCATCCCAGAAAGATTGGACCCAGATCGATTGGCCCAGATAGTTTGGCCAAAGATAGATTGGCCCAAGATAGATCTTCAAAGATAGATTTTCCCAAGGAAGAGTGGTTCATTGGCCCTAGGTATATGGGCACAGAGAGGTTGGCCCCAGATCATTTGGCCTCAGTTCTATTGGCCCCAGATAGAGGGCCCCAGATAGATTGTTCCACAATAGTTTGGCCCAATACATATTGACCAAGGTAGAATGGCCCAAGATATTGTCACAAGATAGATTGGTGCAATCTAGATAGACTTACATAGATTGACCGAAGATAGATTGGCCAGAGAGATTGGTCCCACATAAACTGTCCACAGCTAGATTGGCCCTAGATAGATGGATCGAGATAGATTGGCCCAAAACTGATTGGACCCAGAGAGAGATTGGCCCCAGAGACATTGCTAGCAACACAATAGTAGTTGGGGACTTCAATACTGCCTTATCACGTCTAGATAGATAAACAAGAATAAAAATCAGCAATGAAACACTGGCCTTAAAGAAGAAATAGAAGAGAGAAAGTTAATAGACCTATACAGGGCTTTGCATACCAAAAAGAAAGAATACACATTCTTTTCCAGTGCACACGGAACATTTTCCAAAATAGACCACATGATGGGTCACAAAACATACGTCAATAGAATCAGGAAAATAGAAATTGTATCAACTATCTTCTTAGACCACGATGCACTGAAAATAGAAGTTAACCATATGCAGATGCGGAGAACCAAACCAAACATCTTGAAATTAAACAACTCAATGTTGAACAATGAGTGGGTCAGGAAGGAAATCAAGGAAAATCAAAAGATACCTGGAAACAAATGAGAATGAAGACATGAGTTACCAAAACCTATGGGATGCAGCTAAAGCAGTGTTAAGGGGAAAATTTATAACTCTGCAAGCATTCCTCAGGAAAGAAGAAAGAGCTCACATAGACAACTTGACTCACAGCTCAAGATCTTACAAAGAGACCAACAAAAAGAGCCCAAACTGGCAGAAGTAAAGAAATAACAAAACTTAGCGTAAAAATTTACGACATGGAAACCCAAAAAACAATGAAACCATTCATCTTGGAGAAAATAAACAAGATTGATAAAGCAATAGCAAGACTCACAAAGAAAGAGAGAGAACTCTAATAAACTGAATCAGAAATGAAAAGGGGGACATCACAACAGAAACTAAAGAAATTCAAAGATCTTCAGAGACTACTTTGAAAGTCCTTATGCCATAAAACAAGAGAAGCTAGAAGAAATGGATAAATTCCTGGATTCCTATAATCTCCCAAATTTGAACCAAGAGGATATGTAATACCTGAACAGACCTATTAATATCAAGAAAATTGAAACTGTAATCAAAAGTCTCCCCAAAAACAAAAGCCCAGGTCCTGATGGATTCACTAGTGAATTCTTCCAAACATTTGAAGAGAACCTATTTCCAGTTCTCCTTAAGCTTTTTCAAGAAATTAAAGACACAAAAACCCTCCCAAACAGTTTATATGAGGCATATATCTCCCTAATACCAAAAGCAAACAAAGACACCACATGAAGGAAAACTACAGGCTAATATCCCTGATGAACACGGATGCAAAGATCCTCAACAAAATATTAGCAAATAGAATTCAACAACTCATCAAAAAGATCATACACCACGACCAAGTGGGATTCATCCCGGGTATGCAAGGATGGTTAAACATTTGGAATTCATTTAACATAATCCATCATATCAGCAAAAGAAAAGAAAAAATCATATTATCATATCAATACATGCAGAGAAAGCATTGGACAAGATCCAGCACTCGTTTATGATAAAAACTCTAACCAAAATGGGTTTTGAAGGAGCTTTCCTCAATATAGTCAAAGTCATCTACCACAAGCCTACAGCAAGCGTTATCCTTAATAGGGAAGAACTAAGAGCCTTCCCTCTAAGATCCCTCTTAGACAAGACAAGGATGCCCACTATCACCACTTCTGTTCAATATAGTACTGGAAGTACTTGCAATAGCAATTAGGCAAGAAAAAAACATTAAAGGCATCCAGATAGGAAAGGAAGAAATCAAGATCTCACTAATTGTAGATGATATGATACTATATTTAGAGAACCCTAAAACCTCCACCAAGAAGCGCCTAGAAATCATAGACTTGTATAGTAAAGCCGCAGGCTATAAAATCAATACCCAAAAGTTCATGGCTTTCCTATATGCAAATAATATACAGATTGTCTTAACATAGATTGGCCCATGATAGTTTAGCACAAGATATATTGGTCCCAAATAGATTGGCTCCCAGATAGTTTGGCCCAAGATACATTGGCCTGAGAGATTCGCACAGATGGATTGGCCCAAGATAGATTGACCCAATATATAATGACCCCAGACAGATTGGCCCAAGTTAGACTAGCTGAAAATATATTGCCCCACACAGAGATTGGCACCAGATACATTGGCCCCTGTTATTACTGAGGGCCAGAAATAAAGGCCCTCAGTAATTTAGCCCTAAAGAGATCGGCCCGAGATAGATTGGCCCAAGATAGATATGCCGAAGATAGGTGGGTGAAGACAGAGGGGACCAAGATAGATTGGCCCAAGATAGATTGGCTAGAGATAATTGGCTTGAGATATTGTCCTAAGTTACTTTTGCGCAAGATAGATTGGCCCAAGATGGAATGGGTCCTGATAAATTGACCTAAGATAGTTTGGCCCAAGATACATTGGCCCAAGAGAAATTGACCCTAGATAGATTGGCACAAGGGAGAATGGTTCAGGATAGTTTGATCCCAGAGAGAATGGATCAAGATAAATTGACCCTAAGTAGAATGGCCTCAGAAAGTTTGATTGGCCCAAGATAGACTGGCTGCAGAGATTACTCAAAATATTTTGGCCACAGATTGATTATCTCAAGATAGATCAGTCCCAGATAGGTTTGCCCCAGATTGATTGGCCCAAAATAGATTATCCTAAGTTATTAGACTAAGATAGATTGCCCCTATTTAGATTTTTCCAAGATAGTATGGCCCCTGAGGGATTGGCCCCAGACCAATGTACACAATTATATTGGCCCAAGATACATTGGCCAAAGATAGATTCGGTCAAGATAGACTGACACAAAGAAGATGGCCAAACATAGAAGGCCCAAGAAGAATTGGCCTCACACAGAATGACACAAGATAAATTGGCTCCTGAGGGATTTGCCCCAGATAAATTGGCACCAGTTAGATTGGAACAAGATAGACTAGCAAAAGATAGATTGGCCCAAGATAGATTGACTAAGAAATATTGGCCCAAGGTAGACTGGCCTCATCTATATTAGCCTCAGGTAGATTGACCCCAAGTATATTACCCCAGATAGATAGGTCCAAGATAGTTTGGCCCTCGATAGATTTGCTCCAGATATATTTGCCCAAGAAATATTGGCTCAAGATAAACAGGCCCCACATGGTTTGGTCACGGATAATTTGGCCCAAGAATCTTTGGGCCAGACAGGTTGGCCAAAGATAGATTGGCCCCAGATAAATTAGCAAAATATAGGTGGGCTCCAAATAGATTGGCCCATGATGACAGGTTTAATATAGATTGGCCTCAGATAGATTGGTCCAGGAGAGATTGGCCACTGATAGATTGTCCCCATATAGACTGACCCAAGATGCACTGTCCCTAGAAAGATTGGCTCCGGATTGAATGGCACAAGAAATTTTGCCCAAAGATTTATTATCCCAAGCTAGATTGACCCCAGATAGAGTGGCAAAGATAGATTGGCCAATGATAGGTTGGCCACACATAAATTTGCCCCAGATAGATTGGTCCAAGATAGATTGGCCAATTATTGATTGGCCACACACAGATTGGCCCCAGAGAGATGGGCCAAGATAGATTGTCCCAAGGTAGATTGGCCCAGATAGTTTGAACCCAGATAGAATGGCCAAAGAACAAATATCCCAAGTTACATAGGCACAAGATACAATGGCTCAAGAGAGATAAGCACATGAGAGATTGACCCAAGATTTATTGAGCCATGATAGATTGTCTCAATATGAATTGGAACCAGCTAGATTGGCCCCAGACTATTTGGCCTAAGACAGATTGGCCCAAGATAGATTGGCACCAGAGATTTTGACCCCAGGTAGACTGACTTGAGATAATCAGATTGCTCTGAGATAGATTTGTCTGAGATAGATAGGCTCACGGTAGACTAGCCAAAGATCGATTGGCACCAGTTAGATTTATCCAACAAAAAAGGTCCTGAGAGATTGGCGACAGAGAGATTTCCACATGTAGATTGGCCCAAAATAGGTTGGCCAAAGATAGATTGGTCTAAGATAGATTGCCCAAGAATGATTGGCCCTGGAGAGATTGGCCCATGTTGGATTGGTCCAAAAAGATTGGACAAAGAGAAATTGGTCCAAGATAGACTGGCTTAGGAAACATTGGCCCCTGAAATATTTCCTCCATATAGATTGTTCCTAGTTAGATTGGCCCAAGCTAGATTGGCCCAAGATATATTGACCCAAGATAATTTGGTCTGAGATAGATTGGCTAAAGATAGATTGGTCAGAACTAGATTAGTAAGAGATATATAGGCCAGGCCTCAGATTGATTGGTCCAACACAGATTTGTCCAAGATTTATTAGCCCCACATATTTCCCAAAATAGATAGGCCCAAGATAAATTGGCTGAAGATAAATTGGCTCAATCTAGGTTGGCCACAGACATACTGGCCCAGATAGATTGGCCCAAGATAGATGACCCCAGACAGATTGACCCCAGATAGTTTAGCCCAAGATAGATTGGCTCTAGATATATTGTCCCTAGCTGGATTGGCTTTAGATAAAATGGACAAAGATAGAATGATCCAGATAGATTGTACTCAGATAGATTGGCCAAGGATAGATTGATCCCACATGCACAGTCCCAGATAGGTTGGCCCAGATAGTTTGGACCCAGATAGATTGGCCCAAGATTGTTTGGTCTTATAGATTAGCACAAGATAGATTGATCCCCGATAAATTGGACTCAGATAGTTTGGCCATGATAGATTGGACAAGACAGATTAGCTCAATAGAGATTAGCCCAAGGTAGATTGGCTAAAGATAGATTGTTGCCAGTTAAATTGGCCCAGGTATATTTTCCCCAGATTTATTAGCCTGAGATAGATTGGCCTAAGATAGACTGGCTCAATATATATTAGCCCCATATATATTAGCCCCATATATATTAGCCCCAGAGATATTGGCTACAGATAGTTTGGCCACAATAAAATTGGCTAATGAGAGGTTGGCCCAGATAGATTGATTCAGATTCATTGGCCAAATACAGTTTGGCAAGATAGATTGGCCCAAATTACATTGGCTCAAGATAAATTGACCCAAAATAGACTGGTCCTGATGGAGAAGGTGCAGAGTCCCCACCTTCTCCAGATGGAGCCCCAGCGACACTGAGTTTCTACTAACACGGCTCCGGTATGTGGGACTGGGATATTACTCCAAACTGCGCGGCCACATACTTTCCTGGTATACAAAAAAAAAAAAAAAAAAAAAAAAAACAAAACAACAACCCCGCTCAGGAACAGCCCTGCCACCCCTGAGAGTCCATTATCCCAGAGGCTCAGAAACCAATCTCGGAATGCAGTGGCTGCTGGCAGATATACTTCTGGACTATGAACTATGGCCTCGTGCAGCCCCGGGAGGGGAAGGGTTTCTGTCCCTTGGCCTTTTCCTCTTTTCAGCAGCATGGCGACCACCACATTCAGAACCAATTGGACAAAGAGATAGGAGCTTGCAGTGATGAGATGCATGGGAGATCTCACAATGGGGGTGGGGGGCAGAATCGGCTCTGTCTCCTGCCCAAATGAGACCCCGAGTGGTCACCCACGAACAGCTCCTTTGCTCCTGAACAGCCATGATGCCAGAGGCACACAAACCAATCTCGGAATGTAGCAGCTGCTGGCACAAATACCTCTGGACTGAATACCAGAATCCCAAAACTAGGCGGCTGATTTCGCGACCGTGCAACATCATATGCTCTTTGCTATCGACAATTGATGCCACTCCAACAAGTCTGACTGTTGGGGGAAAAACTCCAAATAATGAGAGTGAGTTTTCTGTCAAAAATTGAATGTAATCAAAATAAGGAGAGAGTACAGTGAAAATCATCCACCACACAGGCAGAGGGGGAGCAGGAGGGGGGGTATGCTGAGCTTCTTGGTGGTGGAACATGTACACTGATGAAGGTATGGGTGTTTGATTATAGTATGACTGAGACTTGATCCTAAAAGCCCTGTAACTGTTCTCATGGTGATTCAATTAAAAAATAAGTAAATAAAAGATGCAATGAATCATAGGAAGAGGATTAAAAAAAAGATAGACTGGTCCTAGATAGATTAGCCCAAGAGAGATTAGCCCATGATAGTTTGGTTCCAAGATAGATTGTCCTCAGACAGATTGTCCCAAGATAGTTTGATCCCAGATAGATTGGCCCAGATAGCTTGACTAAGAGAGATGGGCCAAATATATATTGACCCCAAATAGATTTGCCAAGTTAGATTGGCAGAAGATATATTGGCCACATAGAGATTGGCCATAGAGAGATTGAACCAAGATAGAATGGCCCAAGATAGATTGTAGCAAGATAGGTTTGTCCAAGGGAAATTTTCCCAGGATAGACTAACCCCACATAGATTAGTCACAGAATATTTACTCTTGAGAGTTAGGTCCAAAATAGATTGACCCCAGATATTTTGGCCTCAGTTAGATTGACCACTGATAATATGGCCCACACAGATTGTGATAGATTGTTCCCTAGATTGGCTCAATATATTTTAGCCTCAGATATACTGGTCCCAGATAGTTTGGCTCAAAATAGATAGTCCCAAGACAGACTGGCCCCAGATAGACTGGCCTAAGATATCTTAGCCTGGATAGATTGCGGAAGAGAGATTGGCTCAAGATAGATGGGCTATCTATCTACCTTGGGAGATTGGATCCAAATATATTGATACCATATAGATAGTCACAAGATATTTTGGTCCCATATAGATTGAACCCAGATAATTTGGCCCAAGATAATTTGGCTTAAGGTACATTGGCACCTTCTTCTTCATCGACTTAAAGAAGGCCTTTGATTCTATTGAGACTGAGGCGGTCATCGAAGCCCTGGCCAAACAGGGCGTTCAAACTCAGTATATCAAAATCCTCTGCGAGCTGTATTGTGGATTCACCACCAGGATCTCACCATTCTACAGGGAAGTGATCATTGATGTAAAGAGAGGGGTGCAGCAGGGTGATACCATTTCACCGAAACTCTTCCTCTTCAGTGCCACCCTTAGAACATCATACGATGACTGGAATGGGAAGGAATGGGAGTGAAGATAGACAGTTGGCAATTACACCACCTCCACTTCGCTGATGACATCGTTCTCATAACGCCAAACATTAGCCAAGTGGCACAAATGCTGGCTGACTTTGACCACGAGTGTAGAAAGGTAGGATTGCAGCTGAATCTCAACAAGACAATGTTCATGAAAAACAAACTGGTCCCTGAAGCTCCATTTTCTCTCAATGGAACGAACATCTCCGAATGCAGCAGCTATGTGTACCTGGGTCGAGAAATCAACATGAGGAAGGACTTGGTGCCAGAACTGCACAGGAGGAAAAGAGCAGCGTGGAATGCATTCAAGAGCATCGAAGAGGTGGTTAAGAGAACAAAGAACCTCCGACTCCGGGCACATCTTTTCGATTCCACCGTTCTTCCTGAACTAACATATGCCTCAGAGACCTGGGCCCTACTCAAACAGGATGGGAATGCTATTAGGGTATCCCAAAGAGGAATCGAAAGAGCTATGCTGGGAATATCATGTCTCACTCAAGTGAGAGAAGGAATCTGGAGTTCTGACCTCCGTCGATGGTCAAAAATCAAGGATGCTGTCTAGTTTGCCAATACATCAAGAATCAGATGGGCCGGTCATGTAATGCGATTCAGAGATGACCGCTGGACTAGAGCTGTTACCGACTGGATTCCACGGGACATCAGAAGACCTCGTGGCCGCCCACCGACTAGATGGTCAGATTTCTTCGTCAAATCCCTGAATAAATGATTTGAAGCTCTTCCTGTTCCTGGAGCAAGCAAGTATCATTGGGCTGCACTAGCACATGACAGGGACAAATGGAGACGTTACTGGTGCCCGCTCAAGCAAATAGAAGATCAAGTGATACAAGTGACTACAAGTGATACAAGTGATACATTGCCACAAGATAGATTGGCCCAAGAGAGATTTTCCTGAGATAGACTTGCCCCAGATAGATTGGCCCAAGATATTGGCCCAAGATAGATTGACCCAATATATATTGGCCCCAGATAGATTGATCCAAGTTAGATAGACTGAAAATATATGGCCACAAAGAGAAAAATATATGGCACCAGATAAATTGGCCCCAAATAGATTTGCAAGAGATAGATTGGCCCCCTGTAGTTTGGCCGTATAGAGAATGGCCCCTAACTGACCAAAGGTAGCTAGGCCCAAAATAGATGAGCATAAACAGATTGGCCCAAGATATATTGGCCCAACATAGATTGAGATTATTGGCTTGAGATAAATTCTCCTAAGTTAGTTTGGCAGAAGATAGATTGGCCCAGGGTGTATTGGCCCCAGGTAGATTGGCCTAGGACAGTTTGGCCCAAGATAGTTTGTCCCAAGAGATATTGACCCATGATAGACTGGCCCAAGGGAGATTGGATCCAGATAGACTGAACCCAGATAGATTGACCCATGATAAATTGGCCCAAAATAGATTGGTTCCAGAGAGATTATACAAGATTGATTAATTGGCCCAAGATAGATTCGTCCCTCCCAGATATATTTGCCCAATATTTAATGGTCTGAGATAGATTATCACAAGGTAGATTAGACCAAGATATATTGGCCTCATTTAGATTTTACAAATATTGAATGGCCTCTGAAGATGGGCCCCCGACAGATTGTACCCAGTTAGATTGACCGAAGATAGATTGCCCCAAGATAAATTGACCCAAGATAGATTGGCATATGAAAGATTGGCCAAAGATATATTGCCCCAGTAAAGATTTTCCACAGATAGACTGGCAGAAGATAAATTGGCCACTGGGAGATTAGCCCTAGATAAATTGTCCCAAGAATAAATGCCCCAAGATAGATTGGCCCAAGATTGATTGGGCCAGATAGACTGCCCCAAAATGAATTGGCTCCAGATAGATTGGCCCAAGAAAGACTGGTCCAAGATAGATTGGCCCCAGATAACTTGGTCCCAGGTATATTGGCTCATGATAGACAGATTACTCAGAGATAGATTGATCCCAGATATATAGGCCCAAGATAGATTAGTCCAAGATAGAATGGCCAAAGATAGATTGGTCAAGAGAGATTGGCCTAAGAAAGAATGTCCCAGGATAGACTGGCACATGACAGATTGGTCCAAGGTAGATTGGCTGAAGATATATTGGCCACAGAGAGATTGGCCCCAGATAGATTGGCCCCAGATAGATTGGCACAAGATAGCTTGGCCCAAGATAGATTGGCCCGAAAAAGATTGGCCCAAGAGAGATTTTCCCAAGATAGACTGATCAAAGATAGACTGGCTACAGATATAAGGGCCCAAGATACTTTTGCCCAAGATAGACTGGCCCGAGGTAGATTGGCAGTGATAGATGGGCCCGAGATAGTTTTGCTTGAAAAAGGTTGGTTCAGCATCATTTGGCTGAAGATATTTTGGCCCAAGACAGGTTTCCCCAGAAAGATTGGTCACAGATAGATTGGCCAAGGATATATTGGCCCAAGAGAAATTGTCCAAAATAGATTGTCCTAGGATAGTTTGTCCTAGCATAGATTGTCCCACAATAGATCGGCCCAAGCTAGATTGTCTCAAGATACAGTGACCCAAGATTAATTATTCCAAGAAAGATTGGCTCAAGTTATATTGACCAAGATAGATTGGTCCCAGATAGATTTGCCTCAAATAGATTGGTTCCAGAGGTACTGTCCCCAGATAGATTGGACCAATATAGATTGGCTCCACATAGATTAGCCCAAGATAGATTGATCACAAATAGATTGGCCCCAGATACATTGGTCCACAAGGTTAGCCACAGATATATTGTTCCCAGATTGACTGTCCCAAGATAGATTGGCCCGATGTAAGGGAGCCCAAGATATACTGGCCCCAGATAGATTGGCCAAAGATTGCTTGACTGAAGATAGATTGGCCCAAGGAAGATTGGCTGAAGATACATAGGCCCAAGATAGATTGTTCCAAGATAGATTGGTCCCAGGTAGATTGGCCTAGTTAGGTTGGCACTGGATAGATTAACACAAACTAAAGTGGCTCCATATAGATAGGTGCTAGATTGATTGGCCCAAGATAGACTACCTATGATAGATTAGCCAAAAATAGATTGGCCTCAGTTAGATTTGCCAAAGATAGATTGGCCACAGATTGATTGTCTCCAGATAGATTTTCCCATAACAGATTGGCTCAAGACAAATTGGCCCAGGATCGATCGTCTCAGAATAGATTGGCCCTAGATAGATTGACCGAAGAGTTAGGCCCAAGAAAGATTGGCCCAAGATAGATTGGCCCAGTATAAATTGACCCAAGATACACAGGCCTGAGATATACTTGCCCAGGTTACAATGGACCATATGAGATTGGTACAAGATAGATTGATACAAGATATATCGGCCCAAGAAAGATTGGCCTATGCAAAACCCTCCATGATATTGAAGTTAAAGGTATCTTCAAAGATGACATGCAACTGGCCAACCGAGTGGAAACAGATAAACAAATGGGACTATATTAAACTAAAAAGCTTCTGCACCGCCAAAGATACAGTGACCAGAATACAAAGACAATCTACAGAATGGGAAATGATATTAACCCAATACCCATCCGTTAAGGGGTTGATATCAAGGGTATATAAGGCACTGGTTGAAGTCTACAAGAAGAAAACATCCAACCCCATCAGAAAATGGGGCGAAGAAATGAACAGAAACTTTCCCAAGGAAGAGATATGAATGGCCAAAAGGCACATGAAAAAGTGCTCTACATCACCAATCATCAGAGAGATGCAGATCAAAACAAACATGAGATACCACCTCACACCACAGAAACTGGCACACATCCAAATGAACAAAAGCAACCGCTGTTGGAGAGGATGTGGGGAGTAAGGGACCCTTCTACACTGCTGGTGGGAATTCCGACTAGTTCAGCCCTTTTGGAAAACAATATGGACGCTTCTCAAAAATATGAGAAATTGAACTCCCATTTGACCCAGAAATACTACTGCTGGGAATATATCTCAGAGAAGCAAAAAAGTATTGTCAAAATGAAATCTGCACTTGCATGTTCATTGCAGCACTGTTTACAATAGTCAGAATCTGGAGAAAACCCAAGTGCCCTAGAACAGATGACTGGTTAAAGAAACTTTGGTACATCTACACAATGGAATACTATGCAGCTGTTAAAAAATGAAGTCATGAACTTTGCATATAAGTGGATCAACATGGAAAGCATCATGCTAAGTGAAATGAGTCAGAAAGAGAGAGACAGACATAGAAAGATTGCACTCATCTGTGGGATATAAAATAACAGAGCAGGAGACTAGCACCCAAGAATAGTAGAAATAAGTACCAGGAAGTTGGCTCCATGGCTTGGAAGCTGGCCTCACATTCTGGGGAAAAGGCAGCTCAGATAGAGAAGAGAACACCAAGTAAAATGTGGTTGGAGGCCACGCGGGGGAAGGGTGATGCGTGCTGAAAGTAGACTAGAGACTGAACACAATGGCCACTTAACACCCTTATTGCAAACCACAACACCCAGTTGGAGAGAGAACAAAAGGTAATACCCTGCCACAGGGGCGGGGTGAGGTGGGAGGAGGTGGGATTGGGGAGTGGGAGAGATGTTGGGTTTATTGGTGGTGGAGAATGGGCACTGGTGAAGGGATGGGTTCTCGAACGTTATATGAGGGAAACATGAGCACGAAAATGTATAAATCTGTAACTGTACCCTCAAGGTGATTCACTAATTAAAAAATAAATTAATATTTAAAAAATAAAAAAATAAAAGTGTTCATATAGGAAAAATATATGTAAGGTCAAAATATGCTGGGACAATCTATACTGGGCCAATGTTTCTTGGGCCATTGTATTCTTGGATCAATATATCTGAGGCCAATCTATCTTGGGCCATTCTATCTGGGGCAAATCTTTCTGAGGCCAATATATCCTGGCCATACTCTGGTGCTAATCTTTCTGGGGCCAATCTATCCTGGCCATACTATCTGGGGCCAATCTGTCTTTTTTTTGACTTTTAAAAAAAATTTATTTTATTGAATCACCATGTGGAACTTTACAAAGTTCTCAGGCTTATGTCTCAGTTATACAATGCTCAAACACCCGTCCTTTCACCAGTGCCCATATTCCACCACAAAAAAAAAAACTCCAGTATACCTCCCACCCCCCACCCCCCAAGCCTTCCCCCTGCATAACTGATAAATTTCACTTCCTTTTCTCTTTACCTTGATTACATTCCATATTTCAACACAAAACTCACTATTGTTGTTGGAGTTTCAACACAGAACTCACTATTCTTTTTTTTTAATCTTATTCTTTTATTGAATCACCATGTGGAAAGTTACAAAGCTTTCAGGTTTAAGTCTCAGTTATACAATGCTCAAACACCCATCCCTTCACCAGTGCACATATTCCACCACCAAGAATAATGGCATACCTCCCCCCACCACCTCCCCAGCCCCCCACCACGCATGTGTAACTGGTAAATTTCACTTTACTTTGATTACATTCAATATTTCAAGAAAAAATTCACTATTATCGATTTGGAGTTTCTCCCCCCTAAAGGCGACCTGCTGAAAAGAAAGCATTTGATAATTTGTTTTCCATTGCTGAGAATGAAGAGATATGAGGTCAGGAGGCCACACTAGCAGCTGCATGGTTTTGGATTTCTGTATTTTAGGATTTTATTAACTAAGTCCAGAGAAATATCTGCCAGAAATCGCAACATTGTAAGCTTGTACCTCTCAGCTACTTTATATTCCACATATGAGTGCAATCTTTCTATGTCTGTCTCTTTCTTTCTGACTCATTTCACTCAGCATGATACTTTCCATGTTGATCCACTTATATGCAAATTTCATGACTTCATGCTTTCTGACAGCTACGTAGTATTCCATTGTATAGATATACCAGAGTTTCTTTAGCCAATCATCTGTTTTCAGGCACTCTGGTTTTTTCCATATTGTGGCTATTATAAAGAGAGCGGCAATGAACATGGAAATGCAGATGTCATCTCTACTATACCTTTTTGCCTCTCTGGGATATATTCCCAGCAGTGGTATTGCTGGGTCAAATGGGAGCTCAATTTCTAACTTTTTGAGAATCGTTCATATTGTTTTCCAAAAGGGCTGAACCAGTTGGTATTTCCACCAGCAGCGAAGGAGAGTCCCTTTCTCCCCACATCCATGCCAACACCAGTTGCTTTTGTTTTTTGGGCTGTGGGCCAGTCTCTGTGGTGTGAGATGATATCTCATTGTTGTTTTGATCTGCATATCCCTGATGATTAGTGATGTTGAACATTTTCTCATGTGCCTCTCAGCCATTCAGATTTCTTCCTTGGGAAGGTTTCTGTTCATTTCATCACCCCATTTTTTGATCAGGGCGGCAGTTTTCTTCTTGTGGAATTCAACCAGTGAATTGTATATCCTTGTTATCAACCCTTTATCGGATGGGTACTGCGTAAATATCCTTTCCCATCCTGTAGATTGTCTTTGTATTTTGGTTATTGTTTCTTTTAAGGTGCAGAAGCTTCTTAGTTTGAACTCACTATTCTTGTTGGAATTTATCCCCCAAGAATACGGCCCTATTGACAGGGAAACATTTGATAATTAGTTTTCCACTGATGAGAATGAAGATATATAAAGAGATATAACCGTGTCCACGCGGTTTAGGATTTCTGTATTTTAGTAATTAAGTCCAGGGAGATTTAAGTTGGAAATTGAATCATTTCCCTTCCTGGAGCAGCATAGAGCAAAAGCTTAGTTCACAGTCTGGAGACATGGCTGCAAGCACTCGCTGGGACCCCAAGTAATATAGCTGGCTCTAGATTCTGGTCGTTCAGCAGCAAAGCGGCTGTGCAAAGGCATGGCCACCCGGGTCGAGTCTCAGCGGAGCTCGAACCGGCAGCGGCCCCGGCCTGAGACTGCCCAGGCATCCCGCTATTTCAAGTTAAAAACACATTTTTTTTCCGAGCCACCAAGTTCATACCTGTTTAAAAGTTCCATAAAATGGCGGATACCACACTGTTTCCTCCCGGAGGGAAGAAAAACCAAGGAAGAAGGATATTTCCCCAATTAGCTGGCATGGGGCAAAAGCTTAGTTCACAGTCTGGAAACATGACTGCAAGCACTTGCTGGGACCCCAAGTAATATAGCTGGCTCTGGATCATGGTCATTCAGCAGCAAAGCGGCTGTGCAAAGGCATGACCACCCAGGTCGAATCTCGGCGGAGCTCGAGCTGGCACTGGTGGGGCTAATCTGTCTTGAACAAATAAATATACCCTGGGAAAATCTATCTTGGCGAACTATCTTGGGCCAGTCTACCTGCAGTCATTCTATCCTGGGCCCATCCAACGTAGGCAAATATATCTTGGGTCAGTTTATCTGGAGCCAATCATTCTTGGGTCGATTTCTCTATGGTCCATTTTATCTTTTTGGTCCTAACTATCTGGGGCCAATATATATCGTGTCAACCGTAGTTGGGCCAATCTATCTGGGGCGAATCTATCGTGGGCCAGTCTATGTACTGCCAAACTATGTTGGACCAATATCTTTTGGGCCAGTACATCTCAGGTAAATCTATCTTGGGTCAATTGGTCTCAGGCCAGTCTATCTCGGGACACTATCTTGTGCCAATAGTTCTTCGGTTCATCTAGCTTCGCAAATCTATTTTAGGCCAATTTATCTGGACCTAATCTATCTTGAGTCAATCTATCTTGAGTCAATCTATCTTGGGACAATCTACTTGGGACAATCTATCTCGGCAACTCTATATGCAGTTGGACTACCTAGGGCCCATAGTCTGTGGCAAATCTATCTTTGAAAAATGTATCTTGGTCTAATCTTTGTGGAGCAATATATATTGGGTCTTACTTGTTGCCTGAATATTCGTTTAGCCAGAGACGTTGAGATAAGGAATGCAAGAACTTGATGTCATGCAGAATCCAGGTTCTCTCAGAGCTGTGACAAAGGGAGCGAGTCCTGAAATTTCCTTTGATGTTTACCATCCTACTGTTCATACTTTAAGGGGCTCAATACAGTGATGTCATCAAAAGAAGTTACAGAAAGAGCATTGCGGCAGGCAATGCATGTATTGTTTCCTCGTGTCCCCAGGTCAATCAATTTCGGCCTAAGGAAAGAGAGACAAAAGTGAAATCGGAATCTTCTTTGGGCTACGAGTATTTGGATTTTCATCCCAAAGACAAGGCTGGGCTTCTACCTGAAACCTATATCCCAAGGACAAACTGGGCCTGCACCTGAAATCTACATTTGAATCTACATGTCAAAGATCAGACTGGGCTTCTGTGAGAAGAGAAAAATCGGACTCTTTCAATACACTGAAATTTATGAAATTATTCACGGAAGGCAGCTTAAAAGAAACAGATGTTCAGCTTCATCCAAACCAGTTAGGACACATGAGAAATCTTGCCTATTTTCATGGGTTCCTCTGTTCCTGCTTGTTGTGCTGTACAGGGACAATCTACTTGGGACAATCTATCTCGGCGTGAGCATGAGCTCATGCTGACAGCTCAGAGCAGCCCCAACATTTACTATCTTGGGCGCGTCTATGTTGGGCCAAGGTCTCTTAGGCTACTCTATCTGGGGACAATCTATCTTGGGCCAATGTATCTGGGGCCAATCTACCGGGGTCCAGTATCTCTTGGGCCAATCTCTCTTATACTAAGCTATCTTGGGCCTATCTCTCTTGGACCAATATACCTTGTGCCATCTACCTCGAGCAAATCGATTCTAGGTTTAATCTATCTTACACCATTCTATCTTGGACCTATCAATCTTGGCCAATCTCTTGGGCCAATCTATGTGGGGTGATCTATCTTGAGCCATTTTTTCTTGGACCAATCCATCTGGGGCCAATCACTCTGTGGCCAATCTGTGTTGGTCAAATCTATCTTGAGCCAATATATATTGGGTGAATCTATTTGAGCCCATCTATCTTGTGCCAATCTAACTTGGGCCAATGTGTCTTGAACCAATCCATCTGGGACCAAACTATCTTGGGCCATCTACCTGGGACTAGTCTATCTGGTGACAATCTCACCTGGGCCAATTTATCTTTGCCAATCAATCTTGGCCAATGCTATCTTGGGCCAAACTGAGTCCATTCTATCTGTGGCCATTCTATCTGGGGCTATTTTCTCCTAATCCAATATGCCTTTTGGCAAGACCTATGTTGGATCAATCTTTCCTGGGCCTATCTCTCTCGGGCCAATCTATCTCAGGTCAATCTATATCAAGTCTATCTCTCTGGGGCCAATCTATCGTGAGTCAATCTATCTGGAAATATCCTAGAACCAATCTATATGGGGCCACTGTATTTTGGGTCAATCTATCTGGGCCTATCTGCCTTGGGCCAGTCTATCTTGGGCCAATCCCTCTGTGGCCAATCTCTCTTCGGCCAATCTATCTTGGACCAACATATCTTGAGTCACTATGTATTGGGTCAAACTATTTTGTGTCAATCTATCCTGTGCCAATCCCTCTTGAGCCAATGTACCTTTAGCCAATCAGTCTTGGGCCATTGTACCTGAGGCCAAACTTTCTTGGGCCAGCTATCTGCGTGCAGTCTATCTTGGCCCAACCTATCTAGGGTCAATCTATCTTGAGCCATCCTATATTGGGCCAATCTCTCTTTGCCAGTTGATCTTGAGCCAGTATCTCTGGAACAAATCTATCATGGGCCAATCTACCTTGGGCCAATGTATCTGGGGCCAATCTATCCGGGGATAAGATATCTGCAATTCATCTCTTGGCGGCCAATCCATGTGGGGTCAATGTGTTTTGGGCCAACCATCTCCGGCCAATGTATCTTGGACCTATCTCTCTTAGGGCAATCTATCTTTTGCCAAATCAATCTTGGACAAGTCTGTCAGGGACCAATCTATCTTGGCTAGTCTATCTCCAGCTAATGTATCTCTGGCAAATCTATCTCGGCCCAATTCTTTTGGGCAAATCTCTCTCGGGCCATTCTATCTTGGGGTAATCTATCTTTGGCTAAACTATCTTGGGAAAACCTATCTGGAGGCAATCTATAAGTGTCCAATCTAACTGAGGCCAACCTATCTGGGGCCAATCTTCCTGGGGCCAATCAATCTGGCATCAATATATGTGAGCAATTTATCTCAGGCCAGTCTGTCAGGAGCCAGTCTCTCCAGGACCAATCTATCTGGGTTCAATCTATTTGGGGTAGAGCCATTTGGATCCAATCTATCTGGGCCAGATGTACCTTTTGCAAATCTATCTTGGGCCCATCTCTCTTGGGTAGGTGTATCTTGGGCCAGTCGATCTTGGGTCAATCTCTGTTGGGCCAATCTCTGTGGAACCAGTCTGCCGGGGTCCAAATGATCTCGTGCAAAACTATCTTGGGACCATCTATTTTGGCTCCAAATATCTTGGGCCATCTATCTTGGCCTTAAGTATTTGGAGCAATCTATCTTAGCCAAAATATCCTGGGTACAGCTATCTTGTGCCCTTCTACCTTAGCCAAACTATCTTGGACCTATGTCTTTTGGCCCAATCTATCTCTTGCTAATCTCCCCGAGGCCAATCTATCTTGGGGAAATCATCTCACTTGGGCCAATATACCTTGGGTAACTCTTCCATCTTGGGTCAGTGCTCTATCTTGGCCTGTCTGTCTGGTGATAATCTCTCTTGGGCCAATTCTTTTTGGCCACTCCCTCCTGAGTCACTCCATTTGTGGCCAATCGATCGTGAGCCAATCGATCTGGGGCCAATCTATCTGAGGCCTATCTATTTTTGGCCAATCTATCTTGGGATAACAATGCCTGGGGCAGTTTGTGGTTGTGGCTACCAAGCTACTGGAAAATGCGGGGTTTGGGTTGAGAAGGCCCAGTCTCAATCTGAGCAGGCTTGGAGATCTCAGTTCCGGGTCCCGCACACTTGGGCTCCTCTGCCAGTCCCCTCATGCGTGAGGCTCATCCGAACGTGTGGAGAGTAGCCTTGAGCATGGCTGTGGTTGGGTTCAGGAGGCCTTCAACTGTCAAGGCTCTGCTTGGGGAGGGGAGGGAAAGGCAACCCGTCCCCTCCGAGGGGCCCCAGTGAAGATAGCCAGGTGCGGAGGGCAAGAGACTCTTTCCATTGAAAGAATAACACTCACCTAAATGATTGCCTAACTTCAAGTCCCTCTTAACCTGAATGTAACATTCACTAACACCGTTGCTGAAAACTCACTGAAGCATGGCCTTCAATGAAACCTGGGTGGGACCAACAAAGTACAAAACAGCAACTATACCCACTAACGTAGTCAAAACTGAACTGTCATGGCTACATTGTAATTCTTAGTTCCGATTAAGGAAAGGAACACACCTAAACATTAGATTAACTTTCAGGCATTCTTAACTTTAAGTAAGGTTCACTTAACACCCTTACCAAAAAATATCAATGCAAAGGCTTTCATGCAACCCTGGTAAGCCGAATAAGGTACAAACCTGAAACCTGATCTGTAACGGGAGTTAAAAGTACAAACCTGAAACTAGAGCTATAACAGGTTTTAAAAGTGAACTGTCACTGCTCTACTGTAACTTCAGTACCAATGAAAGAAACGCACTCACCTAAACATTAGCCAAACTTTAGTTCCAAACTCGCCTAACTCAAGTGCCTCTTAACCTGAACGTAAGATTCACAAACACTCTTACCAAAAACTCATCGAAGCGTTGTCTTCATAACCCAGGTCAGACAAACAAGGTACAAACCTCTGAAACTATAAGCTATAATGGTAGTTAAAAGTGAACTGTCACTGAAACTCTCTTACTTTAGTTCCAATAAAAGAAACACAATCTCTTAAAAGTTAGCCAAACTTTAACTCCCTCTTAACCTTCAGGTAATATTCACTAACATGCCTTACCAAAAACTTATCAATGCAAAGGGCTTGAATAAACCCAGGTTGGACCAACAAGGCACAAACCTAAGACTAAAGCTATAACTGGATTGAAAAAGAAGTGTCTCTGCTACACTGTAGCTCTACTTCCAATGATAGAAACGCACTCACCTAAGCGTTAGCCTAACTTCAAGTCCCTCTTAACTGGAACGTAATATTCCCTAACAACCTTGCCAAGAAGAAATGCACTCATCTAAATGTTAGCCTAACTTAAGGTCCCTCTTATCCTGAACTAATACTCACTAAGAGCTTGTCTGAAAACGTATCGAAGTGGTATTTTAAGGAACTCTTAACCTTAACTTAAGATTCACTCAAATCCTTACGAAAAACTCATCGAAGCAAAGTCCTATATGAAACCCCTGCTTTAGGAAAAAGGTACACACTTGATACTAAAGCTAAAACAAGAGTTAAAAGTGAACTGTCTCAGCTACACTGAAACTTTAGATCCAATGAAAGAAACACACTTAACTAAGGTTAGCTAAAAGTCCCTCTTAACTTGCATATAATATTCACCAATGCCCTCATCCCAAACTCATCAAAGCAAAGTCCTTCATGAAACCTGCATTGGACAAACAAGGTACAATCATGAAACTATAGATATTACCATATTTAAAAAATAACTGTCACTGCTATACCACACTGTTTCTTGATTCCAGTGAAGTAGAGGAACTCACTTAAACGTTAACCTAACTACAAGTCTCTCTCTCTTTTTTAAATTTTTTAATTTTTAATTAGTGAATCACCGTGAGGGTACAGTTACAGATTTATACAATTTTGTGCTCATGTTTCCCTCATACAAGGTTCGAAAACCCATCCCCCTTCACCAGTGCCCATTTTCCACCACCAGTAAACCCATCATCCCTCCCACCCTCCCCAAACCCATCTCTCCCCACCCCACCCTGCCATTGTGGCAGGGCATTCCCTTCTGTTCTCTCTCTCTAATTAGCTGTTGTGGTTTGCAATAAAGGTGTTGAGTGGCCACTGTGCTCAGTCTCTAGCCCTCATTCAGCCCACAACTCCCTTCCCCCGCATGGCCTTCGACTACATTATAGTTGGTGATCCCTTCTCTGAGTTGCCCTTTCCCCAGAATGTGAGGCCAGCCTCCAAACCATGGAGTCAACCTCTTGTTACTTATTTCTACAATTCTTGGGTGTTAGTCTCCCACTCTGTTATTCTATATACCATAGATGAGTGCAATCTTTCTATGTCTGTCTCTCTCTTTCTGACTCATTTCACTCAGCATGAAACTTTCCATGCTGATCCACTTATATACAAAATTCATGATCTCCTTTTTTCTAACAGCTGCATAGTATTCCATTGTATGGATGTACCAAAGTTTCCTCAACCAGTCATCCGTTCTAGGGCATTTGGGTTTTTTCCAGATTCTGGCTATTGTAAACAGTGCTGCGATGAACATATAAGTGCAGATGTTGTTTCGACTATACTTTTTTGCCTCTCTGGGATATATTCCCAGCAGAGGTATTGCTGGGTCAAATGGGAGCTCAATATCTAATTTTTTGAGAATCGTCCATATTGTTTTCCAAAAGGGCTGAATGAGTCGACATTCCCACCAGCAGTGTAGAAGGGTCCCTTTCTCCCCACATCCTCTCCAACAGCGGTTGCTTTTGTTCTTTTGGATGTGTGCCAGTCTCTGTGGTGTGAGGTGGTATCTCGTGGTTGTTTTGATCTTCATCTCCCTGATGATTAGTGATGTAGAGCACTTTTTCATGTGCCTTTTGGCCATTCGTATTTCTTCCACTACAAGTCTCTCTTAACCTTAAACTACAATTTACTAAAATTCTTACCGAAAACTGACCCAAGCAAAGGCCTTTATGAAAACCGGGTCGATGAACAAGGTCCAAATCTAAATCTATAGCTATTACGGGAGTTTAGTGAACTGTCACTGCTGCACTGTAACTTTAGTTCCAATAAATGAAACACACTCACCTAAAAATTAGCCTAACTTCAAGGCCCTATTACCCTTAATGTAAGATTCACTTGAACCCTTAACGAAACTTATCAAAGCAAAGGCCTTTATGAAACCAGCCTCAGACGAACAAGTTACAAACATGAAACTATAGCTAAAAAAGTTAGTTGAAAGTCAACTGTCACTGGTACGCTGTAACTCTAGTTTGATTGAAAGAAATGCACTCACCTAAATGTTAGCCTAACTTCAAGTCTCTCTTAACCTGAACGTAACATTCATTAGCTCCTTTGCCAAAACCTTATTGAACCATGGCCTTCATGAAGCCTGGGTTAGATGAACAAGTACAAAACTGTAACTATAGCTACTAATATAGTTACAACTGAAATGTCACGGCTACACTGTAATTCTTAGTTCCAATGAAGAAAAGGAACACACCCAAATGTTAGATTAACTTCAAGTCATTTTTTTACTTTAATGTAAGGTTCACTAGCACACTTACCAAAAAATATCAATGCAAAGGCCATTAAGCAACCCAAGTCAAACGAACAAGGTACAAACCTGAAACTAGAGCTATAACGGTAGTTAAAAGTGAACTGTCATTTCTATACTGTAACTTTAGTGCCAATGAAAGAAACGCACTCACCTAAACGTTAGCCTAACTTCAAGTCCCTCTTAACCTGAACTAACATCCGAAAACTACTCATGGCCTTCATGAAACTCATTTTGGACTTAACAAAGTACAAAATGGAAAGTATAGCTTCTAATGTAGTTAAAACTGAACTCTCATGGCTACACTGTAATTCTTAGTTCCAATGAAAGGAAGTCCCGTAACCGTTAGGTTAACTTACCTAAAGGAACTCACCAAAACTTTAGGTTAACTTCAAGGCATTCTTAACTTTAATATAAGGTTCACTAACATCCTTATCGAAAAATATCAATGCAAAGGCCTTCAAGCAACTCACATTGAATGGAGAAGTTACAAAACCCTAAGATAAGCTTGGCCTAAGATAGTACAGCCAGGGATTGACCATCCCAAAAGAGATTGGGCCAACGTAGATTGGGCCAACGTAGATTGGCCCAAGATAGTTTGGCCCTAGATAGGTTGTCCCATGAAAGAGTGGCTGAAGATAGCTTGGCACAAGATAGATTGGCCCCAATAGACTCCCACATAGACTGTCCCGATATAGATTGCCTCCAGATAGAGCAGCCCTAGAGAGATTGGCCCCACACAGCTTGGCCCCAAATATATTGTCCCAAGATAGTTTGGTCCTAGATAGATTGGCTCAAGTTAGATTGGCTACAGATAGATTGGTCCCAAAGAGATTGACTCAAGGAAGATTGGCCAAAGAGAGATTGGCACAATACAAATTGTCTCAGGTTAGATCTTCTGAGCATTGAATGGCCAGAGAGATCGGCCCAAGATGTACGGGCACAGGAAACAATGACCAATCGAGGTTGGCTGAGCATAGATTGTACTTGATAGATTGGTCCAAGATTGATTGGCCCAAGAGAGATTGGCCCAGGATAGATTGGTTCCATATCAAATGGCCAAGAGATATTAGCTCCAGGGATTCTTGCCCAAGATAGATGTGCTGATGGGAGGTTGGACCCAGATTAATTGAATCCAGATCGATTGGCCCCTGAATGATTGGCCAAAGATACATTGGCTGAGATATATAGGCTCAAGATAGATTAGCCCGAGATATTTTGGCCTGAGATAGTTTAGCCCAAGATTGCTTGGCCGAAGATCGATTGGCCAAGACAGATTGACCCAAGATAGATTGGCCACACATAGATTGGCCCAACATATACTGGCCGAAGAGAGATTGGCCAAGGATAGAATGGCCCCATTATTGATTGAATCCAGATAGATTGGTCCAAGATAAGTAGGGCCCAGATAGTCTGGCCCTAATTAGATTGTTGCTCTATAGTCAGATTGGCCTACAATAGATTGGCCCAAGATACATAAGCCCAATATAGTTTGGCCGAAGTTAGAATTGCACAAGATAGACTGGCCCAAAGTAGCTTGGCCTAAGATAATTTAGCCAGGGATAGATTGGCCTAAGAGGGATTGGCCCAAAGGAGTTTGGCCCCAGATAGATTGGCCCAAGATAATTTTGCCCCAGATATAATGGCCCTAGATAGATAGTCCCATGAAATAGTGGCTTAAGATAGATGGGCACAAGATAGATTGACCCCCATATAGACTGGCCTCACATAGACCGGCCCAATATAGATTGGTCTGCAGACAGACTGGCCCCAGGTAGATTGGCCCCAGATAGGTTGGCACTAAATATATTGCACCAAGGTAACTTTGGCCACAGATAGATTGGCCCAAGATAGTTTGGCCCAGGAGAGTTTGCCCGAAGATAGATGGGGACATGATATATGGGTCGCTAAGAATTGGCTCAGATACATTGGCTCAATAGATATTACCACAATATAGATTGGCCATAGATTGATTGCACCAAGATAGATTGGCCCCAGACAGGTGGGCCCTAGATTGATTGTTCCAAGACAGACAAGCCCAAGAGAGTTTGGCCCCAGTAAATTTTGCACAAGATATGTTGATGCCTGAGAGATTGGCCCGAGATAGATTGGCCCAAGAGAGATTGGCCCAAGGTAGCCTGTCCCAAGACAGACTGGCTCCAGAATGATTGTCCCAAGATTGATTGTCCCATGATAGATTGGCCCAAGATATATAGTCCCATATAGATTAGCCTTACATACTTCAGAGAGATTGGCTCAAATAGATTGGATCAAGTTACACTGGCCCCTGATAGACAGGACCAGGATAGATTAGCCCCAGATAGAATGGTCAAGATAGATTGCCCAAGAGCGGTTAACCCAAGAGAGAATGGCCTCCCAGAAATTGCCCCCAGATATATTGGATCCAGTTAGATTGACCCAGATACATTGGTCAAAGATTGATTGGCCCCCAGATGGACTGGCCTAAGATAGATTGGTCCAAGATATATTGGCCCAGAAGGGATTGGCCCCACGTGGATTGGTCCCAGATTGAGATCCCTGGATAGTTGGGAGAAGATAGCCAGAAGATTGGCCAAAGGTAGATTGGTCCCAAATAGATGAGGCCAAGATAGATTGTCTCCGGGAATATTGGCCAAAATTAGATTGGTCCCAGGTTGATATACCAAAGATAGATATGCCCCATGTACAATAGACATAACAAAATGTCCCCAGTTTGTGTTCAGATTGATTGTCCAAGAGAAGATTGGCCCATGATATATTAGCCCCAGGTAGATTGGCCCATGATATATTAGTCCCAGATATATTGGCCCTTAATAGATTGGTCCCGGATATATTCACCCCAGATAAACTGATAATGATAGATTGGTCCAATATAGATTGGCCAAGAAAGACTGGTCCAAAATATATTCGCCCAAGATAGATTTGCCCAAAATAGATTGGCTCGAGACAGACTGGCCAATATATATAGCCTGGATATATTGGCTCAAGATAAAATGGCCCAAGATAGACTGGCTTGGAATCGATTGACCCAAGGGAGACTGGCCCAAGAAAGACTGGCCTAAGATATTTTGGCCAAAGTTCAATTGGCCCAACATCTATTGGTCCCACATAGAATGGCCTAGGATAGTTTGGCCCAAAATAGGCCCCACGTAGACTTGCCCCAGATATATTGGCCAGAGAGATAAGCCCCAGATTTTTTGGCCCCATTTTTCTGGCCCCAGAGAGATTTGCCCAAGATATATTGGCCCCAGATTGGTTGGCAGAAGATAGATTGGTCCCAGATATATCGGACCAAGATAGATAGGCCCAAGAGAGATGAGATCTAGATCGATTTGCCCAAGATAGATTGGAACAAGATAGATTGACCCGAGATAGATTGGCCTAAGATATTTTGGCCAAAGTTAGATTGGCCCGACATAGATTGGCCCCACATAGATTAGCCTAAGATAGTTTTTCCCAAGATAGATTGTCCAGAGAGAGTTTAGACCATAGAGATTGGCCTGAGGTAGATTGCCCCAAAATAGATTGTCTCCAGAGAGATTGGCACCAGGTATATTTACCCAATATACATTGGCACAAGATATATGGGCCACACATAGTTGGCCCCAGGTATATTTTCCCCAGAGAGATTGGCACCAGTGATATTGGCAACTGACAGATTGGCCCCAGATTGATTGGCTCCAGATAGATTGGTCCAAGATAACTTGGCTGAAGAGAGTTTGGACCAGGACAGTTTGTCCCGAGATAGACTGGCAAATCTAGATTGAGCCAAATTCTCTTGGGCCATTCTCTGCGACACCAATATACCTGGGGCCAATACTTGTGGGGCCTATCTATCTTCAGCCAAACCATGTTGGACCAATCCTGCTGGGGACGTTCTACCTCAGGTTAATTTATCTTGGGCCAATTTGTCTCAGGCCAGATCTAAGGTTAATCTATCTTGGGCCTTATTCTCTTGGGCCAATCTATCTTGGACCTAGCAATTTTGGACCAATCTATAGTGGTCCCGTATATCTGGGGTCAACCAATCTTGGGACAATCTCTCCTGGGCCACTGTATCTAGTACCAATCTATCCTGGAACAATTTATCTGGGGCCAATCTGTGCAGGGATAATCTATCCTTGTCCAATCTATCTTGGGTCATTCTATCTTGGACCATACTTCTGAGTTCAATCTATCTGCGCCAATCTATCTGGAACCAGTCTATTGTGGGCCAGTCTATCTTCAGCCCAACTACATTGGACCAGTCTCTCTTGGGCCAGTCTTTCTTGGGTTAATCCATCTGTGTCCAATCTGTTTCGGGCCAATCTACCTCCGGCCAATATATCTCAGGCCAATCAACTTGGTGCCAACACATCTTTGGTCAATCTATCTTGGCAAATCTATCATGGGCCTCTCTTTCTGTACCCAATATATATTGGATTGGGTATCTTGGGCAAATCTATATTGCGTTAATCTCTCCTGGCACAATGTGTCTGGCCAATTTATCTGGGCCAATCTAACTTGGGCCAATCGATGTGGGCCCAGGCTCTCTGCGGCCCTAACTCTCTTAGGCCAATCTATGTTATGCCATCAATCATGGGCCATTCTGTCTTTGGACGATCTCATTGGGTCAGTATATCTTGTGCAAAACTCTCCTGAGCCAATCTATCTTGTGCCTTTCTGTTGGGGTCAATCTACTTTGGGCCACTCTAACATGGGCCAATGGTTCAGGGGCCATTCTGTGTCTGGACTGTCTATCTTGGGCCATTCAATCTCGGGCCAATCTATTTTCGGCATATCTATCGAGAGACAATCTATTCAGAGACAATCTACACTGGGCCAATCAATCTTGACCAGTATATCTGGGGCCAATCTATCTTTGGCCAAACAATCAAGGACCAATCTATCTCTGGCAAATCTAACTAAGACCAATTTCTCTTTGGCTAATCAATTGTGCGTCAACCCATCTCGGGCCAATCAGTCTGGCATCAGTCTATCTCTGGCCAGTCTATTTTGGGCCAAACTCTCTGGTGCCAATCTAGCTAGTTCTAATCTAGCGGGGGCCAATATATCTAGGCCAAACTATCTGGCCCAATCTGTCTGTGTCCAATACATGTGGGGCCAATCAGGCTTAAGCCAATCTATCTTGGGCAATGTACCTGGGGAGAATCTAACTGGCCAATTGATCTGGGGCAATCTATCTCAGGTAAATATACTGGGGGTCAATTTAGATGGGGCCAAATTATTTTGGGCTAATCTATCTTGGGCCAATCAATTTGGGCCAGTGTATCTAGGGCCAATGTCTCTTAGGCCAATCTAATTTGTGTCAAAGTATCTTGGGCCGATCTTTCTTGGGTCAATCTATCTTTGTCCAATCTACCTTGGGCCAATCTATCTCAGGACAATAGACCTCAGGCTCATCTCTCACGGCCCAATATATCTCATGCCAATCAAACTTGGGAAATGTATCTGGGGCCAACCTTTGTGGGTTCAATTTATTTTGGGACAACCAATCCAGGAAACCAATCTCATGCTAATATCTCTAGTGCTAATCTATACGGAGTTTATCCTTGTAGGGCCAATCTATCTGGGGCCAATATATCTGGGGATAAACTGTCTGGGAACAATCTATCTTGTTCCAATCTATCTGGGGCCAATCTCTGTTGGACAATCTATCTTGGTCAACATATGGGGAAATCTATCTTAAGCCATTCTATCCTGGGCTGTTGTATTGCCCAATTGATTGAGAGCCAATCTATATGTGGTTCATCTAAAATAGACCAACCTATATTGGGGCAATCTCTCATGGAGCACTCTATCTCAGGCCAATCTTTCTAAGGCCAATCTATCTGGGGCCAATCTATCTTGGGCCAAGGTCTCCTGGGCCATTCTATCCTGGCCAATCGATCTTGAGCCAAAATAACTTGACACAATCTGTCTGTAACCAGTACATCTGGGACCAATCTATCAGGGGACAATATCTATTGGGCACATCAAACTGCGGCCAATCTACTGTGATAATCTATCTTTGGCCCATCTACTTGGTTCAATCAATATTTGTCCAATCAATCTGGGGCCAATCAGTCTTGGGCCAATCTGTCTGTGGCCGACGAAGTGGGGTCAATATTTGGGTCCAATCCATATGGGGATAATGTACCTTGGACCAGTCTATCTGCGGCCAACCTATATTGGGCAAATCTATCTTGAAACAATTCATCTTACACTAATCTCTACTGGACATGTCTATTTTAGGCCAATCTATCTTGGGCCAACATATACAGAGCCAATCTATCTGGGCCGTTCTATATTCAGCCAAAATCTATTGGGCCAAATATATATCTGGGCTAATCAATTTTGGGCAAATATCTCTGGGGCCATACTATATGTGTTCAATCTATCTTGGGCAAAAACTGTATCGGGACTCTCTTGGACCTGTCTATCTTGGGCCAGTCTATCAGGTGCCAATCTATCTGGGGTGAATCTACCTGGGGCTCATATATCTGGGGCCAATATATCTTGGTCCATTTTATCTGATACCAATCATCTGGGGACAATCTGTCTTGAAGGAATGTATCTTGGGGGCCAATCGATCTTGTGCCAATCCATCCTTCACCAGTCCATCTGGGGCCAATCTCTCTTGGGCCAATCTCTCTTGGGCCAATAAACCTGGGGCCAATCTACCTGGGGCCCATCAATCTTGAGCCAATCTATCTTTTGCATATCTATCTAGGGCTACTCTCTTCAAAGCAATCTCTCCTGGGTCAATCTATCTTGACTAAACTACCTTGGACAAATCTATCTGGGCCAATCTCTCAGAGGCCAATCTCTCTTTGGCAAATCTAACTGAGGCCAGTCTCCCTTCGGTTCATCTATCTTGGGCCAATCCACCTCAGGCCCATCAGTCTGGCGCTACTCGATCTGGGGCCTATCTCGATTTGGCCAAACTATCTGGGGTCAATCTACCTGAGTTCAATGTATCTGGGGCCAGTCTTTCTGGGCTCAATCTATTTTGGGCCAATCTGTTCGGGCCTCGTCTATCTGGGGCCAATCTATCTTTGGGACAATCATTCTTGGGCCAACCTATCTGGGGCCAGTCTATCTGGGGCCAATCTACCTTGGCCAATCTCTTAGAGGCCAGTCTCTCAGGTGCCAATCTATCCTCAGGCCAATCTATCTGGGGCCAAACTTTCTTGGGCAAATGTATCCTGGACCAATCATCTATCTTAGGACAATTTCTCTTGGGCCAATCTCTCTGAGACTAATCTCTTTCTTGCCAGTTTATCTGTAGCCAAAGTATCCTAGACCAATCTCCTTCAGGCAAATCTATATCAGGCATATCTATCTCATACCAGTCTATCTTGGACTAATCTATGTCGGCATATCTCTCTTGTGTCAACCAATCTGTGCCAATCTGTCATGGTCAATGAATGTTAGGTCAATATATTTTAGGCCAATTTATCTGGGGCCAATCTATCTTGGGTCAATCGAACCTGTGCTAGTCTATCTGAAGCCAAACACTCTTGGGCCTACCTAGCATGGGACAATATCAGGGGCCATTCTCTCTGGGGAAAATGCATGGGGGCCCATATATCTTGACCCCACCTATCTTTGGTCCATCTCTCTTGGGCCAATCTCTCTCGGGCCTAACTATCTTGGGCCAATTGTTCTGGAGCCAATCTGTCTTGGGCCAATCTATCTTGGGCATGGGACCATCTATCGTAGACAAGTCTATCTGGAGCCAATCTACTGGGGGCCAATCTATCTTGGGCCAATATCTCTGGGGCCAACCTCTCTGACATAATCATGTCAGATTAATGTACCTTGGGACCATCTCTCTTGCCAATGTCTCTTGGGCCAATCCCTCTTGGGCCAGACACCTTACGGCTTTCTATTTTGGCCCAATCTAACATCAGCCAAAATACCTGGGGCCAGCCTATATATCCCAGGGCAATCTATCTCTGTCCAAGCTACTTGGTGCCAATCTACCTTGTGCCAATCTATCTTGGGCCAATCTAAATGGGCCCAGACACTCTGGGTCAATTTATCTTGTGCCAATCTATCTTGGCCAATCCATCCTGGGACAATCCATCTTGGTCCAATCTTACTTGCACCATCTATATTTAGCCAATATCTCTGAGAACAATCCATCTGGGTTCAGTGTATTTTGGGCCAGTCTATCTGGGTTCAGTCTAACTTGGGGCCAATCTAAATGGGGCCAGTCGAATGGGATCAATCTATCTTAGACCAATCTATATTGGGCCAAATTCTTCTGGGCCAGTATATCCTGGATCCACTGATCCTGGGCCCATCAATCTTGAGTCTATCTCTCTTGGTGTAGACTAAGTGGGAACTATCTATCATCTGGGGCTAACCTAACAAGGGGCCAATATCTCTTGGGCAAATATAACTGGGGCCAAACTATCTTGCATTAATCTATCTGGGGCTTATCTTTCTTGGGCCAATGTAACTTGTTACAGTCTTTCTTGGACCAAGCTATCTTGGGCCAATCTATCTTGGGCCATTTGATCTTGGGCCAATCTATCTGAGGACAATCTGACTTCAGACTACCTATCAGAAGACCATCTTGGGCCAATCTAGCTTTGTCCCAACTGTGTTGGACCAATCTTCTCAACACAATTGTTATCCAGCCAATCTGTCTCGGGACAATCTATCCTGGGACAATCTATCTCAGACCAATCTATCTTCAGCTGATATGTCGTGTGCAAATCTATCTTGGCTCATTTATAAGTTGGAAAATCTACCTTGGCTCATTTATCTAGGGCCATTCTATCCTGGGACAGTCTGTCTTAGACCAGTATATCTTGGGATCATCTATCTGAGATCAATCTATCTTAGGTCATTCAATCTTGGGCCAAACTCTCTTGGGTAAACCCTTTTTGGGCCAATCTATCTGGGGCCAGTTTATGTGGGGCAAAACTCTCTTGGGCCAATCAATCTTGTGCCAATCAATATGATGCACATGTATCTTGGGCCAATCTCTCTTAGACCATTATATCTATGTCAATCTATCTTGGGTCTGGGTGTCTTAGGCCAGTCTATCTAGAGCCAACCTGCCTTAGACCAATCAATCTGAGCAAATCTCTTTTGGGCCAATCTACCTCATGCCAATATATCTGAGGTAAATCTCACTTATACACATCTATCTTGGATGAATGTATCTTGGCCAAATTTATTAGTTCAGTCTATCTTCATCCAATTGATCTTCAGCCAATTTATCTTTGCCCACCAATCTTGGTCTAATCTCTCTTGGGCCAACCTAAGTTGGGAAAATATGTCTGGGCCAATCTATCTGGTACAATTTTTCTGAGTCCATCTCTGGGAAAATCTAGCTGGGGCCAGGCTACCTGGAGCCGATCTATCTGGGGTCGATCTATGCTGGAACAATTTAACCTTGGCCAATCTATCTTGGGTCATTCTATTTTGGATCCTCCTGTTGAGTCCGATCTGTATGCTGCCAATCTATTTGGGCCAATCTATCTGTACCCGATATATATTGGGTTTAAATATCTTGGCTCAATCTATTTTATGTCAATCTATCCTGGGCCTAAGTATCTCTGTCCAATCTATTTGGGCCAATCTATCCAGAGCAAATCAATCTGCACCCAGGCTATCTGGGGCCCTATCGATCTTAGGCCAATTTTAGTTATGCCAACAGATATTGGTCTAGTCTCTCAGGGGCCAATCTATCTTGTGCCACTATCTTTGGCCTATCTATCTTGTGCTTATCCATCTGGGGCCTACCTGGTGTCAATCTATTTTGGACCAATCTATCCTAGGCCAATGTATCTTGGGCCAATCAACGTCTGGACTGTCCAACTTGGGCCAAAGAATCTTGGGCCAATCTATCTTCGGCATATCTTTCTAGGGCCTGTCTCTTCAGTGGCGATCTCTCCTGGGCCAAAGTATCTTGACTGACCTATCTTCAGCCAATCTATCCTGGGCCAATCTATCTGTGGCAAATCTAACTAAGGCCAATCGCTCTTGGGCTAATCTCCTGGGCCAATCCATGTCAGGCCAATCAATTTGGCACCAATCTATTTTGGGCATATCTCTATGGGACCAAAATCTCTGGGGCCAATCTACCTTGTTCTAATCTACCTGGGGCCGAACAATCTCAGGCCAATCTATCTGTTTCCAATACATGTGGGGCCTATCATTCTGAAGCCAATGTATCTTAGGTGAATCAATCTGGGGCCAATCTATCTGGGGCCAATTTATCTGGGCCAATCTATCTGGGGCCAAACTATTTGGGCCAATGTATCTGGAGCCAATCTCTCTTGGGCTAATCTACATTGGGTCAGTGTGTCTTGGACCATTTTTTCTTGGGTCAGTCTATCTTTGTCCAATCTATCTCGGTTCAATAGATATTGGGTTCATCTCTCTCAGGCCAATCTATCTCGACTCATCGAATCTTGCACAAATGGCTCTTGGGCCAATCTATCTGGGTTCGATTTATCTTGGGACAAACCATCTGGAGAATCTACTTCCTGTTATCTCTTCAGAGCCAGTCTATTTGGGGCCTATTTTTGTAGGGCCAATCTATTTTGGGCCAAACTATTTTGGGCTAATCTATTTGGGGCCACTACATATTGGACAATATATCCTGGCAAATCTATGTGGACTAATATATACTGAGGATTCTATCTTAGGCCATTCTATCTTGGTAAAACAATCGTGAGCAAACTATCTGGGTTTCATCTATCTGAGGTTAATCTATCTATCTTGTTCTACACTATCTGGAGCCAATCTATCTTTGGCTGAAGGATGTATGAGCAATCTTTCTCGGACCAACCTATCTAGGGCCAATCTATCTTGGGCTAGTCTATATTGGACCTATGAATCATCAGCCAATCTATCTGGGGTCAATCTATTGGGGTGATTCTTTCTTGGGCCCTCTAAATACAACCAATCGATCTGATGAAATCTATCTCCAGCCAATATACTTTGTGCCAATCTGTCTTGAGCCAATATATCTTTTTTTTAAATTTTATTTTATTATTTTTTTAATTAATAGTTTATTTTTAATTAGTGAGTCAACGTGAGGGTACAGTTACAGATTTATACATTTTTGTGCTCATGTTTCTCCCTTACAAAGTTTGATGACCCATCCCTTCACCAGTGCCCATTCTCCACCACCAGTAAACCCAACATCCCTCCCCCCCTCCCCAGTCCCGTCTCCCCCCACCCCACACTGCCACTATGGCAGGGTATTCCCTTTTGTTCTCTCTCTCTGATTAGGTGTTGTGGTTTGCAATAAAGGTGTTGAGTGGCCATTGTGTTCAGTCTCTAGTCTATATTTGGCCCGCATCATCTTTCCCCCACATGACCAACAACCACATTTTACTTGGTGTTCCCTTCTCTGAGTTGCCCAGAATGAGAGAACAGCCTCCAAGCCATGCCCAAAAAGTATAGTCGAAGTGACATATGCACTTATATGTTCACCGCAGCACTGTTTACAATAGGCAGAATCTGGAAAAAACCCGAGTGCCCTAGAACAGATGACTGATTGAAGAAACTCTGGTACATCTATACAATGGAATACTATGCAGCTGTTAGAAAAAATGAGGTCATGACGTTTGCATATAAGTGGATCAACATGGAAAGTATCATGCTAAGTGAAATGAGTCAGAAAGAGAGAGACAGACATAGAAAGATTGCACTCATCTGTGGAATATAGAATAATAGACTATAAGACAAACACCCAAGAATAGTGGAGCCAATATATCTTGCATCCTCTGTCTCTTGCGTCAATCTATCTTGGGCCAATCTATATGAGGTGAAACTATGTGGAGTCGATCTATCCTGGGCAAATGTTTCTTGGGCAATTGTATCTATCTGAGGCCAATCTTTCTGGGGCCATTCTATCTGGGGCCAATCTATCTGGGCCATACCATCTAGGGCCAATATATCTTGAACTGATATACCCTAGGAAAATCTATCTTGGCGACCTATCTTGGGCCATTCTACCTGGGATCATTCTATCCTGGGCCAATTCATCTCAGGCAAATGTATCTTGGGTCAGTTTATCTGGAGTCAATAATTCTCAGGTTGATTTCTCTATGGGCCAATCTATCTTTTTGGTTCAAACTATCTGGGGCCAATATTTGCTGTGTCAACTGTAGTTGGGCCAAACTATCTGGGGCGACTCTATCATGGGCCAATCCCTCTGGGGCCAGTCTCTCTGGGGCTAATTTCTCTGGGGACAATCTATCTAGTGCCAGTCAATATTGGATGAATCTCCCTTTGGCCAATCGCTCTAGTGCCAGTCTACCTGGTGTCAATCTATCCTGGGCTGGTCTGTCATGGGCCAATGTATCATGGGCCAGTCTATCTTGGGCCTTTCTGTCTTGGGCAAATCAATCTTGGGCCAATGTATTTTGGTCTACTCAATCTTGGGCCAATCTATCTTGTGTCAATCTACCTGGGACCAATTTATACTGGGATAATATCCTGCGCCAGTGTATCCTTGGCTGTTCTCTCTAGGCCAATCTATCTGAGGCCATTATATCTGCAGCCAATCTATCTGGGGCCAATCTTTCTTGGTTCAATCTATCTGGGGCCCATCTATCATGAGCCAATCTATCTCGTACCAAACACCTTGAGGCAATCTTGGCAAGCTTGTTCCCATGTGTCTTGGACCAATCTATTCTGGCACATCTATCTTGAGCTCCTCTATCCAGGGCCATTCTATCCTGAGCCAATCTATCTTAGACCAACATATCTTGGGATAATCTATCTGGGTCCATACTCTCATGGGCCACAATTTCCTGGGCCAATCTATCTGGGGCCAGTCTATATTGTACTAACCTATCTTGGACCCCACTATACTTTGATGAACTGTCTTGGGCCAATGTATCTTAGACCTAGGTATCTGGCCAATCTCACTTGGGCCAATTTATTTGGGGCCAGACTATATGGGGCCGTATGTTCTTGGGACAACCTACCTTGTGCCAATCAATATTGGGCTAATCTCTCGGGTCAATCTATCTTTTGCCAATCTGTTTTGGGCAAATCTCCCTTGGGCCAATGTATCTTGTTCCAGTGTATCTCTGGCCATTTTATCTTTGGCCAATCTTTCATGGGCCAATATATCTTAGGCCAATCTCTCTTGAGCCAATCTATCTGGGGTGAGTCACTCTGAGGCCAAGTTATCTTGGGCCAATTTCTCTTATGCCAATAAATCTTAAACCAATCTATCTTGGGATAATCTCTTTTGGGCCTCTATATTTTATGCCGATCTATCTTGGGTCATTCAATCAGGGCCAATCTTTCTGGGGACAATCTATCTTGGCTCTGACTATCTTGCTCCAGACTATCTTGGGCCACTCAGTCTTGGACCAATCAATCTTGGGCCAAACTCTCTTGGGCCAATCTATCTCATGCTATCAATCTGGGGTCAAACTTTCTGGGGCCAATTGATCTTGGGTCAAACTCTTTGGGGCCAATCTACCTTGTGCTAATATCTCTGGGTCCTATCTATCTGGGACCCATTTAACTAAAGCCATACTGTCTGGGTCCAAAATATCTGGGTCCATCTCATGTGGGTCCAATCTATCTTTGGCAAATCTATCTGGGGCCAATCTATCTTGGAAAATTTATATGGAAACAATCTATGTGAGAAATCTATATTGGATCACTTTATCTTGGGCCATTCTATCTTGGCCAATTGAACTTTGGCCAATTCATCTGGGGCCAATCTTTCTTGGGCCTATCTATCTTGAGCCAAGATACCTTATTGACTATCTGTGGCAATTCTATCTTGGACCAATCTATCTTTGTCCATTATTTAGTTTGCCAATCTATCTTGGGCCCATTTATCTTGGGCCAGTCTATCTTGGACCAATCTATTTTGAAGCCAATCTATCTTCAGCCAAGCAATCTTGAGCCAACCTATCTTGGGCCAATCTAACAATGGGCCAAAGTATTTCTGGTCAACCTAGCTTGGGCCAGTGTATATGTAGCCAAACTATCTTGACCAATCTCTTTTGGGCCAGTATATGTTGGGTAAATCTTTCTCAGGCCAATCGATCTCAACCAGTCTCTTTCGGGACACTCCATTTTGTGCCAATAGTTCTTTGGTTCATCTAGCTTGGCAAATCTATTTTAGGCCAATTTATCTGGGCCTAATCTATCTTGAGTCAAGATATCTTGAGCCAATCTATCTTGGGACAATCTTTCTTAAGACAATCTTCCTTGGGACACTCTATCTCGGGCAACTCAATATGCGACTGGTCTACCTGGGGCTCATAGTCTGTGGCAAATCTATCTTCAAACTATGTGTCTTGATCCAGTCTATGTGGAGCCAATATCTATTGGGTCTTACTTGTTGCCTGAATATTCGTTCAGCCGGAGGTGCTGAGACAAGAAATGGGAGAGAACTTGATGTCATGCAGCATCCAGGTTCTCTCAGACCTATGACAATGGGAGAGAGCCCTGAAATCTCCTTTGATATTTACCATCCTACTCTTCATACTCTAAAGGGTTCAATACAGTGATGTCATCAAAAGAAGTTATAGAAAGAGCATTGTGGCAGGCAATGCATGTATTGTTTCCTTGTGTCTGCGGGTCAATCAATTTCAGCCTAAGGAAAAAGATACAAAACCGAAACTGGAATCTTCCTAGAGCTAGGAGTATTTGGATTTGCATCCCAAAGACAAGGCTGGGCCCCCACGGTGAAACCTACATCCCAAGGACAAATTGGGTCTGTACCTGAAATCTACATCACAAAGGGCCCAGAATCTACATGTCAAAGATCAGGCTGAGCTTCTGTGAGAAGAGAAAAATCTCGGACTCTTCCAATACACTGAAATTTATAAAATTATTCACTGAAGGCAGCTGTTCAGCTTCATCCAAACCAGTCAGGACACACGAGAAATCTTGCCCATTTTCATGGGTCCCTGTTCCTGCCCGTTGTGCAGTAGAGTTTACATGAGCTCATGCTGACAACTCAGTGCAGCCCCAAAACTTACTATCTTGGGTGCGTCTATGTTGAGCCAAGGTCTCTAGGACCACTGTCTCTCGGGCCAATCTATCTTTGGTCAATGTATCTAGGGCCAGTCTACTGGGGTCCAGTAACTCTTGGGCCAATCTCTCTTAGACTAATCTATCTTGGGCCTAATCTCTCTTGGGCCAATATACCTTGTGCCAATCCACCTTGAGCAAATCAATCCTAGGTTCAATCTATCTTGTGCCATTCTATCTTGAACCTACCAATCTTGGCCAATCTCTCTGGGGCCAATCTATCATGAGTCAATCTATCTGGAAATCTACCTAGAACCAATCTATCTGAGGCCATTGTATCTTGGGTCAATCTATATGTGTCTATTTTCCTTGGGCCAGTGTATCTTGGGGCATTTGTTTTTGGGCCAATCTATCTGGGGCCAGTCTATCTGGAACCAATCCCTCTGTGGCCAATCTATCTTGGACCAATCTATCTGGAGTCACTATGTATTGGGTCAAACTATCTTGGGCCAATCTTTCCTGTGCCAATCCCTCTTGGGCCATTGTATTTTTGGTCAATCTGTCTGAGGCCATAGTACCTGGGGCCAAACTTGCTTGGGCCAATCTATCTGGGGGCAATCAATCTTGGGCCAACCTATCTGGGGTCAATCTATCTTGGGTCAATCTATCTGAGCCTATCTGCCTTGGGCCAGTCTAACTTGGGGCATTCATTGTTGGGCCAATCTGTCTCGGGCCAGTCTACCTAGGACCAATCCCTTTGTGGCCAATCTCTCTTCGGCCAATCTATCTTGGACCATCCTATCTGGAGTCACTATGTATTGGGTCAAACTAACTTGGGCCAACCTATCCTGTGCCAATCCCTCTTGGGCCAATGTATTTTTGGCCAATCTGTCTGGAGCCATTGTACCTCAGCGACACTTGTTTGGGCCAGATATCTGGATTTGATCTATCTTGGCCCAACCTATCTGGGGTCAATCTATCTTGGGTCAATCCATCTTGAGCCAATCTGTCTTGGGCTGTTCTATTTGGGCCAATCTGTCTTGGCCAGTTGATCTTGAACCAGAATCTCTAGAACAAATCTATCATGGGCCAATCTACCTTGGGCCAATGTATCTGGGACCAATCTATCTGGGGATAAGATATCTGAAGCCCATCTCTCTGCGGCCAACCCATGTGAGGCCAATGTGTCTTGGGCCAACCTATTTCCGGCCAATCTATCTTGGGCCAATCTCTTTTAGGCCAATCTATCTTTTGCCAAATCAGTCTTGGACAAATCTGTCAGGGTCTAATCTATCTTGGCCAGTCCATCAGTGCCAGTTTATTTTGGGCCAATTTATCTCGAGCCAGTCTAGCTCCAGCTAATGTATCTCGAGCAAATCTATTTCAGGCCCATCCTGTCAAGCAAAAAGTCTCTTGGGCCAATCTATATCTTGGGGCAATCTATCTTAGGCTAAACTATCTTGGGAAAACCTGTCTGGATCCAATCTATAAGTGTCAAATCTAACTGAAGCCAATCTATCTGATTCCAATCTCTCTGGTGCCAATTTATCTTGGGTCAATACTTGTGGGGCTAGTATTTTGGGTCAATCTAGTATTGGGCTATCTTGGGTCAATCTTTTCTGAGCAAATCTCTCTTGGGCCAATCTAACTTTGGCCATTCTATCCTGGGCCAATATATATTGAGGCAAGCTATTGTAGGCCAATCTACCAGGGGCCAATCTATCTGGGCCAATCAATCTTGGGCCCTCAATCTTGGGTAAATCTATCTTGGGCTAACCAAGCATTGGCCAATCAAACTGGGCACAATCTATTTGGTTCCAATCTACCAGGGGCTAATCTATCTGGGCCAATCAATCTTGGGCCCTCAATCTTGGGTAAATCTATCTTGGGCTAACTAAGCATTGGCCAATCAAACTGGGCACAATCTATTTGGTTCCAATCTCTCAGGGGCCATTCTATCATGGGCAAATCTCACTGGGGTCAATCTATCTTGGACTCATCTTTCTTGGGCCAATCTATCTCAGGCCAAGCAATCTGGGTCCAACTTATCTGAGGCCAATCTCTATGGAGCCAATCCATTTGAATCCAGTCTATCCTGGCACAACTACCTATGAGGGCCAATCTACCTGGGGTCGATATACCTGGCACAAATCTCTCTGGGCCTGTTTATGTTTGGCCAATTTATCTAGGGCCAATCTCTCTGAAGCCAATCTCTCTGGGACCTATATACCTGGGTTACTATCTCAGGGCCATAAATATCTGGAACCAATCTATGTGGGGCAAATCTATCTTGGGCCAATCTCACTCGATCCAATGTCTCTTGGGCCATTCTATCTTGGGCCAATCTATCTTGGCCCAAACTACCTTGGACCAAACTATCTGTGGCCAACCTGTCCGGGGCCAATCAATATGGCATCAATATATGTGAGCAATCTATCTCTGGCCAGTCTGTCTGGGGCCAGAATCTCTGGGACCAATCTATCTGGGTTCAATCTATTCGGGAGAGAACCATCTGGAGCCAATCTATCTAGGCCAGATGTGCCTTTTGCC
Organism: Sorex araneus; assembly: GCF_027595985.1. NCBI lineage: Eukaryota > Metazoa > Chordata > Mammalia > Eulipotyphla > Soricidae > Sorex > Sorex araneus. The sequence goes on along the minus strand of NC_073313.1, from coordinate 291,102,414 downwards.
AATCTATCTTGGGCCCATCTCTCTTGGGTAGGTCTATCTTAGGCCAGTAGATCTTGGGTTAATCTTTGTTGGGCCAATCTCTGTGAAACCAGTCTACCAGGGTCCAAAGGATCTTGTGTAAAACTATGTTGGGACCATCTATCTCGGCCCCAAATATCTTGGGCCAATCTATCTTGTGCCAAAATATCGTGGGTGCTTCTATCTTGTGTCCTTTAACCTTAGCCAAACTATCTTGGGCCTCCAATCTCTTGCTAATCTCTCTGAGGCTAATCTATCTTGGGGAAGTGATCTCACTCGGGCGAATATACCTTGGGCAACTCTTCTATCTTGGGTCAGTACTCTATCCTGGCTGTCTTTCTGGTGACACTCTCTCTTGGGTCAATCTATTTTGGGCCACTCTCTCCTGAGTCAGTCCATCTGTGGCCAATCGATCTTGGGCCAATCGATATGGGACCAATCTCCCTGGGGCCAATCTATCTGGAGCCAATCTATCTGAGGCCAATCTATCTTTGGCCAATGTAATTTGGGATAAACTATGTGGGGCCAATGTATCTTCGGCCAAGTATCTTGAGACCCTGTATTTTGGGCCAAATATCTTGGGCCATCTATCTTGAGCCTAACTCTCTTGCCCATCTATCTTGGGCCAACCTATCTTTGGACAATATGTCTTGAGCCATTCAATCTTGGGCTAATCTATTTTACTCCCATCTACTGGGGCACATTTATCTGGGAACAATCTAGCTGAAACTAACTTTTCTTGAGCCAATCTATCTGGCACCAATCTACTTTGGACCATCTTCCTTGTAGCTGTCTACTTTGGGCCAAATTATGTTGAGACAATCTATCTTGAGCCAGTCAGTCTTCAACAATCATTTATCTTGGGCCAATCTATCTTGGGAAAATTTATCTTGGTCCACTCTACTGTATTGTTCCAATTCATCTTGAGCCAAACTACCTTGGGCCAAGTTACCTTGGGCCAATCTCTCTAGGGTCAATCTCTCTGGGACCAATCTATAAATGGTGAAACTATCTTGGATGAATCCAACTAGTGCCAATCTCTTTTGTGCAAATTTGGTTCAATCTCTCTTGGGTGTAACTTGGTTCAATCTCTCTTGGGTGAATTTCTCTGTGGCCTGTCTATTGGGGGCCAATTTATCTGGGCCAAAACTATTGGTGCCCTAGCTCTTTTCAGCAAATCAACTGGGGGCCAATCTATCTTGAGAGTCTACCTTGGGATGATCTATTAGAGCAAATTTGCATGGTCCCATCTATGTTGGACCAATTTATCTGTAGCCAAACTCTCTGGGGCCAATCTATTTTGGGCCTATCAATCTGAAGCCAATCTATCTGGGGCCAATCTATCTTGGGCCAAGCTCTCTGAGGCCACACATTCTGAAACCAATCTATCTGGGGTCAATCTATCAGAGAACAAAAATCTCTTGGGCCAATCTATCTGGGGACAATAATCTATCTTGGGCCAATCTTTTTTTTTTCTTTTTGCGCCACATTTGGCAATGCACAGGGTTGGTTACTCCTGGCTCTGCACTCAGGAACCACCCCTGGCGGTGCTCAGGGGACCATATGAGATGCTGGGAATAAAACCCGAGTTGGCCGCATGCAAAGCAAACGCCCTACCCACTGTGCTATTGCTCCAGCCCTCTATCTTGGGCCAATCTTATTTTCAGCCAGTCTCTCTTGAGCCATTCTGTCTTGGACCAAACTATCGTGGGCTAATTTATCTGGGGCTAATCTATCTTGCGCCACTCTATCTTGGGACTATCTATCTGGGGCCCATAGATCTGGTGCTGATCCTTTTTTGCCTGGTAGGTCATGGGCCAATCTACTTTGGGCCATTGTCTTTTGGGCCAATCTCTCTTGGGTCAATCTACGTTGGGTCAAAAAGATTAGGCAAAACTCTTTGGAGCCAATCGACATTGGGCCAATGTAACTTCGGCCAAACTTTCTTGGGCCTAATCTCTCTAGGGCCAATCTATCGCTGGGCAATCTGTCTATATGGGGCCAATCTATTTGGGACAAAGCTATCTGGTGCTAATCTATCTTGGGCCAAACTCCTGGGGCCAGTCTATCTGGGTACAATTTATCTGGGGCCAATCTATCTGGGCCCAGTCAATTTTGTGCCAATCTCTCTTGTGTCAAGCTCTCTTGGGTCAAATCTAATGTGTGCCAAGGAAACTTGGGATAACCTCTCTTTGGCCAATATTTCTGGGGCAAATCTAGGTGGGTTCAGTCTATCTTAGGCCAATCTATCCTTGGCCAATCTATCTTGGATCAATGAATCTTAGGCCAATCTTTCTTGGTCCAATATATCCTGTGCCATTATATCCTAGACAAATTGATCCTGAGCCAGTCAATACTGAGCCTATCTATCTTGCGATAGACTGTCTTGGGGACAATCTCTTTGGGGTCAATCTGTCAGGGGCAAATCCATCTTGATCAAATGAAAGTGGGGCCAATCTATCTTGCGCCAATAAATCTTTGGATAGTCTGTTTCAGAACAATCAAACTGGGCCAATGTATCTATCTCGGGCAAATCTATCTGACATTAGCCATAGCTACTAACGTAGTTAAAACCAAACTTTCATGTCTACACTGTAATTCTTAGTACCAATGAAGAAAAGGAACACACCTAAACAATAGATTAACTTCAAGGCGTTCTTAACTTTAACGTAATGTTCATTAACGCCCTTACTGAAAAATATCAATGCAAAGGTCATCATGCAACCCGGGTTGGATGAACAAGGTACAAACCTGAAACTAAAGCTATAACAGCATTAAAAAGTGAACTTCAAGTATCTCCTAACCTTAAGGAAAGATTTACGAACAAGGTAGAAACATTAAAATAAGGGAGGTTAAAAGCGAACTGTCACTGGTACACTGTAATTATAGTTCCAATGAAAGAAATGCACTCACATAAAATTTAGCGGTACTTCAATGCCCTCTTCACTTTAACGTAAGATTCACTCACATCCCTACCAAATCTCATTAAAGCAAAGGCCTTCATGAAACCCAAGCATTGCCTTCATAACCCGGGTCAGATGAACAAGGTACAAATCTTTGAAACTAGAGTTATAATGGGAGTTAATAGTGAAATGTCACTGCTACACTCTAACTTTAGTTCTAATAAAAGAAACACACTCCCCTAAATCAAAGAAAGAGACACAATCTCCAAAAAGTTAGCTAAACTGTACTCTAGTTCCAATGAAAGAACACACTCTCCTAAAGGTTAGCATTTTAAGTCCCTCTTCACCTTCACTTAAGATTCACTAACTTGACTTACCAAAAACTCATCAGTGCAAAGGGCTTCAGGAAACCTGGGTAGGGCAAACAAGGTACAAACCTGAAGCTACAGCTATAACTGGATTGAAAAATGAACTGTCACTGCTCCACTGTAGCTCTACAACCAATGATAGAAATGCACTCACCTAAACATTAGCCTAAGTTCAAGTCCCTCTTAACCTGAACATATCATTCCCTAACAACACTACCTTGAAGAAACGCACTCACCTAAACGTTAGCCTAACTTCAAGACCTTCTTAACCTGAAGTAATATTCTTGTATGTGAGTGAATCTTACTTTAAGGTTAAGAGGGCTGAAAACTCATCGAAATGGTACTTCAAGGCCCTCTAAGATTGACTCACATCAATAAAAAAAATCTCAACGAAGCAAAGTCCTTCATGAAACCTGTGTTGGATGAACAAGATACAAACTTGAAACTATAGCTAAAATGAGAGTTAAAAGTGAACTTTCACAGCTATACTTAAACTTTAGTTACAATGAAAGAAATGTACTTACCTAAATTTAGGTTGGCTAAAAGGCCCTCTTAGCTTTCACGTAATATTCACTAATGCCCTTACCCCAAACTCACTGAAGCAAAGTCCTTCATGAAACCCACATTATACAAGGTATAGTCACGAAACTATAGCTATTACCGTAGTTAAAAGAGAACTGTCACTGGTACACCACACTGTTTCTTGATTCCAAAGAAAGAGAGGAACTCACCTAAAGGATAGGCTAACTACAAGTCTCTCTTAACCTTAACCTAATACTAAAACCTAATATTTAGTAAAACCCTTACCCAAAACTGACCAAAGCAAAGGTCTTCATGAAAACCGGGTCAGACAAACAAGGTACAAACCTAAATCTATAGCTATTACGGGAGTTTAGTGAACTGTCACTGCTGCACTGTAACTTTAGTTCCAATAAATGAAATACGCTCACCTAAAAATTAGCCTAACTTCAAGGCCCTATTACCCTTAATGTAAGATTCACTTGAACCCTTAGTGAAAACTAAGATAGATTGGACGAAGAGAATTGGCCCCAAGATATATTGGATGAGATAGAGTGGCCTAAGATTGCACGGCCCAAAGATAGATTTGCCCAAGATATATTTTTTTAATATAGTTGGCCAAGAAAGTTTTTGGCCCAACATACATTGGCTGAAGCTACATTGGCCCAAGCTAGCTTGTTCCCAGATAGCTTAAAACAAGAAGTATTGATTCAAGATAGATAGATAGTCCCAAGATAGGTTGATTCCAGATAGATTGGCCAGAGTGAGATTGTCCCAAGTTAGATTGGCACAAGATATATTGGTTCAAGGGAGATTTGCACAAGATAGACCCCATTATTGATTGGGTCCAGGTAGATTGGTCCAAGATAAATGGGGCCCAGATAGACTGGCCCTAATCAGGTTGTTGCTCTATAGTCAGATTGGCTCATGATAGATTGGCCCAAGATATGTCACAAGATAGACTGGCCCAAAGTAGCTTGGCCTAAGATAGTTTGGCTAGGGATAGATTGGCCCAAGAGGGTTTGGCCCAAAGGAGATTGACCCCAGGCAGACTGGCCCAAGATGTTTGGTCCGAGATAGATTGACCCTAGATAGATTGTCCCATGAAATAGTGGCTTAAGATAGATGGACACAAGATAGTTTGGCCCACATGGACTGGCCCCGCATAAACTGGCCCAATATAGATTGGCTGCAGATAGACCAGCCCCAGATAGATTGGCCCCAGATAGGTTGGCCCTAAATATATTGCACCAAGATACTTTGGCCACAGATAGATTGACTCAAGATAGTTTGGCCCAGGAGAGCTTTCCGAAGAAAGATGGGGTCATAGTAGATGCACCGCAAAGCATTAGCCAAGATACATTGACTCAAGAGAGATTAGCACAATATTGATTGGCCACAGATTGATTGCCCCAAGGTAGATTGGCCCCAGACAGGTGGGCTCTAGATTGATTGTTCCAATGCAGACGAGCCCAAGAGAGATTGGCCCCAGTAAGTTTTGCGTAAGATATCTTGACATCTGAAAGTTTGGCCCCAGATATATTGTCCCCAGATTTCTTGGCCCAAGATAGATTGGACCAAGGTAGACTAGCCCAAGACAGACTGGCTCCAGGATGATTGACCCAAGATTGATTGTTCCAAGATAGGTTGGTCCAAGATATTTAGTCCCATATAGATTGGCCCCACAGAGACTGGCCACATATACAATGGCTTCAGAGAGATTGGCTCAAATAGATGGGATCAAGTTACTCTGAGCCCTGGTAGACTGGCCCCATATAGATAGGCTGGAGAGAGAAAGACCCGAGATAGACTGCCCCAAGATTGCTTGGCCAGAGATCGTTTGGCCTAAGATTGATTGGCCCAAGAATGATTGGCTGAAGATAGATTGTCTCAAAATTTACTGGACCAAAAAGGATTGGCTCCAGGTTAAATGATACAAGGTATATAATCCCCAGAAATATTGGCTCAAGCTAGATTTTCCATAGGTAGATTGGTCAAGATACATTGGAACAAGATAGATTGACCCAAGATCAATTAGCCCCACTTAAATTGTTCCCAGATAGATGGGTCCCAGGTAAATTGCTGAAGATGGTTTTTCCCTAGATAGATTGGCCCAAGGTTGAATGTCTCAAGATAGAGTGGCATTGAATGAGAACCAAAACCTAGTACAAGCCTAATACTAATCATATTATATAGCCTGAGGCCTTTTCCCTTCTAACAACCCCACTATGTCAGATTAAGAACTCACAAGACCACCACTATGTCATGAAAGAATAAGCAACTACGTGTAGGTCTCTGGATTTATGAAGTGGTTGGCAAACAGATTGGCAAGTGGCGATTATCTGTGTAGGATTTGTCAGAAACACCACAATGGATAAGATGTTTGACCATTATAGTAAAGTGAGTTGGAGTGTTTTACAAACCTTTCTTATGTCAAACTTGCATGGTTATCTATAGCGTACTGATAGATAGGGCTGGAGCGATAACACAGCGGTTGGGCTTTCGCCTTTCACACGGCCAACCCGTGTTTGATTCCTCCGCCCCTCTCGGAGAGCCCGGCAAGCTACCGAGAGTATCGCGCCTGCACGGCAGAGCCTGGCAAGCTACCCGTGGCATATTGGATATGCCAAAAACAGTAACAATAAGTTTCTCAATGAGAGACATTACTGGTGCCTGCTCGAACAGATCGATGAGTAATGGGATGACAGTGACAGTGACAGTGACTGATAGATAGCATTAAGGTTTTATGTGAGATTAGGAGTTAAGCTTCGGTCTTAGGGCATTAGGTAATAATTCATGCAATATTTTAACGTTAGTGTTTGTTGTTAAGTGCACAACAGTGTTTGTTAGACATAGTAACAGTAAGGCATTTGCTTCAATGAATTTAGGGTAAGGTTTTTAGTTAATGTTACATTAAGGTTTTGACGGCTGAAGTTAGGCTAATGTTTAGCTGAGTGCGTTTTTGTGAAGTCAGAGTTATAGTTTACCAGTCACAGTTCACTTTTAACTATGGTTATAGTTTTAGGTTTGTAACTTGTTCGAAGATCCACTTTGTATATGGACATGGATAGGTAACATACACTGTTTGGCTTATGCCTTACAACTAAAGCCTCACTCTCGTGAGAATTCAGGACAGACTTATTGGTATAACAAGTTTGTATCATTGGTTGACATTGGTTAGGCAAAACCTTCGATTGAATATAATATGGTCAATTTCATTGTGGAACTATCCACTAGGAGACTCCCCTGTCCAATGTTTAGATTCGGCCTTCTGGAACTGTAAGTTACCATGGATGGTCTTGATTGACATGATGAACTCAGTCTCTCACCCTGTTCATTCCATTCTAGGCCATGCTTCAGGTGACCTTCTCGGTCCTATCTTGGCATTAAAATCACCGACAATGATCTTGTAGAAGGTGTGGTCTTCTTTATAGAACTTCTCCAGCTCCATATGGAACTTCTCAATTTTTTCTTCATCGTAGTTGGATGTTGGTGCATAGACGATGAAGATAGAAACTGCCCGCAGTGAGCCACATCTATTCAAGCATAATTGTCTGATTTGGGTTGTTAGGCATTCCAATGAATCAATATTCATGGCCAAGTTTGTGTTGACAAGGCCATCAATCCTACTGATGCCTCTGTTGTTGCATGTTCCAAGGAACAATTCTTCTCCAGTGTCGAAAATGGCGTGATGTGATCAATGCCTTCTCATTTTGGTAAGACCAATGATGTCGTACTTGATCTTCTGCACTTGCACCATCAGGTCCTCAATGGATGCTTTCAATGCCCATGTACATGTGTTGAAAATACAGTCATTTTAGTCTTTCTTCATTTTGGCAGTCTAGTTTGTCCCTGAGATTTTATCAGCCTCTCCTTGCTCATCCTTCTTAATGCTGCCATATTGGGGGCTCTTTCGGTGTCAGGCAAATGAGGCCCATTGTTGTTACTGGTTTTGGCATATCGAATACGCCATGGGTAGTTTGCCAGGCTCTGCCTTGTGGGTGAGATACTCTCAGTAGCTTGCCGACTCTCTGAGAGGGATGGAGGCTTTTATGGCTGTCTTACAAGTGTTCCCATGGTTTACACCATATTTGAACTCCATCAGATATGGTGTGGAAATTATGGAAAATGGGTATTAAATGTCTTATGGTGTGTCTTTCGTGGCCGCGTGGTCCAGAAAGCAGCCTGGAGAGTGGTGGTGGCTGGGTAGCGGAGGTAGTGGAGGTCAGCTGGTGAGGTATTTATTTGGCTCCGCTAGGGTGGGGCTTCTGAATTTGATCCCCGGAGCACAGAAAATTAGAGGAGAACCAGGTAAAACAGAACTTTGCGACCTTAGACTCAAGGCTCAACGAGAACCGGAAACAAGATCCTCTGTCTGCCTCCTCCAAGCCAAATAAACTTAACTAAAATATATATGCAATTCTAGAAAGTGAATTCAAAGTGACCTAATGAAATTACCCTATTAATTCATCCTAAATCAACCTCAGAAAACTTAAACATAGAGCTACCTGTTTCTAAATCAAAATAGGAATAGATAGAAAGAATACCATATTGGAGAAGCCTGTGTCCTTAAACTCAGTATTTATCTATATTTGTAAGAGAACATTGAATAAACAATTTAAATATAACACTTTTATCTCATACATGGACACCTTAAATCTAAGTCTCAAGCCATCAACAATCTAATCAATAGCCCACATGGTCATTAAACCTAATACTAACACAAAAACAGCTATTTTATTAGTGGACCAAAACAAAATATAAAAGTCAAACTACGTCTGAAACTAAATGTAAAACTAAAGTGTAAGTCGAAACTAAATGAGAAAGTAAAACTGTAAGTAAAAGCAAAAGTTAACTTAATCAATGAAAGTAAAACTAAAGCAGAACTCCCAAAAAGCCGTAAAAGTGCACTGGTGGAGGGATGGGTATTTGATCATTGTGTGATTGTAGGATATCCTTGGTTTATCCTTTCTCCCTTGCCACAAAGAGTTTAGGTTTATCTGGTAATACCCATCACAGTGCTCCTGAAGCACCTCCATTTCTCTGTATTTATTAGAATGTAGCTCTAAACATTTTCAAACAACATTGGTATGTCCTGTTCCTCCTGTCACAGGAAGATTAGGTTTATCACAGTGCTCCTGAGGTACTGCGTTTATCTGTAAACTCCTCTCTATGCTTTCTTCCCCAACCAATCTATCACCTTTTCCCCCTGATCAGACTCTGTTAACTTGTAAGGTCAGATTTCTCAGAAATCTATGATTTTATATGTATGAGTGAAATATTGCCTTTCTCGTCTCCTTATGTCTTTTGAATAGTTTAGCTTAAAGCAATGTCCTTTTTGTATGGACAAAGGAAGTCAGTCAATATTATGCTTTATAACTTGGGATTTAATTGGCTTTGAAAATTATTCACTCCTGGGCATCTGCTTTCTCGTCTTAAGCCTCAGTTGCCCTTAGTTTCTAGCACCCCAAAAGCAGGGTCCCGACGAAGGACTGAAGGGATCCAGGGCAAGCTGTGAGCTACCCTGGCATTGATATGGACCAGGCCAAAGCGCCACAATTCTTAACTATAAGTTAAGAACTTGATCATGGACAAATGCTATCATGATCCAAAAGCGACGACGAGACTAGGACCCTGGTAGGGATAGGAAAAACAAATCTGGCCTGAGCACTGTAGTCTGAGATTGAGATGACCCCTGGAGAGCAATTCTATAAGCTTAATGCATCTCTTACTGTGTCAATACAAAATGATTAATATTATGAATGCTTATATGTTTGTTGGACAAGGAGAGGAGAAACACACAAAGGATTCCGCTCTTGGGTGGGTCATCCTGCTGAAAGAGAATCTGTCCTAGAAGCAGCATCTCCTGAGGGAAAGAATTTAATCCTATTTATTGTGATCACACCTATGTGTAAGCCCCAACCCCTTATGCTTGGGGATTTAAGTAGGCTATAGCAGTGGGCTGAGGGGTTCCAGATCAAAAGCCAGGAGAAGAATGAGAAAGGCAGAAGAAGATTGATGAGATCAAGAAGGAGAATGAAGTAGCATGGGGGAGGGAGAAGTGGGAGGAGAATCAGAGGAGAATGGAGGTGGGAATGGAATAAACTGCAACTGAAACAAACCAGCCTAGCCCTTGTTCCTCATTGCCATCGACCTCCCCTGGGTGGGGGAAGTGGTATGAGACTACCGAACGCGGGCATCAGGATAGAGTGATGCTGCTCCTTTTTTTGTGACTACACATGTGGTAGTAACCTAAACATGAAAGTTTGTAACTATCTCATGGCGATTCAATAAAATTTTTAAAAAGCTTAAATCACCTGACTCCGACTCCTGCCTCCTAGACAAATTCTAAACTTACAGAAGCCAAAAATTTTCACTATTCCAGAACCTAACCCTAGCCAAACCAAAAATTAGACCGAACTAAACACTTTTATACTACATGTGAAGCTAAACCTAAATTTAGCTTTATTTCCCCCAAAATTCCAAATGGGATCAGATCACTGTCTAATTCATGCAAAATTCTACTTCACAGAATGTGGAGAAAGGTCTGCAAAGTTTAAGTTTAAGAAGAGAATTCCCAGAATGACCACCAACTGGGAGATCTTTGGCACTATTGCAGCAACATGGGAAGATGGCGTCGTTGACAACATTGACAAGGAATATGACCAACTGGTTCAGCACCTCCATGGCTGTGTGAAGAATGCCGAGAGTGGGAAAGCCACAAACAGACGCCTGTCTTCAGAAACTCTCGAGCTCATTCACAATGTGGTTTGGCACAAGCCTCAGGCAACCACAAGCTAACATCCAAACTCGAAAAGCTGTGCAGAGAAGCGATAAAGGAAGACCTCAAAGACAGAAGAGCAGCAGTGTTAGCCAATGCTGCAGAAGCCAGGAAAAGTATTTGCAATGCTTGCCTGAGCTTCGGCAATTACAAGACCAAGATAACTGCCCTCCGACATCCTGATGGATCGATCACATCTTCCAGAAGGGCAATGGAGAGGATTATTCACAACTTCTACTCAGATATAATTGGCAGCCATGTCCACCTGCCCACATAACAAACTCCACAGGTTGGATATGTCATTTCCAACGTCCTCCCTTCCAAAATCAACACGCCATTTTGTTGGTAAAGATGCATAAAGCTCCCAGTCCAGACAAGGCCAGACCCAAACACCTGTAGAATCTGTCACCAGTACTAGTCAATACACTCGCTTGGATCTTCACACGCTACCTGTCCGTATGCAAGGTTCTGTCCCAATGGAAAACCAGCAGGACCATTCTGTTGTACAAAAAGGGAGACATCCATGACGTATCGCCAAATTTGCCTGTTGTCCATCATCTACAAGTTGTTTGCTCTAGTCATCCTAAATAGAATAGACAGAATACTAGATGAAGGACAATCATGCGAACAAGCTGGGTTCCGAAAAGGATTCAGCATGATCAACCATATCCACACAGTGACCAAGCTCATTGAGGTTTCATGAGAGTTCAAGATGTCGCTCTGTCTAACATTCATCGACTTAAAGAAGGCCTTTGGTTCTTTTGAGACTGAAGTGGTATTCGAAACCCTAGCCAAACAGGGCACCCAAACTCAGTACATCAAGATCCTCTGCGAGCTGTATTACAGATTCACCACCAGGATCTCACCATTCTTCAAGGAAGTGATCATTGACATTGATCAATGATCAATGGGATTTAGCAAGGTGATACCATTTTACTGAAACTCTTTAGTGCCACATTCTAGAACGTCATGTGATGACTGGAATGGGAAGGAATGAGCGTGAAGATAGTTGGCAACTACACCACCTCTGCTTCACTGATATCATTGTTCTAATAAAAGCCAAAACACCAAACATTAGCCAAGCGACACAGATGCTGGCCGACTTCAACTGTGAATGTGGAAAGGTCGGACTGCAATTGAATCTCAGCAAAATGATGTTCATGAAAAACGAACTAGTCCCTGACATTCCATTTGCTCTCAATGGAATAACATCTCCAAATGCAGCAGCTATGTGTACCTGGGTCTAGAACTCTACATGAGGAATGAGTTGGCACCAGAACTGTGCAGGAGGAAGAGAGCAGCATGAAAATACTTCAAGACCATCGAAGAAGTGGTTAAGAGGACAGAGAAACTTTGGCTCTGGGCACATCTTTTCAACTCCACCATTCTTCCTGCATTAACATATGCCTCAGAGACCTGGGCCCTACGAAGACAGGATGAGAATGCTATTCGGGTATCCCAAAGAGGAATTGAAAGAGCTTTGCTTGGAGTATCACCTTTCACTCAAATGAGAGAAGGAATCAGAGTTCCAACCTCTGTCTACGATCAAGAATTGGGGATGCTGTCTCATTTACCAAGGCGTCAAAAATCAGATGGGCCGGATATATAATGCGATTCAGAGATGACCACTGGACTAGAGCTGTTACCGACTGGATTCCATGGGACGTCAAAAGACTGCATGGCTGCCCACCTATGAGATGGTCAAACTTTGTCAGAATCCTGAATGAACGGTTTGAGGCTCTTCCTATTTCTGGAGCAAGTAGATACCATTGGGCTACACTAGCACGCGATAGAGATGAATGGAAATGTTACTGGCATCCGTTCGAGCAAATCAAAGATCAACAGGGTGACAAGTGATACAATGTATTATTTGACTTGTGCTTGTGGGTAAGAAATTCTCATGTTCCCTTATGTGTAAAGCAATAATGCCTTTGTGATAGGTGAACTGTGAAGTTTTGAACACGACTTAATCAAGGTTAGATATCGTCTGCAATATGTTTAAGTAGGGTGATTTTTACTGTTTGTGTTCGGTTTGGGGTTAGGCTAAGCATAAGTTGTAACTTAACTCAAAATTTAAGCTACCTTAATTTTGAGTACTGAAGTTTAGCTTGGCCTTAAATCAGGGATAGGAGGTCTAGTTTTTTTTAAATAAATTTATTTATTTTTTAATTAGTAAATCACCGTGAAGCTATAGTTACAGATTTACACATTTTTGTGCTCGTGTTTCCCTCATACAATGTTTGAGAACCCACCCCTTCACCAGTGCCCATTCTCCACCACCAAAAAATCCAGTATCTCTCTCACCCCCCAATCCAATCTCCCCCCATCCCGCCCTGCCCCTGTGGCAGGGTATTCCCTTTTGTTCTATCTCTCCAATTGGGTGCTGTGGTTTGCAATAGGGGTGTTGAGTGGCCATTGTGTTCAGTTTCTTGTCTACTGTCAGCATGCATTTCCCTTCCATGCGTGGTCTCCAACCACATTTTACTTGGTGTTCCCTTCTCTATCTGCACTGCCTTTTTCCCAGAATGTGAAGCCAGCTTCCAATCCATGGAGCCAACCTCCTGGTACTTATTTCTACTATTCTTGGATGCTAGTCTCCTACTCTGTTATTTTATATTCCACAGATGAGTGCAATCTTTCTATGTCTGTCTCTCTCTTTCTGAATCATTTCACTTAGCATGATACTTTCCATGTTGATCCACTTATAAGCAAAGTTCATGACTTCATTTTTAAACAGCTGCATAGTATTCCATTGTATAGAGGTACCAAAGTTTCTTTAACCAATCATCTGTTCTAGGGCACTCGGGTTTTTTCCAGATTCTGGCTATTGTAAACAGTGCTGCGATGAACATATTAGTGCAAAAGCCATTTCGACTATACTTTTTTGCTTCTCTGGGATATTTTCCCAGCAGTGGTATTGCTGTGTCAAATGGGAGCTCAATTTCTCATTTTTTGAGAAGCGTCCATATTGTTTTCCAAAAGGGCTGAACCAGTCGGCATTCCCACCAGCAGTGTAGAAGGGTCCCTTTCTCCCCACATTCTCTCCAACAGCGGTTGCTTTTGTTCTTTTGCTTTTTTTTGGGGGGGGGTCACACCCGGCGATGCAAAGGGGTTACTCCTGGCTCTGCACTCAGAAATTTCCCCTGGTGGTGCTCAGGGGACCATATGGGATGCTGGGATTCGAACCCGGGTCGGCCGTGTGCAAGGCAAACGCCCTACCCGTTGTGCTATCACTCCAGGCCCTGCTTTTGTTCTTTTGGATGTGTGCCAGTCTCTGTGGTGTGAGGTGGTATCTCATGGTTGTTTTGATCTGCATCTCCCTGATGATTAGTGATGTAGAGCACTTTTTCATGTGCCTTTTGGCCATTCATATCTCTTCCTTGGGAAAGTTTCTGTTCATTTCTTCACCCCATTTTCTGAAGGGGTTGGATGTTTTCTTATTGTAGAGTTCAACCAGTGCCTTATATACCCTGGATATCACCCCTTATCGGATGGGTATTGGGTGAATATCCTTTCCCATTCTGTAGATTGTCTTTGTATTCTGGTCACTGTATTGTTTGCGGTGCAGAAGCTTTTTAGTCTAATGTAGTCTCATTTGTTTATCTCTGTCTCCACTTGGTTGGTCAGTTGCATGTCATCTTTGAAGATACCTTTATCTTCAATATTGTGGAGGGTTTTGCCGACCTTGTCTTCAATATACCTTATGGTTTGTGGTCTGATGTTGAGGTCTTTAGTCCATTTTGATCTGACTTTTGTGCATGGTGTCAGGTCGAGGTTTAAGCTCATTCTTTTGCATGTCATTGTCGAGTTGTACCAGCACCATTTGTTAAAGAGACTTTCCTTTCTCCACTTCACATTTTTTGCTTCCTTATTAGATGATCATACGTTTGGGGTTGTGTGTAGGGATATTCCACCCTGTTCCATTGGTCTGAGGCTCTGCCTTTGTTCCAGTACCATGCAGTTTTAATTGCTACCGCTTTGTAGTAAAGTTTAAGGTTGGGGAGGGTGATGCCTCCCATCATCTTTTTCCCAAGAATTTTTTTAGCTATCCATGGGTGTTTGTTGTTCCATGTGGATTTTAGGATTGCTCGATCCATTTCTTTGAAGAATGTCATGGGTAGCCTTATAGGGATGCGTTGAGTCTGTATAATGCTTTGGGGAGTATTGCCATTTTGAAAATATTGATTCTCCCTATCCATGAACAGGGGATATGTTTCCATTTCCTCGTGTCCTCTTTTATTTCTTGGAGTAGCGTTTTATAGTTTCCTTTGTAGAGGTCCTTTACTTCCTTGGTTAAGCTGATTCCGAAGTACTTGATTTTCTGGGGCATGATTGTGAATGGGATTGCTTTTTTCATGTCCCTTTCCTCTGTCTCATTGTTTGCATATAGGAAGGCCATGGAGTTTTTGGTACTTATTTTATAGCCTGCAACTTTACTGTATAAGTCTATTGCTTTAAGAGTTTCTTAGTAGAGGCTTTAGGCTTAAATTCACAGTGTCTGCTGGTTTAGCTGTAAGTTTTAGGTATGGTTTTGATTAATGCTTGTGTTGACTATAGAATTACAATCTTATTAAAATAGGTAAATGTGAGCCTGAACGTACGTCTAATACATAAAACAAAAATTTACTCATCCATAATACTTAAAATGTAAGTCTATGAATTGATTTGAGTTATGCATAGCTTATGCATTATGAATAGATGTTTGCCTGTTACAGACATTATTTACTTGGTTTAGGGTTGAGTTTAGGCTTTAGTATATGGTTTCTGATGGCTTAGCTCTATCTGTTATTTAGGGTTTTGAATCATGCTTGTTTTGACAAATAGAGTTCTGATCTCATTAAGATAGGTACAATGTGAACCTGAACCTATGTCTCATACATGAACCAGGCAACTGACTGGCCAGTTATGGTTAAAATGTAAGTCTACATATAGATTTGAGTTCTTCGTAGCTTATATGTTATGAATAAGTGTTTGAATGATTACAGACATTTTTTGGTATGTTTTTGTTGGATTTAGGCTTAAGTACATGTTTTCTGCTGGCTTTGCTGTGTCATTTAGCGTTTTGATTAGCTTGTTTTGACGTATGGAATTCTGATCTAATTTAGATAGGTAACAATGTGATCCTGAACCTATGTCTAATACATGAAACACTAATTTAGTGGTAATTATTGTTAAAATGTAAGTCTAGGTGTAAATTTGAGTTATGCATAGCTTACGCATTGTGAATGGATGTTTTTATGATTACAGACATTATTTGGACTGCTTACAGATGTGTTTTGGCTTAAATACACTGTTTCTGCTGGTTTAGTGGTGTCATTTAGGGTTTTAATTAATGCTGCTTTTATGTATAGAGTTTGATCTTTTAAAGATAGGTACAGTGTGAGCCTGAACTTATGTCTAATCCATAAAACACCAATTTACTGGTCAGTTCTGGTTAAAATGTATGTCTACGTATAGATTTGAGTTCTGCTTATCTTATGCTTTATGAATAGATGTTTGTATGATCACTGCATCACTGTATCACTGTTATTCCGTTGCTCACTGATTTGTTCCAGTGGGCACCGGTATCATCTCCACTGTGAGACTTGTATGATACAGATATTATTTGCTCTCTTTGGCCTTGGGTTTCAGCTTAAGTACAGAGTTTCTGCTGGTTAAGCTGTGACATTTAGGGCTAGGGATAGGGTTTACTGTTAGCATAGGTGTAGGTTTAGGGGTAGGGATAGTATTAGGGTTAGGGTTATGGTTAGGTTTTTGGCTAAGATTAGAGTTAGTGTTAGGTAAGGGCAGGGTTAGTTTAGGGTTAGGGGAAGGCCTAGGGCTATATGTAGTGCTAGGTTTATGGCTTGGATTAGGGTTAGGCATAGGGTTAGATTTAACTTTAGGTTACAGTTAGTGTTAGGGTTAGGGCTTGGCTTGGGTTAGGGTTAGGGGTAGGGTTAGTGCTAAGGTTTGGGTTAGTTTTAGGGATAGGGCTAGTGTTAGAGTTAGGATTACTGCTAGGGTTAGGGTTATGTTTAGGTTTGTGGTTTAGACAGGGTTAGAATTAGGGTTAGGGTCAAGGTTTGGGCTAAGGTACAGGTTAGAGTAAAGGTAGGGTTAGGATTATGGTTTGGGTTAGGGTTAGCAGTAGGGTTAGGCATAGGGTTAGAGTTAGGTTTGGTTTAGGGTTAGTGATAGGGTTAAGGTTAGGGTCAGGGCTAGGGTTAAATTTAGGTTTAGGACTAGAGCTAGGGTTCGGGTTAGGGTTTGGGTTAGGCCTAGGGGTAGAGTTTGCATTAAGCTTAAGGTTAGGGTTAGGGCTAGGGCTAGGTTTAAAGTGAGGTTTAGGGTTAGGGCTAGGTTTAGGATTAGGGTTAATCTTAGGTCTAGTTTTATGATTAGGATTAACATTAGGTTAAGGTTTAGGGATGGTTTAGGGTTAGGATTAGGGTTAGGTTTAGAGATTTGGTTAGTGTTAGTGTTAGGATTAGTGTTATTTTTAGTGTTAGAGTTAGAGGGAGGTCTGGGCTAGGTTTAGGGTTAGATTAGGATTAGGGTTAGAATTTGGATAGAGTTAGGTTTAGGTTTAGGATTAGGGTCAGTGATAAATTTAGGGTTAGGGGTAAAGTTAGTATTAGTTTTCGGAATAGAATTAGGATTAGGGCTGGGGTAATATAATGGTTAGGACTAGGTTTAGAGTTAGGTTTATGACTAGTCTTAAGTTTAGAGTTGGCATTAGGGTTAGAATTAAGTTCAGTGTTAGGGTTAGGGGTAGTGTTAGGTTTAGGGTAAGGAGTAGGGCCAAAGTTAGGGTTTGGGTTATGGTGATGGTGATGGTTAGGGTTAGGGATGGTTTAGGCTTAGAGTTAGGGTTAAGATTAAGGCTTGGGAGTGGGTTATGTTTAGGTTTAGGGTTCAGTTTAGGGTAAGGGTCAGGATTGGGGCCATTGTTAGGTTTAGGGTTAGGGTGGGTTTAAGGTTAGGGTAGGGGTAGGGGTAAAGGTAGAGTTAGGTCTAGGTTCAGTTTAAGTTTTAGGGTTATGGTTAGAGCTAGTGTTTGTGTTAGGTTTAGGATTAGGGCTAGGGTTAGTGTTAGAGTTGGGTTTTGGTCTAGGATTAGGGTTAGGGCTAATGTTAGGGTTAAGGTTAGGGATAGGACTAGGGTTAGTCTTAGGTTTAGGCATAGGGTTAGGATTAGGGTAGTGTTAGGGGTAGTCTTAGGGTTGGGGATAATATTTAAATTTGAGCTAGGGTTAGAGTTAGGGTTAGAGGTAGGTTTAGAGTTAGGTTAAGGCTATGCTTAGGGTTAGGGTTAGGCATAGAGTTAGGGTAAGGGATAGTGTTAGGATTAGATTAGGGATAAGGTTAGGGTTAGGGTTAGCATTAGTTTTATGGATAGGGTTAGGATTTGTGTTAGGGTTAGTTTTACGGTTAGGGTTAGGGTTAGGTTTGGGCTGGGGTAAGGTTTATGGCTAGGTTTAGGGTTAGGTTTATGGATAGAGATAGGATTAACGTTAGCGTTAGGCTTAAGTTTAGTGTTAGAAATTGAATTAGGTCTAGGATTAGAGGTTGGGTTAGGCATTGGGTTTAGGTTAGGATTAGCGTTGGAGTTAGGGTTAGTGACAGGGTTAGAGAAAGGGTTTCATTTAGGGCTAGGGTTAGGGTTAGTGCTAGGGATATGGTTAGGGTAAACGTTAGGGCTTGGGTAAGGTTTGGGTTAATGTTAGGTTTAGGAGGATTAGCGTTTGGGTTACAGTTTGGTTTAGGACTAGGACTAGGATTAGTGTTAGGGTTAGATTTTGGGTTAGGGATAAGATTAGGGTAAAGGTTAGGTGAGGGTTTGGACTCAGATTAGGGTTAGGAATAGGTTTTGGGTTAGGGTCAGTCTTAGTTATGAGGTTAGAGGAAGGGTAATAGGGTTAGGGTTAGGGCTAGAAATAGGATTTGGTTAGGGTATGGTTAGGATAGGGCTAGATTTAGGGTTAGGGGTAGAATTAGGCATAGGGTTAGGAAAGGGTTAGGTTTAGGTTCAGGTTTTGTTGGTGTACAACATCCCATAATCTCAGGCCTAGCTAGCCTTGGCTGTAAACATCGTTTTTCGGTTACTGTTACTTTAACTGACTGTACTTCCAGGTGTGTAACTGACTTTGATATTGTTTTCTTTGACTAAGTTAATTTGCATATTCTGCCTATGTGGCTGAATATTATTGGTTAAAACATCAACCTAGTTAATAAAAGGGGGCTGAACAGGCTGCTCTCCAGCTGGCCACAGCACAAAAACATCCAGAGACAGTTATGTGATCCTCCCAAAAAATGTATCTTTCTTTAGCGTGCATATCTTAAATGTCTCAGACTGTCTAACCAAACCTTACTGAAACATATGTTGCAACAGGTTTAGGTTTAGGGTTATGGTTAGGGTTAGCAATTGGGCTAGGGTTAGGGTTAGCATTAAGGTAAGAGTTAGGGTTATGAATAGGGTTAGTGTTAGGGTTATATCTAGGGTTAGGGTTAGGTTTAGGGTTAGGGTAAGGTGTAGGGCTATGGATAGTGTTTGGTTTAGAGCTAGGATTAGGGTTAAGGTTAGGGTAAGCTTTAGGGTTATGGTTAGTATTAGGTTTAGGGCTAGGTCTTGGGTTAGAGTTAGGGCTTGAGTTCAGATTAGGGTTTGAGTTAGATTTAGGGATAGGACTAGGGTTAGCATTAGGATTAGGGATAGGGTTCTTATTAGGTTTAGGGTTAGTGCTAGAATTAAGGTCAGGGTTAGAGTTAGGGTTAGGGTTTGGACCGGGTTAGAATTAGGGTAAGGGCTAGGGCCTGGTTTGGGTCTAGGCTAAGGCTTAGGGTAGAGGTAGGGCTAGGGTTAGGGTTAGGATTACGTTTAAGGGTTAGGTTTAGTTATATGGTTAGGTTTAGGGTCACAACTAGGTTAACTCTTAGGGTTATGGTTAGTGTTAGGTTTAGGGCTAGGTCTTGGGTTACATTTAGGGGTAGGGCTTAAGGTTAGGGTTAGCATTAGTTTTATGATTGTGGTTAGTGTTAAGGTTAGGCTTAGGCTTAGTTATAAGGTTAGGGTTAAGGTTAGGGATTAGTGTTAGGTTAGGTTTAGGATTTTTTTAGTATTTGGGTTAGGGGTTAGTCTAAGGGGTTACCGTTAGAGTTAGGTTTAGTGATAGCGTTAGGGTATGGGTTAGGGTTAGAATTATGGTTAAGATTAGGTTTAGGTTTTGAGTTAATGGGTTAGGTAGGGTTACTTTTGATTTAGGGTAATTGTTAGGCTTAGAGTTGTGTTAGCATTAGAGCTAGAGTTAGGTTTCGGGTTAGAATTTGAGTTAGGGTTGGGCTCGGGTTAGCTCGGGTTAGGGTTAGGGCTGGGGCCCGGTTTAGGGGTACACATAGGTTTAAGATTAGGGCTAGAGATAGGGCTAGGGCTAGATTCAGGGCTAGGATTATGTTAGGGTTAGGGCTTTGGTAGGGTTAGGGTTACGGTTGAGTTAGGATTATGGTTAGGATTAGTGATATGGTTATGCTTAAGGTTAAGGTTATTGTTGGGTTAGGGTTAGGGTTAGGTTTTGGGTTGGGGTTAGGGTTAGGCTAGGGTTAGAGTAGGGTTAAGGTTAGGGTTAGGTCTAGGAGGATGGCTATGGTTAGGGCTAGGACTAGGGTTAGGGTTAGGGCTAGTGCTAGTGTAGGTTTAGGGCTAGATTTAGAATGAAGGTTAGGGTTAGCATTTTGGGTGGGTTTTGTTAGTTTAGGGTTAGGGTTAGGGTTAGGTTTTAGGGTTAGAGTTTGAGCTAGTGTTAGGTTTAGTGCTAGGATTAAGGCTACGGCTAGGGTTAGCTGGAGTGCTAAGGTTAGAGTAAGGTTTAGGTAAGGGGTAGGGTTGGGTTAGGGTTAAGATAGGTTTGGGTTAGGGTTAGGATTAGTGAAAGGTTTAGGGTTAGTGTTAGGGATAGGGGTTGAAGTTATTGTTAGGCTTAGGGTTAGGCTTAGGTTAGGGTTGTGCTAGGGTTAAAGTTGGGTTAGGGTTAGGATTAGGGTTAGAGTTTTGTTAGGGTTTAAGTTAGGGTTTCTGTTGGGTAAAGGTTAGGCTTAGGGTTTGACTTAGGGTTTGGGTTACGATTAGAGTTATTTTCAGGGTTTATGTTAGGATTAGGGCTAGGTTTGGATTAAGGTTAGGGTTAGGGTTAGGGATAGGTTTAGCTTTAGGGTTAGGTTTAGTGTTAGGTTTAGGGCTAGCGTTAGGGTTAGGGCTAGGCAAGGGTCAGGGCTTGGGAGAGGGTGGGTTAGGGCTAGGTGTAGGTTAAGTGTAAGGGTTAAGTTTAGGGTCAGGTGGGTTAGGGCTAGGGTTATAATTAGTGTTAGGGTTTGGGTTACCCTTAGGGCTAGGGTAGGGGTTAGGGTTAGTGTTAGGTTTTGGTTAGGTTTAGGGTTTGGGTTAGGGTTGTAGTTAGGTTTGAGGTTGAGGTTTATGTTAATGGTTAGTATTAGGGTTAGGGTTTGGGCTAGGGTTAGGGTCGTGGTTAGGGTTAGGGCTAGTGTAAGGGTTATGTTTAGGGTTAGGTTTAGTGTTAATTCTTCGGATTATGGTTAGCGTTAGAGTTATGGCTAGGGTTAGGATTAGGGTTAGTGCTAGGGTTCGGGTTAGGTTTAGGGTTTGGGTTAGGGTCAAGGTTAAGGTTAGGGATATGCGTTATGATTAGGAACAGGATTAGAGCTTGGATTAGGATTGGGTTTAGGGATAGTATAGGCTTAGGGTTAGGGCTAGGGAGTGGGTTATGGTTAGGTTTAGGGTTTGGTTTAGGGCCAAGGTTGTGGCTATTGTTAGGTTTAGGGTTATGGAGGGGTTTAGGGTTATGGTCAGGTGTAGGGTTAGGGTTAGGGTTTAACAATTGTGTTTGATTTAGTTTTGGGGCTAGGGTTAGGGTTTAGTTTGGGTTAGGATTAAGGAAGTTGGTTAGGGTTAGTGTTAGTGAGGGTTTTAATTTAAGTTTAGGTTTATGGAGGAAGTTAGGGTTAGGTTTACTGTTATATTTAGGGTTATAGTTAGGGTTCAAAAGCTTATTAGAGTTAGGGTTAGGTTTACGGTTGTGTTTAGGTGTAGGGAGTGGGTTAAGTTTTGGGTAAATTAGTAGGGTAGGGTTTCATTTAATGTTAGGGTTAGGTTTAGCCTTTGGTTAGAATTAGGTTTTGTGTTAGGGCTAGAGTTTGGGATTGGGTTAGGGTTAGGGTTAGGGTTAGATTTAGGATGGGCTTTAGGGGTTGAGTTAGGATGTAGGTTAGGGTTAGTGTTAGGATCAGGATTAAGGTTAGAGTTAATGCTAGGGTTAGGGTAAGGTTTAGGGATTAGGTTTAAGGCTAGTGTTAGGTTTAAGGAGTAAGGGCATTAGTGTTTGGGTTATGTTGCAACAATGTTGCAGTACGGTTTGGCTTGACAGTCCAAGGCATTTAAGACATACTCTCGAAAGAAATATACATTTTTTTGGAGGATTACATAACTGTCTCTGGATGTTTTTGTGCTGTGGCCTGCCGGAGAGCAGCCTGTTCAGCCCCCTTTTATTAACTAGGTTGATGTTTTAACCAATAATATTCAGCCACATAGGCAGAATATGCAAATTAACTTAGTCAATGGAAACAGTATCAAAGTCAGTTACACACCTGGAAGTACAGTCAGTTAAAGTAACAGTAACAGAAAAACGATGCTTACAGCCAAGCCTAGCTAGGCCTGAGATTATGGGGTGTTGTTTACCAACAGGGTTATGGTCAGGGTTTAGAGATTTTGTTTATGGTAAATCTAAGCTACTGGACTTCCAGAGTGAAATACACGTTACTTTTGACGATCTTCTTCCAAATTACACAGAGAGACAGAATAACAGTGACAGACAGTGTTGCTGAGACAGAGACAAAAAGACAGACTGAGACAGAGATAGAGAAAGAGAGACATAGACAAAGAGAGAGAGTGTCTGAGAGACATAGAGTTAGAAAGGAGGAAATAAGGAAGTGGCCCTCTTGGCCCTCTTGGTCCTCTTGGCCCTCTCTCTTTCTTCAACTCTCATTTTCTCCTACCAACTCCTGTCCTTCCTACCTCTCTTTCCTACCTGCCCTGCTCTACTCCCGAGCCTAGCCTCGAACTTGCCTGCCTCTGACTCACATTTGGGCTATACCATGACACGAGGACTGTACCACTACCACTGGCCTTTAACCACAATTGTGACTGTACCATTTTCCGTGGGCAATCCTAAAACACAGGACTGTACCATCACCCTTGGTCTGTACCACCACAAATGGGACTGTACCATTACCTGAGGAATGTACCACTTCACACGGGGGTATGATCATACACAGGGCTGTAGTATCACGATTGGGCTCCACCACCTGAGAAGACATGTACCATCACCACTGTTCTTTATGCATATTGGACTATACTATCACCCATGGGTTGAAGTGCCGCTCATAAGAATAACAGTACCCTTGGACTATACAAATTCTCATGAGATAGTACCACCGGACACAGGGTTTTACCATCACTCGTGGGCTCTACACCACACAAAGACTGTACCATCAGCACTGTCCTTTACCCATAAATGGAAATGTACCATTGCCCGTGGGTTATGCCAAAACGCAGGACTATACCAACAACCGTGGGCTGTACCACCACAGATGGAAATGTACCATTATAAGAGGTATCTCAGACCTCTCCACCTCTCCTTTCTTACTTGTCCTTCTCTACTCCCTAGCCTAGCCTTAAACCTGCCTGTCTGCGAATTCCTGCCTGCCTAACTCTCTATTTAGCCTCCTGCTGCTCTGCCAGGAACCTGGCTCCGGGTGTTCGTAGCCTTCAGAGTTCTAATTAACTCAACTCCCCTTCTCTATCCCAACAGGATGCAGGTGTCGTGGCTGTTAGCTGGTGCCTCTCTCTTGAGAATGGAGACACTTGGGTGAGCAGCTATTCTTCCCAGATGTCCTGTGAGCTCAGGAGAAAGGTCAGATTTTATTGTG
This sequence comes from Sorex araneus, assembly GCF_027595985.1. NCBI lineage: Eukaryota > Metazoa > Chordata > Mammalia > Eulipotyphla > Soricidae > Sorex > Sorex araneus. The sequence continues at coordinate 291,078,847 of NC_073313.1, read as the reverse complement.
ACACTGGTCCCCCACACTGCAGGCCCCATACTTTGTCCCTGTTCCTGTTATGAGCCATACATGCCCCTGTAGCCCTAGCCAGCTTGGCTCTGCTCTGGCCTCAGTTATGTCCATCAGTGATCAGTTCTCAGACCCACCTGCACCAGGTTCTCTTTTCTGGCAGGGGCGCTCTCCTGAGTCTGCTACTCTGGATGGCTCATGGCCCACAACCCCGCAGACAAGGCCTGGGGGCACTTCCAACAGCCCAGAGCTGCTGTGGGGCACCATCCACCGTGAGCTCCGTGGGCCCCTGCAGCACCTTGTCCCTGATGCCCCAGCACCAAGACCAGATGTTGGCCCCATGTGGCCCTGTGCGCCTCCTACACGATCCCACTTGTGTGGTTGGGGTGTGTGCCCCATGGCATCTCCCCAAGCCCTAGCCTGCACCCCTATCCCAGCTCTGGGGAGCCCTTTGGCAGGGACAGGCTGGATGCTGGGGATCTGCTGGGCAGTCAAGCCGGGACCCCCAGCGGACTCTGGTCCAGATGCGAGTCTGGACCTTGGGCAGGGGCATTGGGGGCCGGGGCGTGGGCATGTTCAGGCGGCTTTTCTCTGCCCTGTCAATGAAATATCAGCACACACCGAGGATCCCCAGGGCCTGGAAAGATGCTCATCCAGCTCTGGGGGCAGACGTCGAGGGAAGGGGACTGCTTTGTAAGCAGATATAGCGGAGTTTGGGGGGACCTAGGCGGAGACTGTGGCCAGGCCATGTGGGGCCCCAAACATGGACCCACAACTGAGGGAGATTCATGTCCTGTCCACAGGGCTTCCCTTGCACTGGCCTCTGCCCGGTCTGGGAAGCTGCCCATACTCACATGTCTTTCCGGCTCCCTTGGGTCTGGAGTCCCTGTGAGACAGCGGGAAGGACACGTCAGGCACCCACACAGGTCAGGCAGGAAGCGGTAGCCCCTCACCCCAAATTCATAGTCAAAGAGGCTGAATGTGCTAGTCTGACAGGTGTGTCCGAAGGCCAAGTGGGTCCTACCCTGGGCCTGGGTCTCATTTGGGAATCAGCGGGCAACATCTGGTCATGGCCAGGATCTGGTCACGGGCCCTGGCAGCTGCTCTGAGCTTTGCCCTCAGGAAAGGCCTCTCCTGATGGGCAGTCGGACCTCTGCCCAGAACTGGTAACTGGACATGGGCACACACTCACTATGACTGCCTGAGCTGCCCAGCCACCCCGCAAGCGGCCCTCCTGTCAGCCTGCAGAGTGCTGGGCAGCCAGGAAGGGCTCCAGGGCTGTTCAGCACCCCAGTGCGGGTCTCCCGGAAGCCATTGTGTGAGTGAGTCCACCGGAGGGCAGAGCTAAGGGGGCTCTATTGATCAAGGGGGGCGCCTGAAATATCTCCCACCCTAGATCTCATCTCAGGGTTGGAGTTGGGTGAGTCACTGCTGTCTCCAGAAAGCCCAGAGGCAGAGGGGGTCTTGTGGAGGGGTGTGGCCTTTGTTTAGAGGCGCAGCTTCAGTCCACTTGGCGGGTCTGGGGCACAGGTTCTGGGGAGCATCAACTTCCTGGACAAAACTGCGCAGACGCTGGAAGGTGACCCCAGGTTCGCAAGGGGCGGGGAAGGCCTGGGCATGGAGCCCCCACCCCACGACCCCATCTGAACAGAGCATGGCGCCCCGCAAACTCCCCCGCCCCACTGCACACTCTGGACCAGCTGAGGGGCCATGTCTGGGGAATGGGACTCTGGTTGCTTGGCGCCTCTGCCTTGCGCATCGCGGGGCCCACAGAACACTTCTGACTCGCACCTTCTCATGTAGGACACGGTGCCAGCCATCTTTGGCCTGGGGCAAGGTGTGGCCTGCTCTAGCCTGGGCATGGTGCGGGCTGCTCTGGCATGCTGACACTGGCAGGCCTCTCCTCGTGCCCCGCGCCTTGCCTGTGGCAGCCCCTGAACTGCTGTTCCCCAAAAACCCGACCATGAGTTCACAGGTGAGGGGAACCCACAGATGCTATTCTGGGAGCTCTTTAGGGAAGGCAACAGGGCTGATACCCCTGAAGGACCCAAACATGCTGGGGGCAGGCGACCAGGGCTTCCACAGAATGATCTGCACTTGGGGTCAATTTTATGAATTTTTTATTGAGGCACTGGACGCACAGAGTTCCTCATGGCCAAGTTCCAGCTGCCCCATGTCCCCCCTGTGCTGTGTTTGAGCCCCGGGCAGGAAGCAGAGCCTCCTCCACTCTGCTCTGAGGCTGTGGCAGGGCATTAAGGCAGCTGGTTGCTATGGTGATTGTGCAGTGTGGCACCTGCGCAGGGTCCATGTGACTCTAGGTGGGGGACAGCCCTGACCCCACCCACAGATGTGCCCTGACTTCCAGTGGTTCTAGAACGCAGACCCCGTAATCCCACTGGGCCGGAGGCCTCTGGGCGGGCAGTGTGTGTAGGTGTTGAGCCAGTGGATTCCCTCAAAGGGGAACCAGGCCCCCTGCCCTGCCCCCATGGAGCCCTGGCCTTCCTGCCTTCAAGAGGCGGCACCTGGTGCTGCAGGTCAGGGTCAAGCCTTGTAGGGACAGCAGCTACCATGCATGGAGGGCTGATCTCAGGGCCCCCCGGGACCAGACCCCGTGTGTGTGTATGTGTGTGTGTGTGTGTGTGTGTTCCTGCACACAGCCTCTGAGCACCTGCTCTGCTGTGGGGGATGGAAGGCCAGATGGGCAGAGACAGAGGACGGCTGGAGCTGGTGCTTTTCAGGGAGAAGGGAGACTCTGAGGCTTGGAACCTCAGGCCCTGATGCTGCATGTGTGCATGTGTGAGAGTCTGCATATGTATGTGTGTTCATGTGTTTGTGTGCATGTGTTTGGGCATGTCTGCATGCCTGCATGGGTCTGCATTGGCCTGTGTGTGTGCCCATGTCTCTGTGTGTATGTGTCTGCGTGTATCTGCATCTGTCTATGTGAGAGTGTCTGTGCACGTGTCTATGTGTGTGTATGTGTCTGTGTGTGCATGTCTACATGTGTCTGCATATGTCTGCATGTGTGCATGCATCTGGGTGGGTGCTGGCCGTGGTGGTGATGGGGGTGGCTGAGGATGGGGAGGTTGGGTGAGGCCAGAAGACAGGGCATGCAGGTGGGTGAGCTGGATGGGAGAGGAGCATGAAAGGGTCAGGGGTAGGAGGAAGTGGGAGAGATGAAACCCCAGACAGAGACCCTGTGCCCTGGAGAGAGGGGGAACCCCAGACCTGAGATCACTCTGCCCTGGAGAGGCTTGAGGCTTCCGGTAAGAAAGTGGGGTGCAGGACTTCCACCAGGGCGTCGTTCCCCTTGCAGGCCGGGGCAGAGTCACGAGGTGTGGAGATGGCTGTGGGAGGATGGGGCCTTGTGCAGCCCCTCAGCCCAGACTCTGGAGCAGGAAGTAGCAGCGCTGGCCTGGCCCCCTCTGGCTGCTAAGGGGAGCAAGCCTTGTTCAAGTCCCCTCAGATGGAAGGGACAAGGCCCCCTTCTGGGCCTGTGCCAGGTGGACCTCCCTGACACCAGGAAAGCTGGGCCATGTCCGGGCTGCATGGGCTCAGAGGTCCTTGCGGTGCCAGCAGGACACCACACGCAGCCATGGGGCGACAGGACTTGGCCGAGGGCCTGGATGGCAGAGACCAGCTGGAGCTTCCTGGGTCCCAGCAAAGGCCCAAGTCCAGTGCGGAGCCCCTGGCCGCCCTCCGTTCCCACAGGAGGCCAGGAGGCCAGGCGAGGCTGCAGAGGACAAGCCTTATTTTCTGAGAACTGACCATCAAAGACTCTCAGGGCCACGAGACCCTCCCCCAAGTGGCTGCAGCCAGGCCCTTCGGCTCCCCCCAGAACCCTGAGCTCAGTGCAGAGTCCCCCCACTACTCAGCCCAAATGGGAGGGGCCTGTCCTGTCCCCCTGAGTCCCCACCACACCCTTGTCCAGAACAAGAGCTGCCCGTTGTGGAGAAATTAGGGCTTGGGCCAGAGATGAGACCTAGGATGTGGACACAGAGTGGGCTGTACCACTTAACATGAGCGGGTACAGGCAGACACAGGTCTATACCATAACGCGAGGTCTCTACAATCATGCAAGGACTATACCATCACCACAGAAATTTAGACACAATGGGACTGTACAATTACCCATGGAATGTTTCAAAACACAGGATTATACGATCACCACTGGTCTGTACCACCAAATATGGGAGTGTATTATTACCCATGGGCTGTACTACTTCACATGGGGAGTACAGCCAGACATGGGTCTATACCATCATAAGTGGAATCTACAACTATGAGAGGAATGTAGAAACACTACTGGGATTTACTCAGACATAGGACTGTACTATTTTCCATTGCCTGTACCACCATTTCTAAAGCTGTACCAATGCCCACAGGTTGTACCACTTCACACAGAGGTGTACAGACAGACATGTTTGTGTGCCATCACGTGTGGGCTCTACCACCACACTAGGACTTTACCATCACCACTGATCCTAAAACACAAAAGGAATGATACAATTACCCGTGGGCTGTATCACTTCACAAGGAGGGTTCAGCCATGCAAGGGTCTGTACCATAAAGTATGGGTTCTACCACAACACAAGAACTGTATCATCACCACTGCTCTTTACACAAATATGGGGCTGTACAATAACCAGTAGGCTGTACGAAAACAAAGGACTATAAAATCATACCTAGACTGTATCAACACACATGGGACTGTACCATTACCCGTGGGCTGTACCACTACACAAGCAGGGTACCACAGACATGGGGCTGTATCATAACCTGTGGGCTCTATCACAACACAAGGACAGTACTATCACAACTGGGCCTTACCCACACAAAGCACTGTACCATTGTCCATTGGCTGTACAACCACTGCTCAGACTGCAAAAAAACCCTTAGGATGTACCACTTCACACGGGAGAGAGTCCAACCAGATATGGTCTGTACCATCACGCTGTGCTCTATCACGACAGAAGGACTATACAATCACTATTGGTCTTTACACAAATATGGTTCTGTATAATTACCCACGGGCCATACCAAAACACAGGACTATACCACCACCCCTATGCTGTGCTAAGACACATGGCACTGTGGCACCCATGGGCTACACCAGTTCAAATGGGGGGTACATCCAGACATGGGGCTGTGCCATAATGTGTGGGCTCTACCATCACATAAGGAATGTACCATCACCACTGATCTCTACTCACAAATGGGACTTTCAATTACCCACGAGCTATACCACTTCACATGGGAGGATACGACCAGACACCAGGCTGTACCATCACTCCTGGTCTCTACAACCACACAAGAACTGTACCATCACCCCCTGACTTTACTGAAAAATGGGACTAAACCAACATCCATAGGCTGTTCCACTTCACACGGGGGGGGGGGGACAATCAGACATGGGGCTGTACCATTATGCCAGAGCTCTGCCAAAACACAAGGACTATACTATCATCACTAACCTGTACCCACAAATTGGACTGTGCCATTAACCGTGGGCTCTCACAAAACACAGTACTGTACCATCACCCCTGGGCTTTAGCTCCACAGATGGGACTATACCATTACCTGTGGACTATACAGCTTGCTATGGGGTGAATGACAAGATAGAGCTGTACCATCACAGCTAGGTTAGCTTTATGGTTAAGGTTAGGGCTTGGCAGGGGGTTAGTTTTGGGATTAGGTTTAGGGCTATGGAGCGAGTTAGGTTTAGGGTTAAGGTTAGGGCTACAGAGGGGGTTCAGGTTAGGAGTAGAGTTACTGTTATTGTTAGGTTTAGGGTTCAGGACTGTGTTAGGGTTAGGGTTAGAGTTAAGATTATGTTTAGGGTTACAGTTAGGGCTAGGGTTAGTGTTAGGTTTAGAGTTAGGAAGTTTTAGGTTTATGGTTAGGGTTAGGGCTAGTGAGGGGATTAAGAAGTTAGGTTTGAGGAAGTGCTTAGTATTAGGGTTAGGGATGGGGTTGGGGTTACGGTAGGGTATGGTTTGAGGATAGATTAGGGTTAGGGTTTATGTTAGTGAGGTGGTTAGGGTTAGGATTAGTGTTAAAGGTAGAGTAAGAATTATGGTTAGAGTTAGAGTTAGGGTTGGGGGAAGGGTTAAGGTTAGATTTATGGCTAGGGTTAGAGTTAGGGTTAGATTTCAGGTAAGGGAGGGGGTTAGGGTTAGGGTTAGGCTTGGTGAAGGGGTTAGGATTAGGGTTCTGGTTATGGTTAGGGAAAGGTTTAGGATTAGGGAGGGGGTTAAGGTGATGGTGAGGGTGAGGGTTAGTTTGAGGGTTCATGAATCACAAAATCCCGTTAATCACTGATTTCTCGGGCGGGCTCAGTAACCTCTCATTTTGTCCTTTCCCTGAGATCTTAGAAGTCTATCTCAGCTCGGCCCTCCTAACAATGTTACACTGGGGGCTCTTCAGGGTCAGGGGAATGAGATCCACCCTGTTACTGGATTTTGCATATGAATACACCATGGGAAGCTTGCAAGGCTGTCCTATGTGGGCAGGAAACTCTCAGAAGATTGCCAGTTTCTCCCAGAGGGCGAAGAAGGCTAAAGATATTGCATGGCCACTTTGCGGCCACACGCTTCTGAGAACTTGCTTTTAAGTCTCTCTCTGGATGTTGGCCATTGATGGGATTACAGACACCTGGGTTCCTCTGCCGGTACCTTCATGCATGAGGCCTGTCCGAATCTGTGGAGAGGGGCCTCCAGCATGGCTGTAGCTAGGTTCCGGTGGTCTTCGGCTGCCGGTAGCTCTGCTCGGGGTGGGGAGGGAAGCTGGAGCCCATCCCCTCCGAAGGGTCTGGGGAAGACAGCCAGGCGTGCGGGCAAGAGACTCTCTAACCCTAGTTAGTTTGAAGGTTAGGGTTATGATTAGGGTTAGGGTTAGGGAAGAGATTGAGTTTTAGTATTAGGGTTAAGTTTAGGGATAGGGTTCAGAATATGGTTAAGGTTAGAGTTAGGTTTAGAGTTTGGGTTAGGGTGAGGGTTAGGGCTAAGGTTAATGTAGACTTAGGGTAAGTCTTAGACTAAGGGTTAGGGTTTAAATTAGGAAGGATGATAGCTTTAGCATTAGGGTTAGAGAAGGTTAGGGTGAGTGTTATGGTGAGGTATGCGGTTAACATTAGGGTTAGGTTTAGGTTTATGGTTAAGGAATAATTAAGCTAGATTTAGGCTTAGGTTTAAGGAAGGGATAAGGATTAGGGCTAGGGTAAGGGTTAGGGATGGGTTTTGGGTTAGGCTTAGGAATAGTAGTAGGGCAGGGTTAGGGGTAAGGGGAAGGTTAAGTTTAGCTTTAGGGCTAGGGTTCTGGAAAGTGAGGGGGTTAGGGTTAGGTTTAGGCTTAGCATTAGGGTTAGGGTTAGGGTTAGTATAGGGTTAAGGTTAGGTTTAGGGATAGGGTTGGGGAGAGGGCAAATTTAGGAATAGGGAAAGAGTTAAGGTTAGGTTTAGGGTCAGTGTTTGGGTTTGGATGAGGGTTAGGATTAGTGTTAGGTAGAGGGATGGGGTTAGGTTTAGGGTTAGATTTAGTGTTACGATTATGTTTAGAATTAGGGAGGAGTTAAAGATTAAGATTGGAGTTAGGGCTAGGATTAGGGTGAGGTTTAGGGTTAGGGTTAAGGTTAGGTCTAGGGAGAGGTTTAGGGTATGGGTAGGGTTATGGTTATGGTTAAGTTTAGGGAGTGGGTTGGGGTTAAGGGTGTGTTCAGGTTTAATGTTAGGGTTAGCAAACCGGTTAGGGTTAGGGTTATCCTAGGGTTGTGGTTAGGGTTAGATATGGGTAAGTGCTTAGGGTTAGGTTAGGGTTACAGTTAGGGTTAGAATTTGGCAGGGGGTTAGTTTAAAGATTATGTTTAGGGTTATGGAGTGGGTTAGGTTTAGGGTTTAGGTTCGAAGTAGGACTACCGAGAGGTTAGGGTTAGAAGTAGAGTTAGTGTTACTGTTAGGTTTAGGGTTACAAATTGTGTTTTGTTATGGTTAGAGTTAGGGTTAGGGTTATGGTTAGGGTTAGGGTTAGTGTAGGTTTAGGGTTAGTGAGGGGGTTAGGTTTAGGTATACTCTTAGGGTTAGGGTTAGGGAGGGGGTTAGGAGCAGGGTTAGCTTTGGGGAAATGCTTAGTGTTAGGGACGGGGTTAAGATTAGGGCTAGTGTTAGGTTTAGGCTAAGGATTAGTGTTAGTTTTAGGATGGGGGTTAGTGTTAGGGTGTAATTCAGGGATGGATTAGCTTTAGGGTTAGATTTAGGTTTTGATAGTTTGTTAGGGTTAGGCTTAGGCTTAGGGTGAGGGTTAGAGTTAGAGACAAGGTTAGTTTTATGTTTAGGGTTAGGATTTGCATTAGGTACGAGGTTTAGTGTTGGGATTAGAGTTAGGGCTAGAAAGGGGTTAGGTTTAGGTTTAACGTTAGCGTTTGGGAGAGGGTTAAGTTTAGTGTTACAGTTAGGGTTAGGTAGTATGTTAGGATTAGAGTTAGGGATGGGGGTTAGTGTTATATTTAGGGCTAGAGTTAGGGATAGGGTTTGTGTTAGGTATAGGTATGAGTGTTAGAGTTAGTCTTAGGTGAAGAGGGGGTAGGGGTTAAGTTTAGGGTTAGGGTTAGGGTCAGGGAGATATTGAGTGTTAGGTTTAGAGTTATGGTTAGGGATGGGGTAAGGGTTAAAAGAGTGTTAGGGGAAACGTTATGCAGGAGGTTAGGGTTAGGGATAGCTTTAGGGTTATGGAGAGGTTAGGGTTAGGGGTAGGTTTAGGGTTATGTAGGGTTAGGGTTAGTTTTAGGTTTATGGTAGGTTTAGAGTTAGGGTTAGGGAAAGAGATAGGGTAAGGGTTAGGGTTAGAATACGGTTTGGGGGGTTAGGGTTAGGGTTTGGGTTAGTAGGGGGTTAGGATTAAGGGTAGGGTTAGAGAGGGTTTTAGGGTTATGTTTAGTGTTAAGAAGGGGTTCAGGGTTAGGTTTAGGGTTAGGGAGGAGGTTAGGATTAGGTTTGGTGTTGGGGTCGTTAGGGTTAAGTTTAGAGTTAGAATTAGTGTTAGCATTAGGGTTAGGTGTTCTGTTAGCGTTAGGTAAGGGTTAGAGTGAGGTTTAACATTAGAGTTAAAGTGATGGTTTGAGTTAGGGAGTGGGTTAGGTTTATGTTTAGTGTTAGGGTTAATATTAAGTTAGGGTTAGGAAAGAGATTAGTGTTAAGGTTAAGATTAGGGAGCTTGTTAGGGTTCAGTTTAGTGTCTCGAGTAGTGTAAGGGTTAATGTTAGGGTTAGGTTTAGAGGTAGGGTTATGGTTAGGATTAGGATATGGTTAGGGTTAGGATTAGAGTTATGGTTAGGTTTAGGGTTAGGATGATTAATAGGGTTAGTGTTAGGCTAAGGAAGGCAGTTAGGGCTAGGATTATGGTTATGGTTAGGGAGAGGATTAGGGTTAGGTCTAAGGTTAGGTTTAGGTTTCAGGAGAAGGTTAGTGTTAGGGAGGGGTTAGGTTTAGGTTTAGGTTTTAGGTTTGGTTAGGGTTAGTGTTAGGCAGGGGGGTTGGGTTAGGTTTAGGTTTAGAGTTTGGATTATGGTTAGGATTAGTGAGGGGATTAGGCATAGGGTTAATGTTAGAGTTAGGAAGGGGGTTAGGATTAGGTTTAATGTCAGGTGCAGGGAGGGGATTAGGTTAGTGTTAGAGTTAGCGTTTGGGTTAAGTTTAGGGGGTGTTAGGGTTAGGGTTAGGGTCAGGATGAGGGTTAGGGTGAATGTTATGATTAGAGCTAGGGTTAGTGTTCGGGAGGACGTTAGAGTTAGGATTAGGGTTAGGTTTAGGGTTATGGTTAGGGTTAGGTTTACGGTTATTGTTATGTTTTGGGTTTAGGTTTAGGGTAGGGTTAGGTTTAGGCTTAGGTTTAAGTACGTTAGAATTAGGGTTAGGGTTAGGGTAGTGTTAGGGTAGGGTTAGGCTTCTGTTTAGGTATAGGATTACGTTTATGGTTAGGGATAGGATTGTTTTATGGTTAGGATTAAGATTAGGGTTAGGGTTCACATTAAGTGTAGGTTTAGGGGTTAGACTTAGTGTTAGGGTAAGGGTTAGTGGTTACAATTTGATTTAGGGTTTAATGTTATGGGCACATTTAGGTTAGGACAAGGATTAGACTTAGGGTTAGGGTTAAGGATAGTGTTAAGATCAGGAATTATGGTTACTGTTGTGTGAATATTCGTTCAGTCAGAGGTGCTGAGACAAGGAACATGAGAGAAATTATATTTCATGGAGGGCCAGGATTCGCTCAGATCCTGTGACAAAAGGTAGAGCATCCTGAGGTCTCCTTTTATTATCATCCTACTGGGCTCAATACAGTTACATCATCAGAAGTTATAGGAAAAACATTGAGGCAGCAAAGTATATTGTTTCTTTATGTCTGCAAGTCAGTGGGACTAGCAGGGGTGGGGGTGGAAGAAATATAGAAATACAAAACCAAAACCGAAAAATTTCTTGGGCTATAAGCACCTGGGTTTGCATCCCAAAGATAAACTGGACTAGCATCTGGAGTCTACATCCCTAAAACTAGGCTGGGCTAGCACCTAAAGTCTGCATGTCAAAGACAAGCTGGGTCTAGGTTTCTGTGAGAAGAGGGGAACTGACTCTTTCATATACTGAAACTTATATTATTATTTACTGAAGGCAGCTTAAAGAAAAAAATGTTCAGCTTCATCCAAAACAGTCAGGACACATGAGAAATCTCGCCCATTTTCATGGGTCCCCATGTTCCTGCCCATTGTGCGGTGCAGTCTACATGGGCTAAATCTGATGGCTTAGTTCAGCCCCAACAGGTTAGGGTTAGGTTTTGTGGTTATGGTTAAGAGTTACGGTTAGGTTGAGGGTTACCATTAGGTGAGGTTTAGTGTTAGTATTAGGTTTAGGATTATGGGTTTGTTTAGGGTTATAGTTAGTGTTAGAGGGTTAGAATTTAGGGTAGCGGTAGGGATAGGGCAGAATGTGAAGTTACAGGTAGGGTTAAGGTTAGTGTTAGATTTGGGGTTCGCTAGGGTTTAGGATTTGGGTTAAGGTTAGGTATAGGTGTGGTATAAGATTAGGCTTAAGATTAGGGTTAGGTTTAGGAGTTAGGAATAGGGTAATTTAGGGTTAGTTTTAGGGTTAGGGTAAAGCTTATGGGTTAGGGTTGTGATTAGGGTTAAGGGTTTGGGTTAGAGTGTTAGGTTTATGTTTAGTTTTTAGTTTAGACTTATGTGTTAGGGTTAGGGTTAGATTTAGATTTCAGTTTAGGGATAGGGTTAGGATTAGGGTTTGGTTTTTATAACGGTTAGGGTGAAGATCAGTGTTAGGTTGGGATTAGAATTAGGTGTAGGATTATGTTTGATTTATGGTTAGGCTTAGCGTTGGATTTAGGGTTACCCTTGGTGTAGGGGTAAGATTAGGGTTATGGTTAAGTTTATGGTTAAGGTCGAAGAGCGCTTGGATCCCCCCGCGGCCACGGCCTGGGGCCCCGGAGACCCCAAACTCGTCCATCCCGCGCCTCTCAGTGTCCTGCGGCGGGCCTGACCCCTCCCATCTCTACCAGGTTGTAAGGGGCGTGTCCACACGCAAGGGGGCGTGGCCTCAGAAGGGGGCGTGGCCTCCTTCTGGAGCGGGGCCGCTTACGCCGCCGTAGTTACTTTTCCCACTCAATGCATTGTGCTCTGGCCATAATCGATAGAATCTATCCCTCTGAAGAATACCCTGGTCATCGTAGTCACTATATGTTAATAGTCAACTGACCTAGCCTATCCTCATTTCACAAAAACTGTTAATGAACTTATCGAGCTACACATAAAGTCCTTTGTAAAAAGATCATAGCCCCACGCTTTCTCTTGAGACCCCTCTCAAGCTAAGGAGAGTGCCTAATAGTAAAACCCATATCAACATGAAGAAACAGCGAAAATCCCCACCACCAGCAGAGATGGAAGGGAGGATCTCTGCAACCCCAGCAATGACTCCCCAGAAATATAGTCTCCTCTCTGATAAAGAATTCAGAGAGGAAATCGTGAAGATGGTTGAAGAACTCAAAGCAACTATGGAGCGAACATCCAATAGATTAAGGGAGGATATGGATGCAGCATTGGAACGATCCACCAAGATAATCCAGGAAGAAATGAGAGCAGAAATTTCAAAGCTACGAACAGAAGTGAGAGCAGAAATTTCGAAGCTACGAACAGAAGTGACACAATTAAAAGAAGAGGTAGATGAAATAAAAAACTCAGTAGGAGCCCTCAACAGTAGAGTGACTACTGCTGAAGAAAGAATCAGTGATCTTGAAGACGAGCTGCAGAAAGCATATAGGCAACAACAAATAATGGCAAAAGACCTCAAAGTGGCTATAGAGTGAATTAGAGTCCTAGGGGATGACCTCAAGAGAAACAACATAAGAATCATTGGAGTACCAGAACCACAGGGAACCAATCTTAATGAAAAAACCACAATTAAAGACATCATTGCTAAGAAATTCCCAGAGCTAGAAAATATGGACATCCAGATCCAAGGAGTCCGAAGGATACCAGCTAAAAGGGACCCAAATAAAAAACCCCCAAGGCATATCATTGTGGGGAGCCGTGGACGAGAAGTCTTAGGCCCCTCTCCCCCACAGCTTGTGATCTCTGCATGACCTCCGCCTGCCTCAACAGAGGGACTGAAAACAGACGTTCACGAGCCCCCGCTAACAGGATATTGAGCCACAATGAAAACAGTTAGGGCTGACAGCTCTGTTCCTGCTCTCACTCTGATCAAATTGTCAAGGATGTGTAAGTTAATGGTTATACGCACAAGCCCCCTATCTTCACTGCCCATTTGCTGTGTACGTTGTGTACGTGACCTACGAGTTTCTCAATCCCCCTGCAAAGTATATAAGCATCAACTCTGCCTTGAATAAACGCTCTAGACCCTCACGAGTCTTGAGTCATTCCTTAACCCTTTCACCTTTACAGGTCCCTCAGGAGAGACTTTCACCCACACCGTCGGACTGCCCCGGCTGCAGAGAGAGAAGCTGCTGGTCAGTTCTCTGTCTCTCTGCCGCAGGGAAACACAGCCCGACAACTGGCGCCCAACGTCGGTGGATCCCCCGTCTCTCCTCCCCGGTCGACGGTCTATCCCGGGTCTCCTCGTGTTCGTCCCCTCGGAGTCGGAATACGTGTGAGTTTCCTCCGTGCATGCACCTCGCGACCCTGTCGCCCCATTTTTTACATTTAGTCGACCCCCTCGCCTCTGGCTACGTCCTCGTGACCACAGTATTCAGGCTTTTGCCTCCCTCTTCTCGCCCTGCGTTATGGGCTCCCTTGTTAGTACTGAGACCAAGTTCCTCCGCCCCCTCGACGAACTAGTCTCCCGCAAGGTCCATGTTTCCAAAGCTGACCTTTCCCAATTCTTTGCTATCCTACATAAGGCTTCTCCCTCATTCGTTATTACTGCTCCTAAAATTGCTCGCTCCACCTGGCTCTCCCTAGGCGACGAGTTGTCCACCTACTGCGACGAACGGCATGACCCTGCCTTCAAGGACTGCATCTTAAAATACTGGCAGCTCCTTGATGGCATTATTACCGCTGCTCCCATTTCCCAATCCTGTGCTGCTATCATCAAGGATGGCCAAGCTCTTTTGGCTTCCGCCTCCCGCGCACAGACCCCCGTCCTCCCTTCGGATTCATGCCCCCCACCTTATGTCTCTGCCTCAGCTTCGGCCCCTCCGCCTCCCACTCCTTCCTCTTCTTCTTTTGTTGCTCTTGAACGCTCACCCTCCCCCACTCCCCTGTCTCCCGAAGACCAGGCCGACTTGGATGCCGCGGCAACAGCCTATCACGGGGACCCTCCCCTAATCTCTCTTGCTGCAACTCCTCCTGATCCCCCTTTGCAGGCCTCTTCGGCTGCAGCGATGGATCGCCTATCGTCCTCTATAGACCGCCTTCTCTCTCTCCTGTCGCCTTCTGACACTCCACAGGCTTTTCCTGTTATTTTGCGCCCCGTCCCCCAGGACCCTCCCTCCACCCCTGTCGCCCCTGCTGCCCCTCCGGCGGAGGGCTCCCCTGCATCTTCCGCCTCCTCGCTTCACCCCATGACGACCCGCTCCCAGGCTCAGGGTGCGGCTCGCCGCCTTGTCCCTGCGGTCCAGCCCTCTGATTCCCCCCGTCCTGTTCCGACCCTCGCGGAGGCGGCGGGTGCTCTCCCGCAGCCCTCTCCTCCGCCCCCTCGCCGCGGCCCTGGCGACATCTATCGCCAGGAACTCGAGTTTAGGGACCTCGATCAGGCCTCTCTTAGGGAACTCCGTAAAGCCGTTCAGGATTATGGTGCTCGGGCTCCCTACACCCTCTCCTGTTTGGAAAGCCTCGCTTACGGCGGCAACCTTTTCCCCGAGGAATGGCGCATCACTGCTCGCCGCTGCCTCCGCCCTGAACAAATTATTCTTTGGGAGGCGGAGTTCATTAATAACTGTAAAGATCTCGCCCGGACAAATGAACTAGAATTCCTCCAGATATCGGGCTCAAAGCCCTATGACTCCATTCATGCACAGCGGGACCTCCCTTATCACTTACTTAACCTTACATCGCAGGCTGCTCTTAAAGCCTGGAAATCCCTTCCCTCTTCCTCTGCCCCCTCTCTTCCCCTTGCCAAAATTCAACAGGCTGATGATGAACCGTACCATGCCTTTATTACCCGCCTTTTGGAAGCTACTGACAGAACCACAGGCATTTCGGATACCTCTAACCCCTTTGTTAAGCAGCTTGCCTTTGAAAATGCTAATCCTGCCTGCCGTCAACTTCTTCGTTCCCCTAAACCCTCTCGGTCCTTAGAAGAAATGATCTCTCTTTGCAAAAATGCTCATTCCTTTGCTACACAGGTGGCTGGAGCCTTAGTGGCTTTTCAGGGCCAAAATGCTGGCCACGTGTGCTACTCTTGCGGTCGCCCTGGCCATTTTGCTGGGAAATGCCCGGAGCGGCGCGGCCCTATTGTGCAGGCTGGCTCCACCTCCGAGCGCCCCTCCCTCTGCCCCCGATGCCGCCGCGGCCGCCATTGGAAATCCTCCTGCCGCGCGACCACGGACCTGGATGGGAATTTTTTGGGCCCTAACCCCCTCCTTACCCGCCGCCAGCCACCCGCGGCTCAGGGAAACTCCCTCAGGGGCCGCCCCCAGGCCCCGCGCCCCAAGCCTCGTTTTACTCCCTTTGTCCCAGCCTCGGGGGTTCAGGCGGGCACCTCCCCAGCCCCGGCCCAGGCCCTGTATGCGGGAACTCATGCCCCTCCGCCAGCACCCCAGTACCCGTTGCTGGATTACGACCCTCTACCTCCACCCTCTTCCGGGCCTCCCCCGGCTCAGCAGGACTTGACCTCTGTGCCTCCGCCCCACACTTATTAACACCCCAGGGCGGTGTTTATTCCATCCCCACTGGCATTTTTGGCCCCCCTCCGCCTGGATATTTTTTTATGATCATTGGCCGAGCTTCCTCCACCTTTGATGGCCTTATTATTCAGCCTTCTATTGTTGATAATGATTACACCGGGGAAATTTTTCTCCATGCTGTTGCTCCTTTTAAGCCCGTACAGCTAGTGCCCGGACGCCGTATTGCACAGGCCCTTCCCCTCCCCCTAGCTGTGGAATTGCCGGCGCTTCCCCACCCCCGCGGCGCCACCCACCCTGGTTCCTCCGATGTTTACTGGATAAAAACCATCTGCCAGGAGCGCCCCTCCTCTATTCTTTCCCTATCTATTCAGGGTCGCCGTTTCCACGGCCTCCTTGATACTGGAGCTGATACCACCTGTTTTTCCCCCGAGGACTGGCCCGCCGACTGGCCTACCTCTCCTTCCCCCAACCCTGTTAGCGGTGTTGCTGGTACGGCCAAGCGAGTCCTTCTCAGTGCCTGTCCTCTCATCTGGCAAGATGAGGACGGTGACTCCGGCCTGGTTCGCCCCTATATTATTCCTGGCCTCCCTATTAACCTTTGGGGCCGTGACCTCATGGATCAAATGGGCCTTGTTATCCTTAAGTGCAAAGACAGAAAGATCCTTGACCAAATGCTAGCCTCTGGCTATGTTCCCTCTAAAGGCCTCGGCCGTTTTTTGCAAGGGATAACTAAACCCATCTCCCTCTCCCCCAACCCTGGCCGTCAGGGCCTCGGCTACACCTCCGGGACACAGCCTCTCCCCTCCCCAACCTCCGTTTATGCACAGTTTGCCCTGCCCCCGGCCTCCTCCTTGCTTCCCCCCGTTTCCCCCAACCCTCGGCCTTCCCTGCGCATTTCATGGTCCTCTGATGACCCCATTTGGGTCCCGCAATGGCCTCTTTCGGCTGAAAAGCTGGCCGCCGCCGCTTCCCTAATTCAGGAACAACTTGCCGCGGGCCACATTGAGCCCACAACTTCTCCTTTTAATACCCCCATTTTTGTAATTAAGAAGAAATCCGGCGCTTGGCGCCTTCTTCATGACCTCCGAAAAATTAACGCCTCAATGCACCCCATGGGAGCGACTCAGCCTGGTCTCCCTGTCCCCACCGCCTTCCCTAAGGATTCCCATAAGATAGTTTTGGATCTTAAGGATTGTTTCTTTTCCATTCCCCTTGATCCTACAGACTGTCCTCGTTTTGCCTTTTCCTTACCTCCCACTAACGCTGCCGGCCCGGCAGCTCGCTATCATTGGAAAGTTCTTCCACAGGGCATGGCGAATAGCCCTACTCTTTGTCAGATTTATGTAGCCTCCTATGTGGACCCTTTTTCGCTCCCTTTACACTTCCGTCTCCTTTTATCACTATATGGACGATATTCTTTTGCTCTCCTCTGACCAGGATCTCTTGATCCGTGCCGCCAATCACCTTGTCTCCTCCCTTCAATCTCACGGATTTTCCATTTCCCAAGATAAGATTCAACTGCACCCTCCTCACTTATTTCTGGGTTTTGAACTTTTACCCTCCTCCGTTCGCACTCAAAAGTTGCAGCTCCGCACTGCCCATTTGAAAAAGGTAATGTGGACTCAATTTCTGTGTGAATGTGCTGCGTTGGGTGCGCACCGGAATGAAAGAGGACCGGTCCGAATGAGTGTAGGAGTGTGATTTGTGCAAGTGCCTTTAGTGTGTGTGTATATTTGTCTCATTATATTTCTCTTAGTTATGCTTATTATTATCAGCAGAGAAGTCAGGAAAATGCAAGATCATGTGGTTGAGTGTTTAATAATATCAGGAATGAAAAAGAGTGTCGCTAAGGTGGTCTATCCACCTCAGAAGTAGTCTTGATCTTAAAATA
This sequence comes from Sorex araneus, assembly GCF_027595985.1. Taxonomy (NCBI): domain Eukaryota; kingdom Metazoa; phylum Chordata; class Mammalia; order Eulipotyphla; family Soricidae; genus Sorex; species Sorex araneus. The sequence continues at coordinate 291,061,605 of NC_073313.1, read as the reverse complement.
GTAACATCTGGCAACCTTAAGCTTCAACAACTTGGTCATAGTTTTGCCGGCTTATATCAACAAAAGCGCTTTCTTGACCCGTTTTTAACAAGCAGGAAACCGGCTGGTCAGGCAGAGAAACGGGGAGTAATGTTCCCAATCGGCCGACAGGGCTTAACTTTGCCCTGGGGACTTCTCCTTCCTTTCTCAGTCTGTCAGTTCTCTTCCTGCCATTTTTTGAAGGGTCAGATCGATCGATCAAATGCATACATGTGCACATGTAGTGGTTTTTTTTTTGTTAGTAAATTCATTGTCTGTCTGTCTGTCTGTCTGTCTCTATGTGGAACACTTGAACTTGAGTGTTGGAGTCAGAGTGAAAATCAGCAGTAAATATTAGACCAGGGAAAGCAGGATCACTACAAGAGATCAAAGTGGTATGTAGTCAAGCAATTTAAAGGGTTGAGGTGTTTTTTGGAACTTGTTAGACCAAGTTAAACAGAGATTAACCTCTGTTAAACAGAGATTTCTTATCCGAATGTTGAGCCTATGTTGAACCTATGGAAAATGCAAAATTCTCAATCTAGATTTCTTATTGTAAGAACATTAATGGCTATTAACAGTTGTAATTCTTCTGAAGTTCAGAGTCTCTACTATCTAGGAAGAGCTGCAGAAGTAGCGCCTAAAACTAAAGTGAAATAAAGCGTTCAGAGGATGCAAGGCTTTATTTTACAAGATTCAGCCAATCTTAATGAGGAATTTAGCCAGTTTACAAACAGAGGTACAGAAGCCATCAAAATAGTTTTCTTATGTTTCCATAAACATTGACAGTCCAAGTGTCTTTTCTATGTTATTATCAAAGGTTAGTCAAAAAAAAAAAAAAAGGGAACTCTTTTTGTGTCTGAAAGCATGTTTGTATTGTGGAATTGTTAGAGAGCTCATGATTTGAAATAACTAAGATACAAAAACTATTGGATTTAAGCCAAAGAAGGTTTACTCATGTTTTATAAAAATTGATGGTTTAAAGGTCTTATGCTGTTGTGTCAGTGTACATATGCATCTGCATTGGATTATTAGAATGTGAGCTGAAATAATTGTGGAAAAGCAGGTTCAAAGAGTAATAGTTTAGTTAAAACATGAGTTTCTAGAGTTATGAATTTGGTTGCAAATCTTATCCTACTGGTATTTTATTTGATCTCTGAGACTTTTGGTAACTAAAATTTCTAGAGATACTTAGCAAAGAATTATAATAGATTAATCTCAGGTGTCAGCCTGATAGTCTGAAGCCATAGCATTGTGCCTTGGTTAAAGTTTGAGATAAGAATGGAGTATTTCATGGAAAATGTGGGAAATTTTACTGACTATCGTTAAATCAGTCTGTCTAGTACATGTAGATGCATGTTATTATTCTGATAACTTTATTCATTGCAAAGCTTTGTCACCAGATATCATATCTAGCTCTGACCATCACATAGAAGTTTGTATGCAAGTGTGAGATCCTTAATGTTTTACGGTAATCTATGAGTGTTTTAATCTTTATATTTGTGTTTTCCTAGAAATCAGAATTCTAAGATGTCTCCTGGTTAATTTCTAATGTGGAGTGAACCTTTGCCCAATGAATATGTTGTAAGAACTTTAGTTGTGAGCATCTTTAAAGTTGTTGAATATCTATAGAACTGACCTAATGCTTTTGAAATAACACTGAAAGTAGTTTTGTCATGTTAAATGAAATGATTGGTAATTTGTGCCCAAACTTGGAAGATCATGTTGTACTAAGTTCAGTAAAAATAAGAGTTTAAACTTGTGGGACTATAAAGAATATAGATGTATGTCTTAAGTCAGAAAGATAATGGATGCAGATATCATCAGTTGGAAAAAGGAAAGAAACTGATCACTGTTTTAAGAAACTCTTTAAATCACATGCAGAATTGTTCTAGTATGTTTTTGGTAGGATCTATGGAAAAGATATTGGATGGATTGTCTGGAACTCCTGTTACAGTGCTCTTAGATTATTGAATTCTTCAAAAGTTGTGGAAAATCAAGTGTTTTTTTTTTAAATGGGATTAAATGAATTAGACATGTTTAACTGTACACTGGACTCCCAGTACAGTGCTCTTATTAATGGGAAGTCAAGGTTTTCAACATGGAATTGAATGGGTTAAACATGATGTAAATTGTACACTTTTCCTCTACAGATTTTAGCTTCTTTGACTAGGACCCACAACAAATGGGTGTGTTGCATCTCACTTTCTTTCACAACTCCATGGACTATTGTGTCCTGATTATCCTCCTTCCACGTCTTTCGGTTCACCCCACGGAAGATCTGCTCTCCGGCCTCGCCCTGCACGGATCCCACCGCTACCGCCGCGAGCCCATTACCGCCATCACAGTCGGACTCCTCCTGGCGGTTGGTGCCGCTGGTGCTGGAACTGGCATTGCCTCCTTAGTGGAGACGCGCGGTCACCTCGCGACTCTTCAGCGCCTCGTGGACGCGGACATTGCTGAGTTAAAACAAGGACTTGACCACCTTACTAACACTGTTAATTCCCTAGCTGAAATGGCTCTTCAAAATCGCCGCGGTTTAAATTTAGCATTTTTAAGGGAAGGGGGAGTATGTGTTGCCTTAAAAGAAGAATGTTGTGTTTTTAAAGATGAAACAGGCCTGGTAAGAGACAGTATTAGACGCGTAGAGAAAAATCTGGAAGATAGACGTAGAGAAATTGATCAGAGTGAGAGCTGGTACAAGAACTGGTTTTCAACCACACCGTGGTTGTCTACATTGCTCCCAGCTTTACTGGGACCTTTTATTGGCTTTATGTTGCTCATATCCTTTGGCCCATGGACTTTTCGACGCCTGACCACCTTCGTGAAGACTCAAATCGACGAAGCTACAAAAAGTCATCCCAACGTAATGTACCAGCGCCTGGAGACTGTTGAGATGTCACCACCTGAATATCTCAACCTTGCGGCTTTCGAGATGCTCAGCAAGAAGCCTCCGTCGGTGCGATCCAGAGTAGCCAGAGCGTGGCGAAGGCTGCGCTCCTGCTGCAACCGTCCGCAGCCGACCCGTGAGTTGCCGCCTGTCTGCTAAAGTAAAGAAAAAAGGGGGAGCTGTGGGGAGCCGTGGACGAGAAGTCTTAGGCCCCTCTCCCCCACAGCTTGTGATCTCTGCATGACCTCCGCCTGCCTCAACAGAGGGACTGAAAACAGACGTTCACGAGCCCCCGCTAACAGGATATTGAGCCACAATGAAAACAGTTAGGGCTGACAGCTCTGTTCCTGCTCTCACTCTGATCAAATTGTCAAGGATGTGTAAGTTAATGGTTATACGCACAAGCCCCCTATCTTCACTGCCCATTTGCTGTGTACGTTGTGTACGTGACCTACGAGTTTCTCAATCCCCCTGCAAAGTATATAAGCATCAACTCTGCCTTGAATAAACGCTCTAGACCCTCACGAGTCTTGAGTCATTCCTTAACCCTTTCACCTTTACAGGTCCCTCAGGAGAGACTTTCACCCACACCGTCGGACTGCCCCGGCTGCAGAGAGAGAAGCTGCTGGTCAGTTCTCTGTCTCTCTGCCGCAGGGAAACACAGCCCGACATATCATAGTCAGAATGATGGATGCTATGGATAGAGACACAATACTGCAAGCAGCAAGATCAAAGAAGGAGATCATATACAAAGGAGCACCCCTTAGATTCACAGAAGACCTATCAGAAGAAACCTTATAGTGAAAAAACTCAATGAAATGAATGCCTCACCAAGAATACTTTACCCGGCTAAACTCTCAATTAAACTTGAAGGAACCATACACTATTTCACGGAGAAACAACAGCTCAGGAACTTCATAGACTCAAGACTAAATTTAAAAGAAGGACTCAGAGGGCTACTATAATACAAGGAAAAAGACCTGTAAGAACAACAAACCCTACAGAAAAATGGCACAAAATCCCATGACAATAATTTCTCTTAATGTTAACGGTCTAAATGCACCAATCAAGAGGCACAGAGTGGCAAAATGGATTCGGAAACTAAACCCAACTTTCTTCTGCCTACAAGAAACACATCTGAATAGTCAGAACAAACACAGACTCAAAATCAAAGGATGGAAAACAATCCTGCAAGCAAACAGCTCCCTCAGAATAGCGGGGGTGGCCATACTAGTATCCAACAACATAGATTTCAGGCTGAAAAAGATTAGAAGGGACAGCGAAGGTCATTTCCTATTCATCAAAGGATATGTACAACAGGAAGAAATCACACTATTAAACGTATACGCACCTAATGAACGACCAGCTAAATACTTAAAATAACTCCTAACAGAATTTAAGGAGGACATAACTAGGAACACGATAGTAGTAGGAGACTTCAACACTGCTTTATCACCTCTGGATAGATCGACAAGAATAACACTCAGCAAGGAAACAATGGCTCTGAAGGAAGAAATGGAAGATTCAGGGCTAATAGAACTATACAGGGCTATATACCCCAAAAAGAAAGAATACACATTCTTTTCCAGCGCACATGGATCATTTTCCAAAATAGACCACGTTCTGGGTCACAAATTATACCTTAATAGAATCGGGAAGATAGAAATTGTATCAACTATCTTCTCAGACCATGATGCACTGAAGATGGAAATTAATCACGCACAGACGCGGAGAACCAAATCAAACGCTTGGAAATTAAACAACTCACTATTGAACAATGAGTGGGTCACAAAGGAAATCAAGGAAGAAATCAAAAAATACCTTGAAACAAATGAGAATGAAGACACAAGCTACCAGAACCTAAGGGACGCAGCTAAACCTGTATTAAAGGGGAAAATTTATAGCTCTGCAAGCTTTCCTCAGAAAGGAAGAAAGGGCTTATATAGATAGCTTGACTTCGCAGCTCAAGATTTTAGAAAAGGATCAGCAAAAGGAACCCAAACCAGATAGAAGGAAAGAAATAATAAAACTTAGAGCAGAAATTAACGATATGGAAACCCGAAAAACAATCCGAAAGATCAATGAGACAAAGAGCTGGTTCTTCGAGAAAATAAATAAGATTGATAAACCGCTAGCAAGACTCACAAAGAAAGAAAGAGAGAAAACCCTAATAAACCGACTCAAAATGAAAAGGGGGACATCACAACAGAAACCAAGAAGATTCAAAAGATCATCAGAGACTACTTTGAAAGTCTGTATGCCACGAAACAAGAGAACCTAAAAGAAATGGACGAATTCCTTGATTCCTACAATCTCCCAAGACTGAACCAAGAAGACTTGAAATACCTGAATAGGCCCATAAATATCAAGGAAATCGAAACTGTAATCAAAAGTCTCCCCAAAAAACAAAAGCCTAGGTCCAGACGGATTCACTGGCGAATTCTTCCAAACATTTAAAGAAGACTTGTTGCCAGTTCTCCTCAAGGTTTTCCAGGAAATTGAAAAGACAGGAACCCTTCCAAACAGTTTCTATGAGGCACATATCTCCCTAATACCAAAAGCAAACAAAGACACCACTAACAAAGAAAACTATAGACCAATATCCTTGATGAACACCGATGCGAAGATCCTCAACAAAATACTAGCAAATAGAATCCAACAACTCATCAAAAAGATCATACACCATGACCAAGTGGGATTCATCCCGGGGATGCAAGGATGGTTTAACATTCGGAAATCAATCAACATAATCCATCATATCAATAAAAGTAAAGATAAAAACCATATGATCATATCAATAGGTGCAGAGAAAGCATTTGACAAGATCCAACACCCATTCATGATAAAAACTCTCACCAAAATGGGTTTTGCAGGAACTTTCCTCAAGATAGTCAAAGCCATCTACCACGAACCGATGGCAAGCATTATCATCAATGGAGAAAAACTAAGGGACTTTCCTCTAAGATCGGGGACTAGGCAAGGATGCCCACTCTCACCACTTCTCTTTAATATAGTACTGGAAGTATTAGCAATAGCCATCAGGCAAGAAAAAGATATTAAGGGGGTTCATATCGGAAAGGAAGAAATCAAGCTCTCACTATTCGCAGACTATATGATACTATACCTAGAGAAGCCTAAAAGCTCTAGTAAGAAACTCTTAGAAATAATTGGCCTGTACAGTAAAGTCGCAGGCTATAAAATCAATACCCCAAAATCCATGGCCTTCCTATATGTTGGATATCATTGGTTTGTCCTTGCCACAAGGAGCTTAGGTTTATCAGTCACGCCCATCAAAGTGCTCCCGAGTCACTCCCATTCCTTTGTTTATCTGTAACCACTTCTACCAGTTTATCTGCTCTTCCCTTAATCTGACTCTGCTAATTTGTAAGGTCAGAACTTCCTAGGACACTGAATATTATAACATTGCCTTTCTCTCCTCTTTATGCCTTTTGAATAATTTACTTTAAAGCTATGTCTTTTTTGTATAGACACAAGAAGACAATATTATGTTTTTGTAACTTGGGACTTAATTGGCCTCGAATATTATTCCCTCCCGGGCATCTGCTTTCGCCAATTAAGCCACAGTTGCCCTCAGTTCCTAGCACCCCAAAGTAGGGTCCCTGACGTGGGACGGGAAGGATCCAGGGCAAGTGGTGAGTTATGTGCTACCCTGGCATCGAGATGGGCCTGGCCAAAGTGCCTAATTCTTAACTATAAGTTAAGAGCTTGATCATAGACAAATGCTGTCATGATCCAATAGTAATTATGAGACTGGGACCCTGCCAGGGATAGGAAAGACTGATCTGGCCTGAGCACTGTAGTCTGAGATTGAGATGGCCCCAGGAGAGCAATTCTAAAAGCTCTAATGCATCTCTTATTGTGTCCATACAAAATAATTAATATTATGAATTCTTATATGTTTGCTGGCTGAGGAGAAGAGAAACACATTCATAGGACTCTGCCCTTGGGTGGATCCTCCTGCTGAAAGAGAATTAAGTCCTAGGAGAAGCATACCCTGAGGGAAAGGAACCTTACCCTATTGCTGACCACACCTATGTGTATGCCCCAACCCCCTCATGCTGTAGAGATTTAACTAGGCTGTAAGAGTGGGTTGGGGGGCAGATCCACGGGGGCCAGATCCACAGATCGAGAGAGAGACCGAGAGTTGGAATGGAAGCAGGAGGGAGAATGAAGTAGGATGGGAGAGGAAGAAGCAGGAGGAGAATCAGAGGAGAATGGAGAAAGAAGATTGGAATAAACTGTGATGAGACCAACCATCTTGGCTCCGTTCTGTTCCTTCACCTGCCTTGCCGCCTGCACCTTTCTTTTTCTCTTAGTTTTTTACACCTATATGCAAACAATGAGACAGAAGAAAGGGACATGAAAAAAGCAATCCCGTTCACAATCGTGCCCCAGAAAATCAAATACCTTGGAATCAGCTTAACTAAAGAAGTAAAGGACCTTTACAAAGAAAACTACAAAACGCTACTCCATGAAATAAAAGAGGACATGAGGAAATGGAAACATATCCCCTGCTCATGGATAGGGAGAATAAACATTGTCAAAATGGCAATACTCCCCAAAGCATTATACAGATTTAACAGGATCCCTATAAGGATACCCATGTCATTCTTCAAAGAATGGATCAAGCAATCCTGAAATTTATATGGAGCAATAAACGCCCACGGATAGCTAAAACAATTCTTGGGGAAAAGATGATGGGAGGCATCACCCTCCCCAACCTTAAACTCTACTACAAAGCAGTAACAATTAAAACAGCATGGTACTGGAACAAAGGCAGAGCCTCAGACCAATGGAACAGGGTGAAATATCCCTACACACAACCTCAAATGTATGATCATCTAATCTTTGATAAGGGACCAAGAGATGTGAAGTGGAGCAAGGAAAGCCTGTTTAACAAACGGTGCTGGCACAACTGGACAACCACATGCAAAAGAATGGGCTTAGACCTCGACCTGACACCATGCACAAAAGTCAGATCAAAATGGATTAAAGACCTCAACATCAGACCACAAACCATAAGGTACATTGAAGACAAGGTCTGCAAAACCCTCCATGATATTGAAGATAAAGGTATCTTCAAAGATGACACAGAACTAAGCAATCAGGTAAAACAGAGATCAACAAATGGAACTACATTAAACTAAAAAGCTTCTGCACCGCAAAAGATACAGTGACCAGAATACAAAGACTATCTACAGAATGGGAAAGGATATTTCCACAATACCCATCAGATAAGGGGTTGATATCAATGGTATATAAAGCACTGGTTAAACTCTACAAGAAGAAAACATCCAACCCCATCAAAAAATGGGGCAAAGAAATGAACAGAAACTTTCCCAAGGAAGAGATATGAATGGCCAAAAGGCACATGAAAAAGTGCTCTACATCACTAATCATCAGAGAGATGCAGATCAAAACAACCATGAGATACCACCTCACACCACAGAGACTAGCACACATCCAAAAGAACAAAAGCAACCACTGTTGGAGAGGATGTGGGGAGAAAGGGACCCTTCTACACTGCTGGTGGGAATGCCAACTAGTTCAGCCCTTTTGGAAAACAATATGGACGATTCTCAAAAAACTAGAGGTTGAACTCCCATTTGACCCAGCAATACCAGTGCTGGGAATATATCCCAGAGAAGCAAAAAAGTATAGTCGAAATGACATCTGAACTTATATGTTCATTGCAGCACTGTTTACAATAGCCAGAATCTGGAAAAAACCTGAGTGCCCTAGAACAGATGACTGGTTGAAGAAACTTTGGTACATCTATACAATGGAATACTATGCAGCTATTAGAAAAAGTGAGGTCATGACGTTTGCATATAAGTGGATCAGCATGGAAAGTATCATGCTAAGTGAAGTGAGTCAGAAAGTGAGAGACAGACATAGAAAGATTGCACTCATCTGTAGAATATAGAATAATAGACTAGGAGACTAACACCCAAGAATAGTAGAAATAAGTACCAGGAGGTTAACTCATGGCTTGGAGGCTGGTCTCTCATTCTGGGCAACTCAGAGAAGGGAACACCAAGTAAAATGTGGTTGGAGGTCATGCGGGGGAAGGGTGATGCGTGCTGAATGTAGACTAGAGACTGAACACAATGGCCACTCAACACCTTTATTGCAAACCACAACACCTAATCAGAGAGAGAGAACAAAAGGAAATACCCTGCCATAGTGGCAGTGTGGGGTGGGGGGAGGGAGACGGGACTGGGGAGGGTGGGAGAGATGCTGGGTTTACTGGTGGTAGAGAATGGGCACTGGTAAAGGGATGGGTTCTCAAATTTTGTATGGGGAAACATGAGCACAATAATGTATAATTCATTTCAATTCTTATTGTAATTTTATTAGATCAATAAAGTCCAGATGAAAAAAAAAGAAAAGTTAAGTTAAGTTTAGGATTAGTGTTCTAGCATTAAGAATCGAATAGGTTTAAAACGCTAGTATTCATCTACTCTGAGAAAAGTGATAGACATAGCTTTTGAGATTGGTTTTAATCGTACAAGATTTAATGAGAGGTTATAATTCATACTCAGCTTTATCTTATGTTTAACGAACACTTCTGCTAGGATTCGGACTTCAGATTTGGCTTATAATTAGGGGTCCATTTGCTTATATTTAAGTTTGAAGACAAGACAATTTTCCACTCCTTAACAGGAGTGTTAAGGAGACAGTAGATCATGCTTTCAGATACATGTTTCAGATACAAGTTAGGTTGCAACTTCTTTTTTACTCTAAAAGTAACATAATCCATAAACCTAATCTGAACTATAAACTCGAAAAATAATCAAAATGCCAAAAAAAGCAGTAAATGATAACATTAACCTATCAGATAACAATAATGCTAACGTTAAACCTAACCGTTACCCAAAAAGTTACCATAAACAAAAGGGCTTACCTTAAAATAATGCTAAACTTAACACTGAAGAGTAACCATAACACTAAACCTAAATACTAAGGGAAACAAACAGTAAGACTAAAAAATGACCTGAATCCTAACAAACCTGACACTAACCCTATCTTCCTAAACTTAATACTGAAACCCTAAGTCAAATTCTAAACCTAACCCAAACCCCTTACTCCAAACATTAACTGTAATCCGAGCCCTAAGCCCTAGCCCTAGGGTAAGCTGCGTTGACCCCCAGCATCATCCTGTAACTGGCCCATTCTCTTTGTTCGGTGCCATGTGGCCCAAGTTTCTAGCAAGCCCATGATGCTTCCAGAAGGTCTGGCTGGGTTATGGCCGCTCTCCTTCTCCAGCTTTGCTCAGCAGCTGGAGATGCCGCAGTGCTTTGAGGTGGCGTGAGTGAATGAGCCCAGGACAGGAGCCCAGGGCTCCTGAGCTCCTCCAGAGCTGTGGCATCAGGTGCAAAAGGGACAGTGGCCTCACTCCCTGGGGCTCCCATGGCAATGCCCAGCCCCTCAACCCCCAGACCCCACAGAGGCAACGTGAGGGGTGGCACTATGCACCTGCTGCGATACCTGAGCACACACCAGGACTTTCCTCTGTGGCTCAGTCAACACAGGGCAGTAGGGCTGGACGGGCATCTGTGCCCAGGAAACCCCCATATGCAAGGTGTCTGCTGGACATGCAGCTCCCCAACTGCCCGGCCACGGGTCCTGGTGGCCTTGATGCCTCAGACACTGCACGAAGTCAGAAATGCACATGAACATGTGTGTGCAGGCTCACACACAGTCATGCAGACCCATGTACAGAAATGTGTATGAGGATGTGTGTGCAGATGTGGACTCAGGGAAAGAATGTGTAAGAATTGTGTGCACAGATGCAAACGGCCCACTCGTGCATCAGTGTGACCTGACTGGCCCCCTTTTTGGGGGGCAACCAACATGCCTTTTGGTCGACATGGTGCTGCCCAGACACCCCACCCACACCCCATCTTTGCTGCTGGGCAGAGCAGTAAGGGCACTGTCTGGTGGCCATTCAGCTAACTATGTCTAACCGTATGTACAGAAGGGCCAAACCTTTGCAAGGGGTTGGGGGCAATGCAGAAGGAGCAGGGGGTCCCATTCCCACTTCACAACTGCTCAGCAAGTTCATGAGGGCCAAAATCTTGGTCCTCAAAAAAATATGACCGCGGCTGGACAGGCAGAATGAGGGTTGAGGTACTTACCTGCAGGGGATTCTGACTCCAACCCCAGCACCATCCAGGGTGCCCCAAGTGCCAAAAGGCCGTCCCACAAGTGGTTAGAGAGGCTGTGGCCAAGGCTGGGGCCTGCATGGCCCAGGACGACAACACAGAGGGCAAAGTGTCGTTTTGGGCGCCACATAGGGCACCAGGGTTCAAAGTCCGTCTCCGAAACCCGAGTCCTCACCCAAAGTCCTGGACCCCCACACCGGCATAAAATGATTTGGAGGTGTCAGCTGAAAGAACCAGACACCTAACAAAGTAAGGTGACACAGACTTTCGCTTTCAAACAGCTTTACACACCTGCTGCGTCCCACTGGCTCTGCAAGGCACCAGAGGCTTCTGTGACAAGTGCCCTGGTGAGCCAGAAGACATAGGCAGCGTCCTTGACATGGCATCCACGCTTGGTGGCCACCGCCCTGTGCCACGTGTCTCTCGACACAAACTGGCAGAGACGTTCTAGCTTCAGGCCCAGGCCAGCCCTGCTCACGTTTTAGATTACTGTGTATGTTGTCTTGTCTGGGTGTAGAATTACTTGTGAATTATTAGGAATGTGGCATTTGAAACTTTTTAAAACTTTCTGCTTTGAGCATCATTGTTGGTGAAATGAGCTGATATTTCTCACTGTCGCCATGAGTCCCTCTGAGCCTTAAGCGGACACTGCTCTTGCTTAAGGTTCATTTTGCACAGACTCCTATGGACACATAACTGCCCTGTCAGGGATGGATGCCCCACACTGCAGTAATGCAGAGCCCTGATGGACACAGACATGGGCTTGACAAGCTCCACAGTAACATGGAACAAAATAGTAAAAGATCTTTCCTAGTAAAGTCTTTTTGATTTTTTAAACTTAATACTTCTATATTTTTGTATTCATATTCAAAATTGGTTTCAGGGGCCAGAGAGATAGTATGTTTACTATTTATTACTATCTTACTATTTCTTACAAGGTAGGGCGCTTATATTGCCACGTGGCTGACCCAGATTCAATCCCTGACACCACATCAGCATGGTCCCTGAGCACAAAGCTAGGAGTAAGATCAGAGCACTGCTGGGTGTGGATTAACCCCTTCCATAAAAATGAGTTTTGAAAGGTAAAGTTATTTAAAATTTGCTCGAGCGGGCACCAGTAATATCTCCATTGTGAGACTTGTTACTGTTTTTGGCATGTTGAATATGCCACAGGTAGCTTGCCAGACTCTGATGTGTGGGCAGAATACTCTGGTGATGAATCAGGGTGGAAGCTAGTGAAAAAGCCAGAAGATGCTTCGAAACAAATGAGCAGGAAGGCAAACCATGAGGACCAATGTGGCCATCACAGAAGCACTACGGGGGAGTATGTAGCTACCCGGGCTTACACGGAGCCATGAACACTGGAGTAAGTAACTAAGCTGTGACTTGAGAACTAGAGGAGAACAGGTGAATCCCGGGATGGGGAATGGGGGAAATAATAAAAATTAGAGTGAAAATCAATGATACAGAAATTAAGAACGCGGCACAAATGATAAATGAAATCAGGAGTTGGGTGTCTCAGAGACCACACAGGATTGAAAAACACTTAATTTGAGAAGACAAAAGAGAAAACTCCAATAAACTGGGTCGATGATGAAAAGGGAAAAGCTAAAACAGACACTTCTGAAATGCAAAACTGTGTCCAAAGAGGTGTCCAGGAATGGTTTGAGGCCATTAAGCTAGTGAACTCAGAAGAAATCGAGGAATTCTTAGAATCATAACCTCTAACAGCTGTTTTGGGAGCAAGCAGAAAACTGAAGAAGGCAATCATGAGTGAGGAAATGGAAACAGTAATTGAAAAATACCAAGAACAAAATCCCCATCCAAACCCAGATGCTAGTGAGCTCCTAACAGTAACAGCTTCTGGGACACCAGCATCACCTGACAAGCAGTGTTTGAAAAGGAAAGTTACAGACTGACATCCCTGATGAACCCTGGTGCAAAGAGCCTCCTTCACAGGAACTCGGCAAACCGGATCAGCCTGACCAGTTGGGGTCATCCTGGGATGGCTCAGCATAAGCACGCTGGTTCCTGTGATGCACCGTCAACCAAAGGGAAGGGGAATACATGCTGGGCCACAGAGGACAGAGGATGGCATTGGCCTTGACTGGGTCCAGCTGGGTTTGATCCCTGGTACCACATATGGTTGCCTGAGTCCCACAAGGCATGATACCTGAGAGCAGAGCCAGGAGTAAGACCCAGCACTGCTGGTGTGGCCAAAAAAAAAAAAAAGTACACACACACACACACACACACACACACACACACACACATACACACGATCAAATAAACTGATGCAGAGAAAAACTTCTGACAAGTTTCAACACCCATTCATGAGACAATTCTCAATCCCCATTACCTAACTTTGTGGAGCTCTCCCCAGCTACCTCAAACACAAAAGGCAAATAAGCTACTAGCCTACTCCAATTGCACCAAAATACCAAAATCTCACAAAAAAGAGAGATTAGCTCTAGTGAACTGGAAGGTCCCACTTCCATACAATCGTGACAGCATGAAGAAACACCTCAAATCCCCACAGCAAGGAGAGGACAAAGAAAAGAGTCCAGAAGCCTCAGCAGGGGTTTCCCACAAATATGATCCCTCCAATAAAGAATTCAGAGAAGAAATTCTGAGAATGTTCATCAAACTTAACAAAACAGTGGAGCAGTCAGAGAAAAAATTATGGGAAGAAATGAGAGTGGAAATAGGAAAGCTGCATTCAGAAATATCACGAATAAAAGACACTGTAGACGAAATAAAAAACACAGTGGGAGCCCTCAACAGTAGAATGGCTACAGCTGACGATAGAATTAGTGAGCTTGAAAATGAGCAGCAGAAAGCCCACAGGCTACAACAAACAATTAGAAAAGACCTTAATAGCTCTAGGGTGAATCAGAGACCTAGGGGATGATGCCAAGAGGAATAACATAAGAATCATTGGAATTCCAGGAGGCAACCCTAATGAGAAAGCCACAGTTAAGGAAATCGTTGCTGAAAAGTTCCCAGAGCTGGATAATGCAGATGTTCAGATCCTAGGAGTCCGAAGGGTGCCAGCTAGAGGAGACCCTAATAAAAAGACTCCAAGAAATATCATAGTCACAATAATGGATGCCACGAATAGGGGCACAATACTGCAAGCAGCAAGGTAAAAAAAAAAAAAAGAAATCACATACAAAGGAACACCCCTTAGATTCACAGCAGACTTATCAGAGGAAACCCTCCAAGCCAGAAGACAATGGTGTGATAGTGAAAAACTCAATGAAATGAACACCTCACCACGAATACTTTATCTGGCTAAGCTCTCATTCAAACTCGAAGGAACCATACACAATTTCATGGATAAACAACAGCTCAGGAACATCAGAGACTCAAAACCAAAATTAAAATAAGGACTAAAGGGGCTCCTGTAAGAAAAGGGAAAAAACCCTACAAGCACAACAAACTCCTACAGAAAGATAGCACAAAACTCCACGATAATAATCTCTCTCAATATCAGTGGTCTAAACAGACCCATCAAGAGACACAGAGTGGAAAAATGGATTAAGAAACTGAACCCAGCATTCTGCTGCCTAGAAGAAACACATCTGAATGGTCAGAGAAAACACAGACTCAAAGTAAAACGATGGAAAACAATCCTTCAAGGAAACAACTCCCTCAAAAAACCCGGGGTGGCCATACTAGTATCAGACAATATAGATTTCAGGTTGAAAAAGATTAGAAGGGACAGCAAAGGCCATTTCTTACTAATCAAGGGATACGTACAGCAGGAAGAACTCACACTCCTAAACGTATATGCACCTAACGAGGGACCAACGAAATACTTAAAACAACTGCTAACAGATTTTAGAGAGGACATTGCTACCAACACAATAGTAGTTGGAGACTTCAACACCACCTTATCACCTCTGGATAGATAAACAAGATCAAAACTCAGCAGGGAAACACTGGCCTTGAAGGAAGAAATAGAAGAGAGGGGGCTAACAGATCTATACAGGGTTTTGCATCTCCATAAAAAAGAATGCACATTCTTTTCTAGTGCACACAGAACATTCTCCAAAATAGATCATGCACTGGGCCACAAAGCATACTTCCATAGAATCAGGAAGATAGAAATTGTATCAACTATCTTCTCAGACCACGATGCACTGAAGATAGAAGTTAATCATGCACAGACGCAGAGGACCAAACCATACACCTGGAAATTAAACAACTCAATGTTGAAAAATGAGTGGGTCAGGAGGGAAATCAAGGAAGAAATCAAAGGGTACCTGGAAACAAATGAGAATGAAGACACAAGCTACCTGAACCTGTGGGACACACCTAAAGCTGTGTTAAGGGGAAAATTTACAGCTCTGCAAGCATATCTCAGGAAGGAAGGGCCCACATAAATAACCTGACCTCACAACTCAAACCTTAGAAAAGGACCAACAAAAGAAGCCCAAACCAGGCAAAAGGAAAGAAATAATAAAACTTAGAGCAGAAATCAATGATATGGAAACCCAAAAAACAATATGAAAGATCAATGAATCTAAGAGCTGGTTCTTTGAGAAAATAGATAAGATTGATAAACCACTAGCAAGACTCACAAAGAAAGAGAGAGAGAACTCTAATAAACCAAATCAGAAATGAAAAATGAAAAGGGGGACATCACAACAGAAACCAAAGAAATTCAAAAGATCATCAGAGACTACTTCGAAAGTCTGTACACCACGAAACAAGAGAATCTTGAAGAAATTGATAATTTCCTGGATTCTTATAGCCTCCCCAGGCTGAATCGAGATGGTTTGGAATACCTGAATAGACCCATTACTATCAAGGAAATTGAAATTGTAATCAAAAGTCTCCCCAGAAACAAAAGTCCAGGTCCAGATGGATTCACTAGTGAAATCTTCCAAACATCTAAAGAGGACCTGTTGCCAGTCCTTCTCAAGCTTTTCCAGGAAATAGAGAAAACAGAAACACTCCCAAATAGTTTCTATGCGGTACATATCACCCTAGTACCAAAAGCAAACAGAGACACCACACAAAAAAAACCCTACAGGCTGTATCTCTGATGAACACGGATGAGAAGAACCTCAACAAAATATTAGTGAATAGAATCCAGCAGCTCATTAAAAAAAATATACACCATGACCAAGTGGCATTCATCCTAAGGATGCAAGGATGGTTCAACATTCGGAAGTCAATCAACATAATCCACCATATCAACAAAAGAGAAGATAAAAACCATATGATCATATCAATAGATGCAGAGAAAGCATTTGACAAGATCCAGCACCCGCTCATGATGAAACCGCTCACCAAAATGGGCATAGAAGGGAACTTCCTCAAAATAATCAAAGCCATCTACCACAAGCCTATAGCAAGTATTATCCTCAGTGGGGAAAAACTAAGGGTCTTTTTTCTAAGATCAGGGACAAGGCAAGGATGCCCACTCTCACCACTTCTGTTCAATATAGTATTGGAAGTAATTGCAATAGCTATTAGGAAAGAAAAAGACATTAAGGGCACCCAGATAGGAAAGGAAGAAATCAAGCTCTCATTATTCGCAGATGATATGATGATATTATATTTAGAGAACTCCAAAGCCTCTACCAAGAAACTCCTGGAAACAATAGACTCATATAGTAAAGTCGCAGGCTACAAAATCTATACCCAAAAGTCCATGGCTTTCCTATATGCAACTAATGAGAGAGAAGAAAGTGATATGAAAAAAGCAACCCCATTCACAATCATGCCTCAGAAAATCAAGTACTTAGGAATCAACTTAACTAAGGAGGTGAAGGACCTGTACAGAGAAAATTACAAAACGTTACTTCACAAAATAAAAGAGGACTCAAGGAAATGGAAGCACATCCCTTGTTCATGGATTGGGAGAATTAATATAGTCAAAATGGCAATACTTCCCAAAGCATTATACAGATGCAATGCGATCCCTATAAGGATACCCATGATATTCTTCAAGGAAGTGGACCAAACACTCCTAAAATTCATATGGAACAACAAACCTCCACGAATAGCTAAAGCAATTTTGGAGCAAAAGAAGATGGGAGGCATCATCTTCCCCAACTTCAAGCTCTACTACAAAGTGGTAATAATTAAAACTGCATGGTACTGGAACAAAGGCAGAACAGTAGACCAATGGAACAGGGTAGAATACAACCTCAAATATATGATCATCTAATCTTTGATAAGGGAGCAAGAAATGTAAAGGGGAACAAGGAAAGTCTCTTTAATAAGTGGTGCTGTCAACACTGGACATCTACATGCAAAAAAAAAATGGGCTCAAACTTATATCTATCACCATACACAAAAGTCAGATCAAAATGAATTAAAGACCTCAACGTTAGACCAGAATCCATAAGGTACATTTAAGAAAAATGTACACTGAAGACATTGAAGACAAATGAAATTGGCAAAACCCTCCACGACATTGAAGCTACAAGTATCTTCACAAACCAGACTTGCCACAAACCAGACAAGTAGAAACAGAGATAAACAAACGGGACTGTCTTAAACTGAGAAGCTTCTGTACCTCAAAGATACAGCGACCAGAATACAAAGACAGTCTACAGAATGGGAAAGGATATTCATCCAATATCCATCGGATAAGGGGTTGATATCAAGGATGTACAAGGCACTGGTTGAACTCCACAAGAAGAAAACATCCAACCCCATCAGAAAATGGGGCGATGAAATGAGCAGAAACTTTCTCAAGGAAGAAATCCAAATGGCTAAAAGGCACATGAAAAAATGCTCCTCATCACCAATCATCAGGGAGATGCAAATCAAAACAACAATGAGATACCATCTCACACCACAGAGACTGGCCCACATCCAAAAGAATAAAAACGACCGGTGTTGGTGCGGATGTGGGGAGAAAGAGACTCTCCTTCACTGCTGGTGGGAATGCCGACTGGTTGAGCCCTTTTGAAAAACAATTTGGACGCTTCTCAAAAAATTCGAAATTGAGTTTCCATTTGACACAGCAATACCACTTCTGGGAATATATCCCGGAGATGCAAAAAAAGTATAGTAAAAATGACATCTGCATCTATATGTTCATTGCAGCGCTGTTCACAATAGCTAGAATCTGGTAACACCTGAGTGTCTGAGAACAGATGACAGGTTAAAGAAACTTTGGTACATCTACACAATGGAATACTATGCAGCTGTTAGAAAAGATGAAGTCATGAAATTTGCATATAGGTAGATCAACATGGAAAGTATCATGTTAAGTGAAATGAGCCAGAAAGAGAGAGACAGACATAGAAAGATTGCACTCATTTGTGGAATATAAAGTAACAGAATGGAAGACTAATACTCAAGAATAGTAGAGGTAAGTACCAAGAGGAGTACTCCACAGCTTGGAAGCTGACCTCACATGTTAGGTGAAGAAGCAGCTCTGATAGAGAAGGGATCACCAAGAAAAGGGTGCTAGGCAAGCCCACTAGGGATGGGAGATATGGGCTGAAAATAGACTATAGACTGAACATGATGCCTACTTAATACCTCTGTATCAAACCACAACACCCAAAAAGAGAGAGAGAGCAAATGGGAATGCCCTTCCACAGAGGCAGGGTGAGGTGAAGGGGACAGGGTGGGGTGGTGGGAGGGATGCTGGGACCATTGGTGGTCGAAAATGGGCACTGGTGGAGGGATGGGTACTCAATCATTGTATGACTGAAATGTAAGCATAAAAACCTGTAAGTCTGTAACTTTGTCTCACAGTGATTCACTAATTAAAAAAATAAAATAAATTTAAAAAAGAATCAATTTGGTTGGGGCCAGAGCGATAGTACATGGGTAGGCTGACCCAGGTTCAATCCCCAGCATCCCGTATGGTCTCTTCAGCACTGCCAGGAGTAATTCCTGAGTTCAAAGCCAGGAATAACCCCTGAGCATCGCTGGGTGTGACCCAAAAAGAAGGGAAAAAAAGAGAATAAACTTGGCAAATGATCTGAAAGATGACCACACTGAAATTTAGAACTTACTCTGGAAGAGATGATACCTTCTGGGAATGGGAAAAAGCTTCCTGTTCCTGGATGGAAGATTCTCAGGCTCAGAAGGATAGTGCACAGATTCAAGGCAGTGCCCACAGGATCCTGGGAGACTTTCTTAGAAGGCTTGAAATAAGCTTTCCAAAATCTTGTATGGAATCATAAAACTCCCCAGACAGCCAAATTTATCCTGAGAAAAAAGAAGAGAAAAGAAGGGTTCCATTTCCCGACCTTCAATAGTAAGCTCCAGTGACGGACACAGCAGAGGTGGAAGGGAGAGTTGAGGCCAGCGGCAGGCAGCAACATTGCATCCAGGACAGAGGAGCTGGGAGATATGCTCAGCAAGTGTTACTGGGGAAACTGAGGATGAAAAGGAGCGTGCACCTGTCTCACTCTATGTGAGGATATTCAGGGTGCATGAAAGACTTCCGGCTTAGAATAGAATCTGGAAACTTCAGAGGGGGACCAGATCTCATCATGAACTGGGTCTCAAATGCAGCTTATGATTTGATTATAGAGACCCAACACCAAAAAGAAACAAATGGCACACATCCATTAAGAAGTTTTTACGTGGCAGAGAAATTGAATCTAATAGAAAAATATTTAATTCTGAAGGGGAGGAATGTTTTCGCATAATACATCAGATTAAATATCCAAGGTATTTTTATTTTTGCACAGTCAGCAGGCTGAAGCGATAGGGCACTTGCCTTGCACGCGGCTGGCCCGGGTTCGATTCTTCCGTCCCTCTTGGAGAGCCCAGCAAGCTACCAAAAGTATACCACCCACACGGTAGAGCCTGGCAAGCTACCCCTGGTATATTTGATGTGCCCAAAACAGTAACAACAAGTCTCACAATGGAGACATTACTGGTGCCTGTTCGAGCAAATCAATGAACAGAGAGAAAACAGTGCTACAGTGCTACAGTGCACACTCAGGGATTGTCAGGGGTTACTCCTGGCTCCGCACTCAGGAATTACTCCTGCCGTGCTCGGGGATCAAAAGGTATACTGGGAACTGAACTCGAGTTGGCTGAGTGCAAGGAAAACATCCTATCCACTGTACTATCGCCCTGGCCCCCCAATTTTTTATACAAAGCACTTGCAAAGTTCAACAACAGCAACAACAACAAAAACCACAAACACACGTGAAAAATGGAGGAATACAGACACTTCCTTGAAGAGAACAGAGGGCAAGTGGGTATATGAGAAACTCCATCATTGCTTATTCTTAGGGCAGTGAGAACGATGTACTTCCCCAAATCCTGGAAACCACCGGGGTTGGCAGGATGTGGGGACAGGAGCCGCATTTGCTGCTGGCAGGTTGTCTCTGCTTCAGCCTCTGTGGAAACACTGCCAAAACTTCTCCACAGAGAGTAGGACTGCTGTACAACCCAGTGGCCCTGCTTCTTGGCCCCCCTCCCCCGCTACGCAGAAACATTCATGAACAAAGATGCACGGACCCCTATGCTCATCACAGCGCCCAAGGACAGCTCAGTGCTCTGAAGCCACATCCTGGGACCAGAGCAGAGGACAGCCTTGCACCGGGGTTTGATCCCCAGCACTCCATATGAACCCGCCAGAAGTGGTCCCTGAGCATAGTTAGGAGTGATCCCTAGCACCTCCAGATGTAGCCCCACCCACCCTGCCCTTCAAAACGCAGCAGCCGCCTTGGTCTGTTTGCACAGAAAGACAAACCCCAGAGGCCAACATGGTGTGGGAGGAATATAGAGTGAAGTAGAAGATGATCTCAGCGCCTGTGGTGCAGAGACAAAGAGACAGCAGTGAACTCTGGGAGGGGGAAAGGACGACCAGGGACAGTTGGGGCAATGCAGTGAGGTGGGTGCCCTCACTTTGTCCACAGGGACCATGAACATTAACCTGTGGTAACCTCGTTACTTCCACACTAACAATTTCATTTATGCTGGAAAATTCTCCCACAATCATCCAGCCCTGCTTTTGTTGGTGAAAAGAATTCTGCCCAATTCTGCGGTGAAATACGGTATCTGGCCAGGCAGCCCCTGTGTCACTCAGAGTTCCCCTGGAAATCTTCCGCGACTGGACACAGCCAGTGCAACCCCTCCACCCCCATCCCCACCAGGGCTAGTGATCAGTCCCCTTACACACACAAATACACACACACACACACACACACACACACACACAACACACACACAGGCCTCTCCCGGGCTCTTGAATGTGCCTCTCGGAGCTGCAGTAGGGGGCAGAAACCACTAGAGGGCAGCACAGCCCACCGCACTGCCGACTGTTGGGTTCCCAGGACACCCTCCACCAGGGTCAGCGAGGCAACACCTGCTCTCCAGCGCTACCTGCCAGGTTTCCCTGCGGGGATGGTCAGCTCTGGCTCTGGGGGATTCCACTGTACAACCTCAGCCTCTGGCTGTCCTGCACACCCCACGAGGGCCATTCACCCCCACTTCCAGCCAAACCACAAAATAGAGGAACCAACTGACAGCCTCACATCTTCTGCCCAGTTCAGGGGGCCCAGGATAGCCACCAGGACCCCCGGGGAATCTGTGACTGGCTCCCCCGCCCCCTCCCCCTCCCCGCCCCTGCCCCAGTTGTGATTCCTCTGAGCTACTACGTGCCCTCAGCACAGCCACCTCCAAGGGCACCGCACCCTCCTGAAAGGGGCCAAGTGAGTAGGATGGACCCTGTAAGTCACACTGGGTGTAACTCGAGAGAAGCCAGGACGTTTCTGGCTGCTCCCTGTGTCTATACCCAGCCCAGCATGCACCCCGAATGGCCTGGTGTTTGACTCACAGTAGAGGGAGGTCTCCACTGGCCGCTGTCCATCCTTGTATCTTTCCAAGAGGATCAAGGCCAGCCTGTGTCCACTCCCAGCAACAGGGCTCCATACCCCCAAGGGGGTGGAGAGGGTCAGAGGAAGCTGGCATGGACCGAATAACTTTTCTGGGTGCCCAAGCACAGGAAGGAGCTGGCCTGTCCCAGCCATGGGTGAGCTCTCCCCTCCCTCAGAAATACCACCACCCCAGATCTCCATCCCTGGAACCTTCCCGGGGTGATCTGAGCAGAGAGCAACAACCGGACAGTGAAGGCAGGGAGGGGGGCGTGCAGGGACTCCCTGCTGCAACAGCGTCCGTCCACTAGAGGCAGGAGCCAGGGGACACACATGTACACCTGCAGGGCGTCTGGGGCACCCTTCTCAGACCCTGTTCCTGGCTCCGGGTCATGGATCTTCCTGCATGGCAAGGGGGCTGAGTTTTACGCCCACCCTCCACAGGAATCTGTGATTCTGAGACACCCGCTCTTCCCCTTTCTGCTCCTACAGCCTGGGCTGACAGTGCACAACCCCCTCCTTGTCACCCATCTGGGGCCAGGCAACCTGCCTGTGCTGAGCGGGAGCCTCATACCCACTCCAGTCTCTGCCTGGGCTCGCCCCAGGCCGACCATGGGCTCCCACCCCCCTCCACTCTGCACTGCTCCAGGAATGTGTCCCACAGACCCTCAGGCTCCCGCAGTCCTGGGAGCTGGGCTGAGGGAGAGACACCCCGGGTGCACACCTCCCTGCCCCTGACTCCCCCCAATCACACCTACCCCACCCTCTGGGGCCCTACTCCCATGCCCACCCCGGGCCGTGACTCCCACTCTCAACCCTGGTCTCTGAATCCCACCCCCAACCCTGGGCCCCAACTCACATCCCCACCCCTGGGCCCCAACTTTCACTCCTGTCCCTGGGCCCCGATTCTCACCCCCAATCCCAGGGCCCTGACTCTCATCCCCGGCCCGGCCCCACAGCGGGCCTGAGGAGAGAATGTAGGACGTGCCGCACCCATCACCCAGTGCTCGGGACAACCCCCCGACCAGAGCCTCCACTCACCTCCCCCGAGCTGGGCCATCCACACCAGGAGCCCCGGGGTCCCTCCTGGGATCCAGCTGCATGTGAGGGGCAGGAGCACCGGGCTCTGCTGCATGGGCCGCACCTGAACCGCCTGGCACCGGCCTCCTTTGCCTCCTGGCCGCGGCAGCCTGACTGTCCGCGGGACTGAAGGCCGGCTCTGCAGAAATGGGCTGTGACAGCGACGGCCCCTGGTGCTGACCTGCCTGGGCGCTGGGCTCCCGCCCCCACGGCACACACCCAGCCCAGGGCTTCCAGAACTGCCCCGCGGCCGTCCCAGGGTGAAGATGATGGCCGTGTCCTTCTCAGACACTTCCTGGGGTGGGGGAGCTGGGCGAGCCCCAGCAAGGAGCCCCTCAATCTCTCAGACAGTCACCAGGGACACCAGCTGCTGTGGCTGGCCCGGACTGCTCTGGGTGCATGGACCGGCCTGGGGTCCCCTGTCTGAGGCGGCTCCTGGGGTAGCACCTGAACACGCCAGCCGCAGGCAACCAGTCTCCACGCACAGTCTCCTTCGTTATCCTCCGCCTGGTGCCACCGAGAGGGTGACGGAATGCCACCCCCGCAGTGGTCAGGGACATGGGCGGAGCTGGGGGTCCAACTCTCGGTTTCCAACCCACAACAGCCGACACAGAAGCAAACACCTGGAGCGGGGGTTCCATCTGTCCAGCACCGCCCGCCCCGTGGGACCCCTTCTCTGTGTGTGCTGAGCCTCTGAGCGGTGCCAGACCCGGAAGCGGGTCACGAGAGCGAGATGCTGGGGTGCCCCCTCTAGAGCCAGTCTGTGCTGGCTGCACCCAGAGTGTGGCCCCACTGGCCCACTGGAGGCGCTGTCCTGGCATGACGGCAGACACGGAGGAGACGGCGCTGCCTCCTGTGCGCCCACAGAGAAACAACCCACAGCGGCCAAGGGTTGTTCTGTGGGAGAGAGTAGGAGGCTGCAGAGACAGGAGCCAAAAGGGCCACGGGGCCAGGCTCTGAAGGGCCATGGGAACAGGTTCCGGAGGGGCCACGAGAAAAGGCTTTGGAGGGGCCACGGATGAGGTCCCGGAGGGGACAGGGAAAGTCAGTGGCCGGGAGACGCTGTGGCAGGGGCTCTCTCAGCATGAATGAGCTCCAGTATCTCCTCCCTCCTCAGGTCACTCCAAACTCAGGGAGCTGGAGAGACAGTGCAGGGCCGCCAGCTCTCCATGTTCTCCCCAAACCTTCAGGGTGACTGGGAGGCACCACCGCCACCCAGGGACAGCAGCATCCCACTCTCCTGCCACCAGCACAGCCCAGGCACCAGGGGGAATCCCAGAACAGGCCCGAATAGACAGAATCACACACATGCATATACCAGCACACACACACACACACACACACACACACACACACACACACACACACCCTTACTTGGTCAGGCCTCAGTCATCTTTCTGTGGATGGACATGGACATTTCCCAGGTCAGGGAGCAATGCTCTGCGGTACCCATGTCCTCACTAACACGCACTCACACGCACACGCACACGTACACTCCACAGCAGTCACCTGAGCGACCAGATACATCAGACAGGTGGCCAATACCTCAGCTGGCCTGGCAGCCTCCAGGGCAACAATGCACACTCCCACCCTCCTGCATGAGTGAGGTCGGTGGGGGACAGTGCAGGATGCAGCATGGTGTGAGCACCTGGAGCCTTTCCATGGTGCTGCTCCCAGTTTGGGGAGAGCCAGTGACGCTTCCAGAACATTGAGGCAACAGAGAACCAGCCCTATGGTTCCCATTCTGCCCTGCCTCCCAAGCCACTGTCACGCATACACACGCACACACACACATACATGCACACACAAACATACACATGTACCCATACGCACTCACACGCACACTCACACAGATGTGCATGCACACACATGCACACACATGCACCACACATGCACATACACGTGCTCACACATGTATCCACGCATGCACATGCACACACACATGCACGTAGGCCCACACCCCCTTTATCCAGCCCAGCATTACCAGGGCTGTTGTAGGATGGGGTGAGCACAGCATCCCCCAGGCACCTCTGGGAGTCCTAGCTGTGTCGCTGCTTAAGAAGGTGCCTTGTCAAGAGGGTGCCAACTGTTTTCTACTGAGGGGGTGGTGGGCAGCTGTGTCCGAGTACCTCTGATTTAGAATATTCTAGAGGCTTCCCCACTTGTCTTCAGGTTTGCTCTCAACCATCCTCCCAGTCCTTTGGCCCCAGAGTGACCTTCTGTTGTGAGTGGCACCCATGACCAGCTCTCACTCTTTACCCCCCCAACTAGGTCCCCACCAGGATAATTCCCTGGACCTCAGCCAAAGTGCCCCGCTGCACCCACACTCTACAGAAGCTCCCCAGTGCATGCCCTCCTCTCTCCAGCCCCAAGCATGCCCGATTCCGGGAACCCACACAGTGGACGTGGCACCCCTTACACATGGGGAAGGTTTGTGCTGACAGGGGAGACAGAACATGGGGCCTTGGGCATAGGCTGCGATCACCAGGCAGCCCAGTCCTGCTTTCCAGAACCTTCTCCAGAAACCACAGCCTCACTCTGCAGCCCCTGCTAAGTGAGACTATGGGGGGAATTGTCGGTGTTGGGAATGTGCTATAAATCCCACTTACATTACTGCTGCTGTGTTCTATTCTGGAGCTCATAAAAAGTTTATTTTCTTTGCAGAAAAGAACCATATATATATTTCTTCTAAAATACAGAATGCAAAAGCAGAATCTCGAGCCTCACATGCTGGGAGAAAAGGCAGCTCAGATAGAGAAGGGAACACCAAGTAGAGGATGTTGGGATGACCCATTCGGGTTGGAAGATGCGAACTGAAAGTAGACTGTAGACCGAACATGAAGGCCACTCAATACCTCTATTGCAAACTACAACACCCCAAAGGAGAGAGAACAAAGGCAAATGTCCTGCCGTAGAGGCAGGGAGGGTGGTGGGGGATGGGGTGGAAGTGGTGAGAGGGATACTGGGATCATTGGTGGAGGTGAATGGGCACTGGTGGAGGGATGGGTAAATGATTGCTGTATGAGTAAAATGCAAACACAAAAGTTCCTAAGTCTGTAACTGTACTTCACAGTGAGTCTCTAATAAAAAAAAAAAAAAGCAGAGCCTGGAGACACACTAGGCTTTGGTTAGGACATGCACCCTACAGGCTGAAACACTAATCCAGCCCTGCAGATACTTCGAGAATGCCTAGAGGGCAGCCTCTGACTCTCAGGCAGACCTGGATGCCTCAGCCCCTCACACACACACTTGTGAGGTCATGTGGGACCACAGACACCTGTCTGCAGGCCTGGCTGTGGACCCAGCCCAGAACCTCTGTCCTCAGCCTGCCCACCTGGCTGCACCCAAAAAGCCATATTCCAGAACATTTGCCCAAGCCACTGAGTGGGGTCTGTACAGTGCCCCAGGCCCAGGCTTTATGTGGAGACAATACAGAGAAGGCTATGTGAGGGGTCAGCAGGCAGTGGGACAGGACGGAAGGTGGGCAACAGGGTCAACACCTGTGTCAACTCCTGCAAAAAACCTGTGAGTTTTTTGAAGGAAATTTTTTGGTATTGTGTTTGAGTCACACCCGGCAGTGCTCAGGGATCACTCCTGGCAGGCTTGGGACCAGATGTGGTACAAGGGATAAGTCCCAGTCCCATGTGTTGTGTTACAGACCAGGGGAGATGGTAGAGGTCTGTGTTTTGGTGTAGCCCTCGGGTTTAGTCCCATTTGTGTAGGAAGACCAGTGGTGATAGTATGTCATTCTGTGATGGTTGAGCCCATGCATGATACTACAGATCCGAGTCTGGCTGTACCCCCCAGGTGTGAACTGGTACAGTCCACGGGTAATGGTACACTCCCATGTGTGTTGGTACAGCCCAGGGGTGATGGTATAGTCCTGTGCTTGGGTACAGGTCATGGGGTAATAGTAAAGTCCCATTTGTGTGTAAAGACCAGTGGTGATGATACAGTCCTCGTTTGGTGGCAGAGCCCAAGTGTGATGGTAAAAACCTGCGTCTATCTGTACCCCCCCCTTGTCTGGTAGTTCCCCCATTATGTTGCCCCTTTGGAGCTTTGTTGCTACCCGACTGTATATCTTTAACATTTTTTTTAATTTTTTTTGCTTTTTGGGTCACACCCGGCGATGCACAGGGGTTACTCCTGGCTCATGCACTCAGGAATTACTCCTGGCGGTGCTCAAAGGACCATATGGGATGCTGGGAATCAAACCAGGGTCTGCCACGTGCAAGGAAAACACCCTGCCCACTGTGCTATTGCTCCAGCCCCCAACTGTGTATCTTTTAAGTCCCATGAGATACATTCTGTATCAGCCCTTTCATTCTGCTCTACTCAGTGGTAGCCTCAATTCTATCTATGTTGCTGTAAAGTGCCCGATTTTGTTCTTAGAGCTGCATAGTATTCCACTCTGTTCACAAGTTTTTATAAGCAGATACATCAAGCCCTTGTCTGGTCTTATCCCACTGTGTATGGCCCCTCTCCACCCCCACCCCGAGTGAAGTGTTACTGCCCACTGATATTGGGGCAGTTTTATGAGTGGTGTGTACAGTCCTATGTGTGTGTAAAGCCCAGGTGTCCTTTTGTGGTGGTAGAGCCCACTCCTGGTGGCACGGACCCGTGTCTTGTGGTTCCTCCCATTGTTAAGTGGTAGAACCCATGGGCGCTGGTAGAGGTAAAGAGGTAGAGAGGAAGAGAGATAGCGAGGTAGAGGGGAGAAAAGTGCTAAGAGGGGCAACAGGGCCAAGAGGGCCAAGAAGGCCCTTGTCTGGTGGTACCTCTCGTGTCAAGTGTGCAGTTCACGGATAATGATACAGTATCAACTGTATTTGTACACCCCAGGGGGGACGTTACAGTCTTGTGTTTCGGTACAGCTCCACTTATGGGTGGAAGATGGTAGAGTCCACGGGTGATGGTACAGACCCGTGACTCGTGATCCCTCTACCCCCGTGTGAAGTGGTACGGCCCACGGGCATGGGAAGAGGGTAGAAAGGTGGAGCGGTAGAGAGGTAGAGCCAGCCCTCGTCGGACCGTACCTCCCTCCCCCACACCCCGCCCCGCCCCGTTTCAAGCCCAAGGGAAATGGTAGCGAGGTAGAAGAGATAGAGACGTAGAGAGAGCCTTTGTCTGGTCGTACCACACCCCCATGTCAAGTGGGTCAGTCCACGGGTAATGGTAAAGAGGTGGAGAGGTGCATGGTAGAGAGAGCACTGTCTGGTCATACGCCCCCGTGTCAAGTGGTACAGCCCACGGTTAATGGTTAGGTGGTAGAGGGGTAAACAGGTACACGGAAGGGTGGACCCTTGTCTGGTCGTACCCCCCACGTGTTAAGCGGTACAGTCCACAACTCATGGTAGAGAGGACCCTACCTCCACCCCCCATGTCAATTGGTACAGCCCACGGGTAATGGTAGGGAGGTAGAGAGGTAGGAAAGGCCCTTGTCTGGTCTTATCCCACTGTGTATGGCCCCTCTCCATCAAGTTTTGAGCAACTAGTATGTGCCAGGTATGGATGAGCTAGTTTTATACACATTCTCTCTTTTATTTTCACACCAAGCATACAAGGCAAACTATTTATTTCACTTTTTAGAAAGGAAGCATAATAAGCTTTGGTTTTCTCGGGCCAGTAATGTAATTAGGCCAGAATTCTGATTTAGGTAAAACATATTTAGTTACAATGTGAGCATTTGAGCCTATTTGATAGACCTGTGCAATTTTCAGCACATTCCCCGATTCTTACTAAATAGAATCAATGTACCCTGATGCTCCCTCTTCTTGTAATCTGAGATTGTAATCTGCATCCTGACTTCACTTATTTCAGGTGTTTTCTTTTCTAAATAGCATCTCAGGAACCAACTTTTCACATAGATTTCTAAGTTTCACTTTGCCCCTTCTCAGTTATTTGTCATCTGACTTTGTGCTTCTGGTTCAATCTTATATTCTCAGACATTTATTTTTTGGTTAAATTTGTTAATTTGTTATTTTTGTTAAAGGATATTGTAAATGAATTAAATTTACAATATACAAGTGACTTTACAATATCCTTTAACATATACTGTTAGTATTTTGGTAAACACCAATATTTGCCTTTCAAATAATCTCTACCGTTGCTTGTTTATTAGTTCTTTTGTTGTTGTTTTGTTTGAGAGCCACACCCAGACGTGTCAGGGCTTACTTCTAGCGGTTCTTGGAGAACCATATGGGGTGTCAGAGATCAAAACCAAATTAGTCACATGCAAGGCAAAAGTTCCTGACACCATTTATCACTCCATTTATTGCTCCAACTCATTTATCACGTTTTTATTGGAAAAAAGTATTCCTACAGTCTACCCTCTAAAGAATTCTATTTAGAAATATTGTTTAATATTTCTAACATGTACAGACTACCTAGGGAGGACTAGAGAGATAATACATGGTTTAAAGCATTTACTTGCATGTGGCCAAACCTAGTTTCATCCTGGTACCACATTTGCTCCCCTGAGCACTGCTATAAATAGCCCCTGAGCATCATCAGATGTGACCACCTTTCCCTTCACACCCCCAAAAAAACCAAGGAGGCACTATTTGTCAAAAGTGCAACTTTTTCCACATAAATGGAAATAAGTTGAAATGCTAATTTGGTTTGCCTGGAGTGAGGTCCAGGAAAGCAAAGTCTAACAAATTCTTCAGACAACACTTATGTTTGCTCCTCATCTCTCCTGTCTCTGTCTTCCACTCAACACTGCTATGTAGCTGGTCTCTGAGACTGATGCGCCTGATTTCCAAATAATAAGAGATTTTTTTCTTTTGTTATTTTGGGCCACACACAGCAATGCCCAGAGCTTACTTCTGTTCCTGTGCTTAGAGATTACTCCTGGAGGTACTCAGGGGTCCACATGGAATTCCGAGGATTGAACCTGGATCAGTTGCATGCAAGGCCTATTTCTCTATTTTTCTGGTCCAGAATTCTTTTTCTGGTCAACTCTCAATTCTTATGAAAATAAAATATGTTGGTGAGTACCACAGTGCCCCACTAGAAGCTCTTCAGGGTCAGGGGAATGAGACCCATCATTGTTACTGTTTTTGGCATATGAATAAACCACAGGGGGCTTGTCAGGCTCTCCTGTGTAGGCAGTAAACGCTTGCTAGCTTGCCAGGTTTTCCAAGAGGGAGAACTAGGCTATTAGATGTCACGCAGCTGCATTCACTTCTGTGAGCTTGGTTTTATAGTCTCTGGATATTGGCCATTGATGGTATTACATGGCGCTGGGGACAGTTTCTGGGTGTGACTGCCTAGCTACTGGAAAATGGGGGTTCTGGGTGGGAGAGGCCAAGTCCCTGATCTGAGCAGGCTTGGAGATCTCAGCCCCAGGTCCCTCACACCTGGGTTTCTCTACCGGTTCTTTCATGCACGAGGCTCATCCAAATGAGTGGAGAGTGGTCTTGAGCATGGCTGTGGCTGGGTTCTTTGACTGCCGGGGTTCTGCTGGGGGGGGGGGGGAGAAAAACTCAACCCGCTCCCTCCAAAGGGCACCAGTGAAAACAGCCAGGCATGTGAGCAAGAGACTCTGCTCTTTGGGTCACACCCGGAAATGCACAGTGGTTACTCCTGGCTCATGCACTCAGGAAATACTCCTGGTGGTGCTCAGGGACCATATGGGATGCTGGGAATCAAACGCGGGTAGGCTGCATGCAAGGCAAATTCCCTACCCGCTGTACTATCACTCCAGCCCTGAGCTTTTTGTTTGTTTGTTTTTAACGTTTCCTTTTAAGTTCTTAATAGTGTGTATACTGTTTTCCAGTTTTGTGTATTATCTCCTTCCATTCTTCTATGGCAGATGAGGATTTTGTTTTTTTTACTGCTGCACTTCACTTGTCACCCCACTATCCAAACCCCCATTCAACCTTTCCACCCTAACCACTAACATTTTCCCAAACCCATATCTTCTCCTTGGAACTATGCTTGAAGTGGAAGATTTTTTGAATATTCATGTTATTATATTCATTATATCCCTGTAGGATAACATAGCCTCAGTAGTTTAGGTTTATTGGGTTACTCCCGTTACAGTGCTCCTATTCCTCTTTGTTTATTTGTAGCTTCTTTCTTGGTGTTCTGTTGACTTGTAAATAATGTTTTTCTCTTCTCCTTGAGTCCTTTGCATAGTTTATTCAGAGCAAGTCCTTTTTGTATGGACACAGG
This sequence comes from Sorex araneus, assembly GCF_027595985.1. Classification (NCBI taxonomy): domain Eukaryota; kingdom Metazoa; phylum Chordata; class Mammalia; order Eulipotyphla; family Soricidae; genus Sorex; species Sorex araneus. The sequence continues at coordinate 291,030,433 of NC_073313.1, read as the reverse complement.
AAGACTTAACAAATGTTATGCTTTTGTAACCTGGGAGTCATTTGACTCTACATGATATTTTCCTCCAGGGCATCTGTTCTCTTGACCTAAGCCTCAGCTGCCCTTACTTCCTAGCACCCCCAAAGCACGGTCCCGACGTGGGACAAGAAGGACCCAGGGCAAGCGGTGAGTTGTGTGCTACCCTGGCATCGAGATGGGCCTGGCCAAAGTGCCTAATGCTTAACTATAAGTTAAGAGCTTGATCATGGACAAATGCTGTCATGATCCAAACAGTGATAACTAGATTTGGACCCTGCTAGGGTGAGGAATGATTAATCTGGCCTGAGTGCTGTGGTCTGAGCCTGTGGCAAGATGTTGCCAGGAGAGCTGCCTTGCAAGCCTCAATGTATCCCTTGCTATGTCCATACAAAAATAACTAGTATTAAGATGTTAATAAGTTCCTGGACTAAGGAAAAGAAAAAAACCTTAAGAGTGAGGAAGGGCTTTGGAGTGCCCTGCCCTCAGGAAGGGCTTTCTTATGTTGATTTTGCGACCTGGCTGGTTGTAGCCTGGAGGGTAAGGTGGGAGAGACAAGTAAGTAGGAGGAGAGAGAGAAGCCAGAGAGAGAAGCGGCAGTTGAGCAGTAGATCCAGAGAGAGGCCGGAGCTGGGAGTGCGGGAGATGAGAAAGCTTGAAGATTGAATAAACGGTAACTAATCAGCAACCAGCTTGGTCCTCGTTCTTCCTTCGCCTGTCCTTGACCATCGGCTGTCCCGATCCAGTCCACACACTGCGGTTCCAGAGCACCGAACGCGGGTGGTGAGAGAGCCGCCCGGAGAGCCCGCGAGTGCTCACCCCCCCTCGGCGTTCTTTAGTTTTTTACATATCCCTAACCTCTGGAATCCAATACTACATTTCTTCTAAACTTGCATTTGGGCCCATTATTTTACGTCACTGTTCTTTACAAATCCCATTCTGAAAATGGGGACAATGACTATAGTAGATATCTACTAGCTAGGGCTCTTGTGAGAAATGCATTGTTGAGTATGTGAAAAACGCTTAAGAAAATTACTGACACATCATAAGCAAATAATGATGTTTATTTTCTAAAATTGCCATGCTCCAGGCTGCTTTTCCGGACCCATAAACACTTCCTACCCATTTTCCATCATTACCGCACCATATTTGATGGGGTTCTAATATGGTGTGAACCATCAGAACACCTATAATGGTGATTGGAGGCCGCTCTAAAAGCCTCCATCCCTCTCGGAGAGCCCTGCAAGCTACTGAGAGTATCCTGCCCTCATGGGAGAGCCTGGCATAGGCCTCATTCCCCTAACCCTGGAAGAGGCCCCAATACGGCAGCATTAAGAACGACGAACAAGGAGAGGCTGATAAAATCTCAGGGCCTAAATCATGATCACAATCACGATATCCCATTAATCACCGATTTCTCAGGCAGGCTCAGTAACATCTCATTTCATCCTTTCCCTGAGATCTTAGAAGTCTATCTCGATTCGACCCTCCTAACGATGTTGCACTGGGGGCTCTTCAGGGTCAGGGGAATGAGAGACTCTCTCTTGCCCGCACACCTACCTGTCTTCCCCGGGGTTCCTCGGAGGGGATGGGCTCCAGCTTCCATCCCCACCCTGAGCAGAGCTCCCGGCAGCCGAAGACCACCGGAACCTAGCTGCAGCCATGCTGGAGGCCCTTCTCCACACGTTCGGACAGGCCTCATGCATGAAGGTACCAGCAGAGGAACCCAGGTGTGTGTAATCCCATCAATGGCCAACATCCAGACAGGGCCTAAATAACCTGCCAAAACAAAGAAGGACGAAAATGACTGTTTGCACTTTTAAAGCACATACTCTGGCATCAGAAGCATCCATCGAGGATCTGATGGTGCAAGCGTGGAAGATCAATTACAACGTCTTTGGATTGACTGAGACAAGAAGGCATTGAACACATCAAGCCATTTTTTACGCTGAAGAAGAACTGTTTCTTGGAACATGTGATAGTAGAGGCGTTCCAGTGGTGTTGGTGTTCTTGTCAATAAGAACTTAGCCATGAATATTGATTTGTTCAAATGCCTAACAACCCTAATTGTACGCTTACATTTGAATAGATGTGGCTCATTGCTGGCAGTGTCTATTATTGCCGTTCATGCACCAGCATCCAACTATGAAAAAGAAGAAATTGAGAAGTTCTACATGGAACTGGAGAGGTTCTATAAAAAGACCACTCCTTCTACAAGATCATTGTCGGTGATTTTTATGGCAAGATAGGACCAAGAAGGTCACCCGAAGAACTCCACATTGGGACCCATGGACTAGAATGGAATGAACAGAGTGAGAGACTGTCTGAGATCATGATGTTGACCAAGATCATTCATGGTAACCCAGAGTTCCAGAAGGCTGAATCTAAACGTTGGACATGGAGTCTCTCAGTGGACAGTTCCACAATGAAATTGACCACATCATATTCAATCGACGGTTCTCTCTGACCAATGTCTCTGTTGTCCCAAAATTCCAACGGGATCAGACCACTGTCTCCTTCATGTGAAATTCTACTTCACGGAGCTAGGAGAAAGGGCTGCAAAGTTTAAGAAGAGAACTCTCAGAACGACCACCAACTGGGAGCTCTTTGGCACTACTGCAACAATATGGGAAGATGACATCATTGACAACATTGATGAGCACCTCCATGATTGTGTGAGGAATGCAGAGAGAGAGAAAGCCACAAAAAGTCGCCTGTCTTCGGAAACTCTCAAGCTCATTTGCCAATGTGGTCTGGCACGAGCCTCAGGAAATCACAAGCTAACATCCGAGCTCGCAAAACTGTGCAGAGAAGCAATAAAGGAAGACCTCAAAGAGAAAAGAGCAGCAGTGTTGGTTGATGCGGCAGAAGCTGGGAAAAGTATTTGCAACACCCACCTGTCCTTCGCCAACTATAAGACCAAGATGACTGCCCTCTGATGTCTTGATGGATCTATCACATCTTCCAGAAGGGCAATGAAAAAGATTATCCACAAATTCTACTCAGATCTCTTTGATAGCCACGTTCACCTGACCACATACCAAATTACGCAGGATGGATATGTCATTCCCAGCGTTCTTCCTTCTGAAATCCAACACACCATTTCATTGGTAAAGAAGTGTATAGCACCCGGTCGAGACAAGATCAGACCCGAACACCTGAGAATCTGCTGCCAGTACTCGTCAATACACTGGCTCTGCTCTTCACATGCTACCTGTCTGAATGCAAGTTTTTGTCTCAGTGGAAAACCAACAGGACCATTCTGTTGTACAACAAGGTAGACATTGACAACATCGGCACCTATCACCTGATCTGTCTGTTGTCCATCGTCTACAAGTTATTCACTTGAGTCATCCTGAATAGGATTGGCAGAACACTAGACAAAGGACAACCATGCAAGCAAGCTGGGCTCTGAAAAGGATTCAGTCTGAGAATATTCAAACGGTGATGAAGCTCTTTGAGGTTTTGTGAGCATTCAAGATGCCACTCTGTCTAATGTTCATTGATTTAAAGAAGGCCTTTCATTCTGTTGAGACTGAAGCGGTCATCAAAGCCCTAGCCAAACAGGGCGTTCAAACTCAATACATCAGGATTCTCCGTGAACTGTATTATGGATTCACCACCAGGATCTCACCATTCTACAAATAAGTGATCATCAACATAAAGAGAAGGGTTCAGCAGGGCGACACCATTTCACGAAACTCTTCAGTGCCACCCTCGAGAACATCATGCGATAACTGGAATAGCAAGAAATGGGAGTGAAGATAGACAGTTGGCAACTACACCACCTCCACTTTGCTGATGATATTATTCTCATAACACCAAATATCAGTCAAGTGACACAAATGCTGGCCAATTTCAACTGTGAGTGTGGAAGGGTTGGACTGCAGCTGAATCTCACGAAGACAATGTTTACGAGAAATGGACTAGTTCCTGTTGTTCCATTTGCCCTCAACGGAAAGAACATCTCTGAATGCAGTTATGCGTACCTAGGTTGAGAACTCAACATGACAAATGACCTGGCACCTGAACTGTGCAGGAAGAAGAAAACAGCATGGAACGCCTTCAAGAGCGTTGAAAAAGTGGTTAAGAGGATGAAGAATCTCCAGCTCTGAGCACATCTTTTCGACTCCATCCTTCTTCCTGCACTAACATGCCTCAGAGACCTGGACTTTACGAAAACAGGATGAGAACGCTATTCGGGTATCCGAAAGAGGAATCAAAAGAGCTATGCTTGGAGTATCACGTTTCACTCAAGTGAGAGAAGGAATCCAGAGTTCTGACCTACATCGATGATCAGGAATTGGACGCTGTCTCATATGCCAAGGCGTTGAAAATCAGATGGGCTGGACACATAATGCAATTTCGAGATGACCACTGGACTAGAGCTGTTACCTAGTGAATTCCATGGGCTGTCAAAAAACCTCGTTGCTGCCCACCTATGAGATTATCAGATATCTTCATCAAAACCCTGAACAAATTTGAGGTTCTTCATGTTCCTGGAGCGAGGAGATGCCATTGAGCTACACTAGCATGTGACAGGGACGAATGGAGACATTACTGACACCCGCTCAAGCAAATCGAAGATCTAATGGATGACAACTGATGCAAATGATTTCTAAAATTAAGATAGAAGCTTTCAAAGGGAAACTTAAGTCTTTTTGATTTAGTCAGTCACATCAGAAAAACTGTTCTATTTTCTGTATCAGAAACATTCCTCCTTAGAGAATTATCAATCTTCCCATTTGGTGTTCAGTCCTCGGAGAGTTGGACAGATGTCAGCAAGGGCTCCCTTTCCTCGTTATCCTGACAAGCACACCACCCCTGCCAAGGGAGGGATAAGATCAACTGACAATCTAGCATTATAATTGTGGGTTTAGGAGAGTGAGGGATTAAGATAAAAGGTGCTATACCTTCATCTAAGAAAATATTTTTGATCATTTTTAGCAAATTATAATAAGAAATATAAAATAAATTAATCACTGGTGCCCACTCGAGCAAATTGATGAGCAACGGGATGACAGTGATACAGTGATTCAGGGTCTGCTATAGGGGAGACTTGAGTGGTGGTTGGGAAAAATTGGAAATAATGGTGGAAGAATGTGCACTGGTGGTGGGATTGGTGTTGTAATATTTATTGCAATAAATCATGAAAAACGTTATAAAAATAAATTAATTTTTAAAAGGCGTTATATTTAGAAGAACCCGAGCCTTTCTTTAAAAATGAGGTTTCTTCTTTTTTAAAAATTAAATCACCATGAATTACAACATTACAAAGTTACTAATGATTGGATTTTAAACATACAATGTTCCAACACCCGTTCCTTCAGCAGTGTCCACTTATATTCTACCAATGTCCCCAGTTTCCTTCTCGCTCCCCAGCCTGTCTCTATGGCAGGTGTCTTTCCCCAGCTGCCATTGTCTTAGTGTTCCTTCTCTTACTTTCCTCCCATCCCCACGTTAAATGAGGTTTCTCAGTTTGGCGAGATAGTTCAATAGGGTGAGTGCATTCTTTTGTATATGGGAAACCCTTGAATTACAAGATTCCCCAATCACTGATGGGAGTAATCCCCAAGCCCTATTGGCTGAGCATCCTTCATAAAAATAAATAAATAATAAAAATAATAAATAAATCTCCCCAGGTAATTTTGATGCATACCAGAAACAGTATTAAGAGTACTAAGATTACTAAGAATGTACTTTTTATCAGAGGTTCAGGGAGTCAAAAAATAACATTCTGCTCTCAGTTATTTGTAAGATTTTTAAAGGAGAAGCAATGGGAGAATAAAGCATTGTAAAAATGGTTAAAGGGCTATAACCTAGAAATGAAGGGGAGAGAGGTATCACTCTAAGAATTTAGGGTAAGGAAGGCTATTTAGTTTAACCATAGTACTTATCTGCAAGTTAATGGAAAAACTAAGTACACTGATTGATTCACTAAGAAATTAAAAAATTAAGAGCGTGCCACTTCATTTGGAGAGAGTTTTAATCACAGGCTTTCTCTGGACTTCAGTCAGTTGCATTTCTGCCAAGACTTTGAGCATTCCTTAAACTGCGAGTAGGTTCTCCCCTTCCAAATCCCTCTTGCACGATTTCACTGCTAACTCAAATTGACATTCTGAACACACGCCATATCTCTACTAGTTTTGTTTATGATGCATCTTTCTCCTCTCCAGTTCTTTTGCTTACATCATATCCATTTTTCCCTACTGTGGTTCATATAATCTTTCTCCCAAGCTATCAACATTAATGGGAATCACACTATTTGTTTAATAATTACCAAGCTCATATCTGTCAGGCACTGTGACTCAGAGGTTAATTTATTTCACATTGACCCTAGCAGGGAGGTACTTATAGCTCTCATCACACAGATGAGAATGAGGCTTGGAGACATCCAGCAATTGGCCTGAGATTGTGCTGCTAGAAAATATTACAGCTGATAGTACCTGGGTCAGAACACAGACCTTTGTTTTAATGACTCTTAGTTGCACCCTCTCAGGATATTATATTTATAATCCTACCACTTTTATGCTTTATGTTCTTGCTCTTTATATATTGTTTCTTTTAGCTTAAAATACTTTGCATACAAGAGTAGTTTATGATTTGTCTTTTTACACTCCCTGATTGTTACAAGGGCCACTGGGCTTGTGCTGTACCATGTGATCTTTCCTGGACCAGGTTCTAATTTGTCCTTGTGAATTTCTTAGCTCATAGCACAACGTTTGTCTTTGTATATGTAACTGCTCCCCCATAAAAGAATTGTAGCAGCTCCTGATATTGCTAGTGAAAGTATATAGGAGAGAAATGAGGAGGCCGCCACCTCCTTGATGGGCTTGTATCAGAATTTTGAACCAGCTTTGGTTCAGAGCCAGTTTGGCCTCCTACTGGAACCACCAACCACCAGCATCACCTGGGTGAGGCTTGTCAGAAATGCAGCATCCTAGACACTTTGTGACCAACTCAGCTGGAATATGGAGTTCAACTGTCTCCCCTGGTGACGTCTATGCACATTAGAGTTGGACCCCAAAGTATCCAAATTCTCAAATCAACTCTAGAACTATTTTACAATGAGAACAAAATTTAAGGAGTCTTCAAGGGTTGGGATTAAAAATTATCCAGGGGACAGGGCAGGATCTGGGATGTATTCATTTAAGACCCAATGATACAGAGACAGGCACACATCCAAAAGAACAAGAATAACTAGTACTGGCACAGATATGGGGAGAAAGGGACTCTCCTTCACTCTTGGTGGGAAAGCTGACTGGTCCAACCTTTTTGGAAAACAATAGGGGTATTGCTCAAAAACTAGAAATTAAGCTCCCATGTGACCCAGCAATATCTCTTCTGGAAATATACCCTCGGGATGCAAAAACACACTGCAGAAATAACATCAGCACTTGTATATTCACTGCAGCACCGTTCACAATAGCTAGAATCTGGAAACAACCAGAGTTCCCAAGAACAGATGAATGGATAAAAGAACATATGGTACATCTACACAATTGAATATTATGCAGCAGTGAGGAGGAATGAAGTAATGAAATTTTTTAAAAAATGGATGGATATGAAGAGTATCATGCTGAATGAAGTGAGTTAGAAGGAGAGGGACAGATATAGAATGACTACACTCATTTGTGATATATGAAAATATATGTAGTAGAAGACTAATATCCCAGGCCAGGAAAAACAAGGGCTAGCATCCTGGTCAATGGTTGGAATCTACCATGGTGTGTGTGGGGTGGAGAATAGGTACAATAGAAAAGAGACCCATATTCCAATAGATATTGGAAATGATCGCGCTGGATAAGAATTGAGTGTTAAAAGTAGGTAAAGGGATATACATGACACTTTTCAGTATCTGTACTGCAAACCACAATGCCCAAAAGTGTGGAGGGGGAAGAGAGATAGAGAGAGAGAGAGAGGTGTCTGCTATAGAAGCAGCTGGTGATGGGATGGGGGGTGATGGGTGATGGGAGGGAAATAGGGGACACTGGTGCTGTGAAATGTGCATGTGAATAGGGGGAGGGATGGTTGTTGGAACACTGTATGACTGAAACCTAATCATGAACATCTTTGTAAGGGTTTATCTCACAGTGGTTCAATAAAAACAAGTGATAATACAAAGAAAATAAAAAAAATACTCCAGTGTTAAGAGTGTATATTCTATATGCATGAGACCCTGGATCTGATCCATGGTGCCATCAAATCAAACCAAATAGAACAACATAAAAATAACTATCTCTCCTACCATACTAGCCCCAGACCATGCCCCACCCTCCAAAAAAACCCAGAGTACTTGGACCTCTAAAGTGGTTTAGTACCAAGTGAGATCCTTCAAGGTTCCTTTGATTCTTTTATGTCCTTCACAAAAACAAGAAAAAATTTTGGCAACTGAACCTGTATTGATTATTAGAGTGAGAGAAAAATAAGGACTAAGTGAACTGTCTTCTGGAAATTCTCCTTTGACATTTAGAGTTTCTGCTCCTTCTCCTCTTCCTCCAGTTTTGAGCTTCTGCCTTGCTAACCCAGTATCAACTTTTTCTTTTCAACATTTGGGTTTTTGTTTGATTTGGGACTACATACAGCCACAGGTGATTTGTCTTGTTTTGTTTTGTTTTGTTTGGGGGCCACACCTGACAGTGCTCAGGATTTATGACTGACTTTGCACTCAGGGATCAATTTTGGCCTTGTTTGTGGGTCAATGTGAGTTTTCCGGGATGGAACTGGGGTCAGCTGTGTGCACGTCTGTCATGGTATCATTCATTTTAACTTTTATATGTGTGTGTGTGTGTGTGTGTGTGTGTGTGTGTGTGTGTGTGTTTGGGCCACACCCGGTGATTCTCAGGAGTTAATGAGTCAGGGCTTTTGATGTACTATTGATGCAGGAGAATAGTAGAGCCATATATCCAAAGCACAGATTCAACAACACTGAAAACATAATATCTAAGCAGCAGCAAGCATATTTTGTAATGTGCCTGTCAAGGTGAACAGGTGTGGGCTGGGGTGTGAGGATGGAGTATGGGAACACTGGTGGGGGGAAGTTGACACTGGTGATAAGATAGGTGTTGAAATACTATATATCTACAACTCAACTATCAACCACTTTGAAGACCACAGTTCTTTAATTGAATAAAAGAGTATTCTAAAAAACTTTTTAACTGGGGCAGGATAGTCCAGCAGGTAGGATGCTTCCTTTGCCTGCAGCTGACCTGGGTTTGATAGCCAGCATCCCATATGGTCCCCAAGCTTGCTAGGAAAGATTTATGAGCATCAGAGCCAGGAGTAATCCCTGAGCATTGCTGGGTATGACCCAAAAACCTAAAAAAGGTTTTAATTGATAAAAAAAAACATTTTAACAACCGAAGTGGTAGCCATCAGAGATGGGAGAACACTGTATCCTCATCCCTAAAACAGATGAACCCTCCTGGAGGGAGTACCAATCAGCAATTTCACGTTAAAAGGACTTCACTAAGTAAGGGCTACTTTAGACAACATGCTTTTTAGGGAGAAAAGTGAGGGAGAAAACAAACTGAAAGTTTCCATCACTGAATTGCCCTAGCTCAAAGGGGACTAGGAGGTGACAACTTTTAAGCAGTTGAGCCAGAAATAAAGTAATTTTGCAGATATTTAATGAACACAGGAGGGGATATTTTGCTCTGCTCCTTTAGATGTTTTCCCCTAAGAATGCTTTTAAGTAAGAAGGATGGCAATTTCTCTTGGTTTTCTATAAATACATTGTTAAAGGGATAGTTCTGCATTATTATAGTATGCTCAAAATAAATAAATGAAGGGTGGTTACTGTTCACACCACATAGGACAGAATAGGCAAGATCTTGAATCATGGTGAATGTATAAAACATTTGGGATCTTGGGTCAGTTATGCCAAACATCTTTCCTTTCTTCCCCCACATGGGATAACATTCCCTAATTACCTAGCATTCCTTCTGTGGTTTTCTAGCAGATGAAAATGGATGATAAGTAAAAGGTTAGGTGTGGGGGAAAGGATCTGAATGAAATAGAGTTAGGGGGCAGACTAGACCCTGAAAGGGTTTCCAGATCCCAAGAAGAGCAGCCAGAAATGGGGATACACTTATCCCAGCCCCTAACAAGAATGTACTTCTGTCTTTATGATCAGGTAAATTCATTTCCCAAGATACTTCTCAAGTGTCTTCTAGAGAATGGCCATAAAATCTTTATGGGCATTAGCAATGAGGATCACGTGAAGTTCCCCTCCCAACAGAGTGGTGCATATGGACACAGTGTGGAAAAACAGAAAGGGCAGCTCAATGGTCACCCAGTGGCTGGAGAGATACTAGTGCAGGTAGGGCACTTGCCTTGCACAGTCAACCATAATGTGATCTCAGCACTCCATATGCCTCCTGAGTCTTGCCAGGAATGGAGAACCAGGAATAACCCCCGAGTACTGGTAGGTGTGACCCCCAAACCAAACCAAACCAACAAAAATAGGTCTTTCAAATTCTAAAATTCATTATTTCCAGTTTAAAAACAAAGGTTCCTTTTTCTTCACAAAACAATGCCAGTTAAAAAATTTACTAGAGATGATATAACTGAAAAAAGCATTGTCTTGCAGTTCTCACGGAAGTAATTGATATAGGCAAGCATCATTCACAGATGGCTAACTTAAATTAGGTGAAAGGTCATTGTAGCAGAATATTCTTGTGGAATGATGCATCATCCTACTATTACTCAACTTTCAAGAACATAAACATGGATTTTCCCATTTTATTTTCCTATATATTGATATATATCTTCCAATATATTTTCTCTAGTCATATGCAACTGAAGAAATGTGATTCTAAAACATGAATACAAAAATAATTTTTCTAAGCATGAGAAAAACACAAGGAGAAAAATGAGTCTTCTCTTACCATCTCAAATTATTGTCTTTTATGCGGTATGGAAAACATCCATTTAGTCTATTCTTTGTGACTAGAGAATATTAAAAACTTGAATGTTCTTGTGAAAACTGAATTTATTGATCAAGGTAAAAATTAAATTAATAAAAGGTATGCTGGAATAACTTTTAAAAGGTTCCATTTTTAAGAAAATTTATTTTTTAATATTTTGGTTTTGGGGCCACACCTGGAGGTGTCAGGGTTTGTTCCTGACTCTGTGCTCAGCAATCGTTCCTGGTGAGCTTGGGAAACCATATGGGTTGCTGGAGATCGAACCCAGGTCTGCCATACAAGAAAAGCTCCCTATCCACTGTACTATCCCTCTGGCCCAAGTTCTTTTTTTTTTTTCAAGGAATCCCCTTCATACAGCACAGAGGGTTGAGGATGGAGTTTTCAGAGTTGAGAAGAACCATGGAGGTTTGTCTGCCTCTCTCCATTTTTAGAAATGTGTATGTATATTTGTGATTTTTTATGCCTTTCTCTCCCTTCCCCATATGGAAGTCATTGGGAGTGGTGGTGGGGCAGGAGGACCTCCCCGTGGCACTCCAACATGGGTTTAGAGAGGGACTGAAACTCGTTGATTCTCCTCTGGTGGTGTGGGCCTGGCAGTGAGTGCTCTGGTGCAGTGATGCTAGGGGACCACCAGATCCACATGTAGCAGAACTGGGCGAAGGGGGATGGGGTCAGGAGTGGGACTTGTGGCCTCATGCATGCAAAGCATGTGCTCCAGCCCTTAGTGTGAAACTCAGTTTTGCTACTTCTCTTGGGTCTCACATATTCTGTCATGATTCCTGGCACACCTTTTCCCAGGCTTTGACTCCAACTCAGTATGCTGGTTCATTTCAGAGTGACATGTTTGCAGTATCAAGACAGAGAGAGTGGGACCCCTTTCCAAGGATAGGACAGAGAAGGGGACTCAGTAAGGTATCTGCAGGCTGTGAGGGACAGAAGGAGTGAGATGAGTGTTCTTTTTTCCAAATGTCTATATAGCAGAGGAATCAGGGGCTTATTTATTAATACATAAACTAACCACAATTCATGTCACTAACTTGAAGAAGTGACAAAATAAAGTGCTCAGCATCAAAGGAAGCACAAATACCAAAAAAATGTTCAGCCTCAATCAAATCAAGTCTCTGTTAAACTGAAGTTTCTTTTCATGGGAAATATAAGAAAGAGAAAAATTAGTAAGACAACACCAGGAGGATAAAAGTCAGATAAGACATATCTAGAATGTAGGTCTGATTTCTTACTGAGTTCTTAGAATTAAGTAACAGCAACAAGGCAATTTTTTTGTTGTCCCAAATAAAATAATTTATCATTAGTAGGATTTTATAGTTGTAATGAGTGAATGGCAATACCTATATTGAAGAGCATTTTGGCTAAAACAATGTTTTCTTTAAATATTTCTTTAAATATTTTACTGGGCTGGAGCGATAGCAGAGCAGGTAGGGCGTTTGCCTTGCATGTGGCCGAACTGGGTTCGATTCCTCCGTTTCTCTCAGAGAGCCCGGCAAGCTACAGAGTATCCTGCCCGCACAGCAGAGTCTGGCAAGCTACCCATGGCATATCCGTTGTGCCAAAAACAGTGACAAGTCTCACAATGGAGACGTTACTGTTGCCCGCTTGAGCAAATCGATGAGCAATGGGATGACAGTGATACAGTGAAATATTTTATCCCTTTTCAGACGTTTTGCTTTTCTCATTAAAGTCTCACCAAAATATATATATACACCTGTTAAAAATGAATATCAGATAATAAGTATAAAATCTTGTAATAAAAATAGCTTGGGGCTAGAGAAATAGTATAAGGGCTAAGGGACTTGGCTGGCTCACAGTGAACCCTGGTTGAATCCCTGGCATCACAAATAGCTGAGAGCAGCCCACTACGCAAAATGAGGTGTGGCCCCAAGCTCTCTCATCCCATCAAATAATAACAGAAATAATAAAAGATAGCCATTTCTTATTTTATCACTACTTATCTCTCAGAACCAGCCATGTTGAACTCTATTAGATTTTTTAAAAGTTATGCTCATATTACTAAAATATATGTGTTCTTACTAACTCTCAGTTTAAGATTTTCTGCTGTGAAAAATTTAGTTAGCTTATACTCTCATATCTCTATCCTCCATTATATTTAAATAATTTTTATGATTAAGTAATAAAAAATATTGCGTGAAAATGTCATCACCAAACTAAGTGTATTCCTATAATTGTATGTTTTTGTATGACTTTTGATTTCTTCAGGTCTTTCTAAGCATCTTTCCTTCTGATTTTGAAATTTTCCAATTCTAAACACCCACCCCGCTTTCCCAAACTTCACTTTTTATTGGTGTTCTGTTGTTTCTTTTGCACTACCATATTTATCTGGTTCTTTGATTTTTGTGTTTGCTTTTGGGTGAAACTGTGGAGTCCTCTCTATTGCTCCAGCATCTGCCTGCGTCCCTCTCAGTCTGCCTTACAGCATGTGCCTGAGGGCCTCCTAAGTGCTCAGTTTCCACATTTTGTGGTATGCTATCTTGTTTTATACATCGTATGTTCTAAAAACTCCTAAGAAATAACTTCAGAGGCTTTGCATGTCAGAAAATATCTTGTTCCTGATATATTTGAATAATAGTCTAGTTGTATGCAAACCAAAAATTCAAAATGTTATCCTTAACTTTTGGAAGACATTGCTCTGTAGTTAGATATTGTTTAATTCTCAGATTGTTTATCTGAGTGGGCACACCTTGGTGGCTCTTAGGCCTTACTCCTGACTCTGTGCTCAGAGTTCACTTCTGGTGATGCCCAGAGGACCACGTGGGGTTCTGGGAATTGAACCTAAGTCAACTACAGACAAAGCAAGCACTCTGCCAACTGTGCTCTCTCTCTCTAGTCCTTAATGTTCAGAGTTTAGAAATACAATAGATGTATTTTTTGTATCTTAAAACATTATTCAACTTTTCGATTGGTTCTAATTTTTCGTGGATTCCTTAAGCTTAGTTAGCTATATAGAAGATCATATGACCTGTGAATTAGATAATTTTACTTATTTTAATCCAGTCTGAATACATTGATTTTTTCCCCCTTGTGCATTTGCCATAGCTAGCATTCTAGCACTCTAGGTAAGTGAAATTAGAGTAGATATTTTTGTCTTGTTTTTGTCTTATTAGAGAGATGGTTTATAGTTTTTCACCACAAAGTATTTCATCGTTACAGTATTTTTTGTTTGTTGGGGGGGGCACACACAGAGGTGCTCAGGGCTAGCTCCTGGCTCTGAACTCATGGGTCACTCCTGGTGGTGCTGAAAGGACCATATGTGCCATAGGGAATTGAACCCAAATAGGCACATTCGAGGTAAGCACCCTACCAGCTATACTAATTCTGGTTCTAATCATGATTTTACATTATGCAAGTGCTTATGTGTTGATTGAAGCAATCATGTGGTCCATATTTTTTATTGATATGATATTTGTTTTAATTGATATCACGTTAATTTTTGGATGTGAAGTTCAGAAATAAATCTCACTTGACCCTTATTTTTTAGATATGTACAATTATTCATACGTGTCATCATCATCCCATTGATCATTGAATTTCTCAAGCTGTCTCAGCAACCTCTCGATTCGTCCTATCCCTAAGATTTTAGAAGCTTCTCTCTACTTGGCCTTTCCAACGATACTGCATTGGAGGGTCTTTCAGGGTCAGGGGAGTGGGACCCAGCTTGTTACTGGTTTTGGCATATGAATACACCATGGGAAGCTTGCGAGGCTGTCCCATGTGGGCAGAAACTCTCAGTAGCTTGCCAGTTTCTGCCAGAGGGAGAAGTAGACTATAAGATATTATAAGTTTCTGGAAGTTTGCTTTTAAGTCTCTGGATGTTGGCCGTTGATGGGATTACACACACCTGGCTTCCTCTGCTGGTATCTTCATGCATGAGGCTTGTCTGAACGTGTGGAGAGGGGCCTTGAGCATGGCTGTGGCTAGGTTCTGGAGGTCTTCGGCTGCCAGGAACTCTACTGGGGCGGGGAGGGAAGCTGGAGCCTATCCCCTCCGAGGGGCCCCAGGGAAGACAGCCAGGTGCGTGGGTAAGAGACTCTCTGCATCTCTCTTCCGGGAGCTTGTTTTTCAGTCTCTGGATGTTGGCTGTTGATGGGATTACACACACCTGGCTTCCTCTGCCGGTACCTTCATGTGTGAGGCCTGTGCGAATGTGTGGAGAGGGTCCTTGAGCATGGCTGTGGCTAGGTTCCGGAGGTCTTCGGCCGCTGGGAGCTTTGCTCGGCGCAGAGAGGGAAGCTGGAGCTCATCCCCTCCAAGGGGCCCCAGGGAAGACAAGCAGGCACGCGGGCAAGAGACTCTCATATGTATAATTTATTTAAATTGTTATTTCTAGATATAACATTACTGTTATTGTTACTGGCTCAGCTTTTCACATACTACCTCTCTGAATGCAAGGTTCAGTCCCAATGGAAAATCAGCAGGACCAATCTATTGTACAAGAAAGGAGACATCCATGACATCGGCAACTATTGCCCAATATGCCTGTTGTTCGTTGTCTACAAGTTGTTCACTAGAGTTCACTGAATAGGATTGGTAGAAAACTAGACAAAGGACAACCATGCAAGCAAGCTGGGTTCTGAAAAGGATTCAGCACGATCCACCATATCCACACGTTTACCAAGTTCCTTGAGGTTTTATGATAGTTCAAGATGCCACTCTGTCTAATGTTCATTGATTTAAAGAAGGTCTTTGATTCTGTTGAGACTGAAGCAGTCAACAAGGCCCTAACCGAACAGGACATTCTAACTCAGAACATCAGGATCCTCCGTGAGCTGTATTACAGATTCAACTCCAGGATCTCACCATTCTACAAGGACGTGATCATCAACGTAAAGAGAGGGGTTTGACAGGGTGATATCAATTCACTGAAACTCTTCAGTGCCACCCTCGAGAATGTCATGTGATGACTAGAATGGGAAGGAATGGGAGTGAAGATAAATGGTTGGCAGCTACACCATCTCTGCTTGGCTGATGACATCGTTCTCATAACATCAAACATTAGCCAAGCAGCACAAATGCTGGCTGACTTCAAACCGTGAGTGTGGGAAGGTTGCACTGCAGTTAAATCTCATGAAGACAACGTTCATAAGAAACGGACTAGTTCTTGACATTCCATTTGATCTCAATGGAACAAACATCTCTAAATGCAGCAGGTATGTATACCTAGGTTAAAAACTCAACATGACAAGCGACTTGGCACCAGAGCTGCTCAGGAGGAAGAGAAGCTTGGAATGCCTTCAAGAGCATCAAAGAAGTTGTTAAGAGGAAAAAGAACCTCTGGATCTGGGCACATCTTTTAGACTCCACCCTTATTCCTGCACTAACATACTCCTCAGAGACCTGGGCCCTATGAAAACAGGATGAGAACGCTATTCAGGTATCCCACAGAGAAATCAAAAGAGCTATGCTTGGAATATCACGTTTCACTCAAGTGAGAGAAGGAATCCAGAGTTCTGACCTATGTCAACGATTGAGAATCAGAGATGCTGCCCTGTTTGCCAAGGCGTCAAAAATCAGATGGGCCTGTCACATAATGCAATTTGAAGACAACTGCTAGACTAGAGTTGTTACTGACTGGATTCCACGGGACATCAAAAGAATGCCTGGCCTCCTACCTATGAGATAGTCAGACTTCTTCAAGACCCTGAATGAATGGTTTGATGCTCTTTGTGTTCCTGGAACGTGCAGATGCCATTGGACTACACTAGCATGCAACAGGGATGAATGGAGACATTACTGGTGCCCACTTGAGCAAATTGATGAGCAATGGGAGGACAAATGATACAAGTGAAGTGAAGATATAATATTCTGTGTTGATATTTTCTATATCTTTTCATAGGTTTGCTTGTATTTTGTCCAAGATTTTTGCACATTTATTCATAAAATATATTTGTGACTATCTTTTTACTTTGTGTCTAGTTTGTGTAACAGTGTAATACTGACCCCAGAAATGAGGTGGAAACTAATGTCTTATCATTCCTGGCACTATTTTCATCTGCGTTGGGACAGCAAAGAGAGTATATTTTTGTATGCTATTGTGCTTTTACTTCTGTGATCAAGATAGGGAGAGAATCTACATTCCCAAACCAGATGCCCTTAGGAAATTTAATTTTTTTAATGATCCTTATGCCTTTAGGACAATGCCTAAAGCTTTTAAAATGTTAGTTTTTGAAAAAGAATTTCACAATTCAATCCCTGTTGCTGAGCAACAGGTCTGAGACTCCTTTGTACTGCCACACAGAGCCAGAAATGGGTTCTAATTGTCTTCCCTTCCAAATAATGGTGTCTTTAAAAAACTAAAAACTCCTTTCCAGGGGTCAGAATGGTAATACAGCAAGTAGACTACTTTCCTTGCAGATGACCTGGGTTTAATCCCCAGGACCACATGTGGTTCCCTGAGCCTCTCCAGGAGAGATCCCTGTGGCAGAGCAAGAGAACCTTGAGAACGTTGAGAGCCACTGTGTGTTCACCTCCCTGCCCCCAGGATGGCACCTCTCCTTACTCCTATTATTTTCCCTAGCACCCTCCAAACTTAAATAACTTCAAGAGCCATTTTTCTTTGTTTTAGGAATTATTGTGTCTTAGGTAAAAATCACTGACCTGAGATTCAGTTTTTCCTTCCCTCCTTCTGTTTACATTAAAACAAAATTAGCTTAATAAAATAGGCAAAGTAGTCTTATAAAAAAAACAAAAAGAAATGGTGATATCTTGCTCCCAAATTTCAAACTATACTACAGAGAAATAGTAGTCAAATTAGTATTATTTTGAAATAAAAATGAATGCACAAGTCAGTTGACTGTAATTGAAAACCTAGAAATAAACCCACACATAAATAGGCAACTAATTATGATAAAGGAGTCAAGAGCATACAATATAGAAAGAAAAATCTGACAATCAGTGCTGTGAAAACTGGAAAGCCACATGTAAAGGAGTGATCTGGATTTCTAACACCACATATAAAAATTAATTCAAAACAGACTTAGATGTAAAACTTGAAATCTTAAAATACATAGAGGAAAACATGGCCAATAAACTGACATTGGTCCTGGGAGGTTTGGATGGGAGCTGACTTCAAGAACAGCAAGAGAATGAAATGTAAAATAAAAAAAAATGGGACTACACTGAACTAAAATACTTCTGTTTAGTGAGGGAGGGGTGGTGGGGGACAAAAATCCCCTACTAAAAAATAAAACAGAAATAAAACCCAGTCATTGGGAGAAGATTGTTAGTATCACACCAATAGGAGATTGCTATCCAAAAAATACAGAGATGCATAGAAATAAACAAAAACAACTTAATTTTAAAATGGGAATATTTGATTAGGCACTTCTCCAAAGTAGATGTAAAATGGTCAACAAACAAAATGTGAAAATAACCTAGATATAGGTCAATGGACAACTAGATAAAGAATATAGGATATAGGACTGTAAAGGTGATTGCCAATTCTAGTTCACTCTCCCACAACTACATATAGTCCCCTGAGCCCCTCCAGTAGTGATCTCTGAACACAGAGACAGGAGTAAGGTTTTGGGTTATTTTTTATTTTAATTTTTTAAAATTTATTCATTTTATTGAATCACCCTGTGGAAAGTTACAAAGCTTTCAGGCTTATGTCTCAGTTATATAATGCTCGAACACCTGTGCCTTCATCAGTGCACATATTCCACCACCAAAAACTCCAATATACTTCCCACCCCCCAGCCCCCACCCCCGCCTGCATAGCTGATAAATTTCATTTCACTTTCTCTTTACCTTGATTACATTCCATATTTCAACCCAAAACTCACTATTGTTGTTGGAGTTTTACTCCCCAAAAACAGCCCTGCTAAAAAGGAAGCATTTGATAATTAGTTTTCCATTGCTGAGAATGAAGAGATGAAGTTGCGTGGCTGCAATAGTGGCCGCATGGTTTAGGATTTCTGTATTTTAGTATTTTAGTAACTAAGTCCAGGGAGATTTATGTTAGAAATTGCATCATTTCCCTTCCTGGGGCAGCATAAGGCCGTGGCTTACTTCACAGCCTAGAGACATTTCTGCGAGCAGCTGCTGGTACCAAAAGTAGTCTAGCTGGCCTCCGGATTAGCCGCAGAGTGGCCACATGAACGTGTGGCCACCTTGGTCGAATCTCGGCGGAGAGTGCGCCGGTATCGCCCCCGTCCCAAGATCATGCACGTGTCCCGCTCTTTTTCTTTTCTCTTCCCGCACCTCCAAGTTTGTACCTCCTTAATGGTCCTTATAAAATGGCAAATGCCATGCCGTCTTTCCCCGAAAAGGGAAAAAAAGCCGAGAAAGAAAGACCTTTCCCCTCCTTGGCTGGCGTGGGGCTATCGCTTAGTTCACAGTCTAGGGACATTTCTGCAAGCAGCTGCTGGTACCAAAAGTAGTCTAGCTGGCCTTTGGATCGTGGTGGATCAGCTGCAGAGCAGCTACAGAAATGTGTGGCCACCTGTGTCCATCTTGGTGGAGAGAGGTTTTTGATTTTTTTTTGAAGTGGGACGTCCACACCCAGTGGTGTTCAAGGGTTACTCCTGGCTCTGTGCTCAGAAATTACTCATGGTAGGCTGCAGGGACCATATGGAAGGCTGGGATTAAGCCTGGGTCACAGCTTGCAAGGCAAGGTCTTACTATTGTTCTGGCCCCACCAGGAGTAAGTCTTAAGCACAGCTCAGAGTGGTCCAAAACCAAATAAAAGATGGGATATATTGGGTATATATATATGTGTATATACATATATATATATATTACCCAAGTAATACCATTCAATATTAAAAAATAAAAGTTGCATTTTGTGATAGCATGGATGAAATGAAGTGATTATGCTAGGTGAAATAAGTCAAAAGTAGAGAGACAAATGCCATATGATTTTACTCACATGAGGATTATAAGGAAACAACGATAGATTATCAAAACACAACAAAAACAACTCTGAGACTCTCACAAGAAAATGGCGGTTTCCAGAGGGAAAGGGAAAGGGAAAGTGGAAGGGAGAGAAAGAAAGAATTAGTTTGGCAGTGGTGAATGTTAGAACTTTGGACATGGGTGTGAAATGGTATCTACATTTATCAAGATGTAAAGCTATAACCCTGAAACTTAAATAGTACCATAAACCAATGGTAGATAAGTAAGAATTTTTCCTTCAATATATCATTATTCTTCCTTTATAATTTCTATTTACACATGTTTATCCAAATAGCTACACTGCTTTTATATCTACCAACCTTCTGTTTTCAGGTACGCACAGAGGAAGTTTATTATAATGATTAACTATTAATGATGTAGATTATTTTGGAGTGGTAAGAATTACTTCATTGCTTGTTTTAACTTTTGTATTGATTTTAATTTCAATTAAAAGTCAATAGGTGAGCTGTAGTGCTAATATAGTGGGGAAATTTCATGTAGCCAATTAGAGTTTGATTCTTGGTACCACATATGGTCCCACCAGAAGTGATTCTTGATCACAGAACCATGAATACCTTAGGGTGTGGCCCAAAGACTAAAATTAAAGAAAGAAAAACAAAAAGAAAGGAAGAAAGAAGGAAAGAAAGAAAGAAAGAAAGAAAGAAAGAAAGAAAGAAAGAAAGAAAGAAAGAAAGAGAGAGAGAAAGGAGGAAGGGAGGGAGGGAGGAAGGAAGGAAGGGAGGGAGAGAGAGAAAGAAAAAAAGAAAAGGTAAAAGAAAGAAAGAAAGAAAGAAGAAAGAAAGAAAGAAAGAAAGAAAGAAAGAAAGAAAGAAAGAAAGAAAGAAAGAAAGAAAGAAAGAAGGAAAGAAGAAGGAAAGAAAGAAAGAAAAGAAAGAGAAGAGAGAGAAAGGAAGGAAGGAAGGAAGGAAGAGAGAGAGAGAAAGGGAAGGAAGGAAGGAAGGAAGAGAGAGAAAGGAAGGAAGGAAAAGAAAGAAAGAAAGAAAGAAAGAGAAGAAAAGAAAGAAAGAAAGAAAGAAAGAAAGAAAGAAAGAAAGAAAGAAAGAAAGAAAGAAAGAAAGAGGAAGGAAGGGAGGAGGGAGGAAGGAAGGAAGGGAGGGAGGAAGGAAGGGAGAGAAAGAAAGAAAGAAGAAGAAAGAAAGAAAGAAAGAAAGAAGAAAGAAAGAAAGAAAAGAAAGAAAGAAAGAAGAAAGAAAGAAAGAAAGAAAGAGAGAGAGAAAGGAAGGAAGGGAGGGAGGAAGGAAGGAAGGGAGAGAGAAAGAAAGAAAGAAAGAAAGAAAGAAAGAAAGAAAGAAAGAAAGAAAGAAAGAAAGAAAGAAAGAAAGAAAAGAAAGAAAGAGAAAGAAAGAAGGAAAGAAATAAAGAAAACGAAAGGAAGGAAGGAAGGAGGAAGAAGGAAGGAAGGAAGGAAGGAAGGAAGGAAGGAAGGAAGGGAGAGAGAAGAGAAAGGAAGGAAGAAAGAAAGAAAGAAAGAAAGAAAGAAAGAAAGAAAGAAAGAAAGAAAAGAAAGAAAGAAAAAGAAAGAAAGAAAGGAAGAAAGGAAGGAAGGGAGAGAGAAAGAAAGAAAGAAAGAAAGAAAGAAAGAGAAAGAAAGAAAGATAAGAAAGAAAGAAAGAGAAAGAAAGGAAAGAAGAAGAAAGAAAAAAAAGGAAGGAAGGAAGGAAGAAGGGAGAGAGAGAAAGAAAGGAAGAAAGAAAGAAGAAAGAAAGAAAGAAAGAAAGAAAGAAAGAAAGAAAGAAAGAAAGAAAGAAAGAAAGAAAGAAAAAGGAAGGAAGGGAGGTGAGGAAGGCAGGGAAGGGAGAGAGAAAGAAAG